>NC_071994.2:13001515-13304545 GCF_028885655.2 Pongo abelii
CCAAGGCCCCATACTGTTGAGTCTGAAGGCCCTTGGGCCCCAATTGTGCCCTCAGCAAAGCCATACTGAGGCAGAAGAACAGGGAGGGTAAACCAAGGGTTAAGATAGAAGCAAAAGAACAGCAGGTGCAGCCAGTTCTAGGCAAGATTAGGCAGCACACAGGCCATACCTCGCCCCTGTGATGGCAAGACAGAAGTTTTTACTTCAGCCTCTGATTGACTGCAGGCCGAGGCTCCACTTCAGCCTCTGATTGACTGCAGGCCGAGGCTCCACTTCAGCCTCTGATTGACTGCAGGCTGAGGCTCCACTTCAGCCTCTGATTGATCACAGGCCAATCCTTCACAGAGTGTAACAAATTGGAGGCCTCTAAAGGGCACCTAGCGCTGTTTCCAAATTCCTTTAGCCTAATAAAAATTCTTAAATGAGAGAGGTGGGGTGGCTCTTGAGCCACTTGCTCAAGCCCGCTCCTACTCTGTGGAATGTACTTTTACTTCGATAAATCTGTGCTTTCATTACTCCGTTCTCCTGTTGCTTTGTCTTTCGTTGTTTCATTCTTTTGTTGCTTTGTGCATTTTGTTCAATTCTTTATTCAACATGCCGAGAACGTGGACAACTCACAGTCAAGACCTTCCATCCAGTAACAGTTTTGCTTTGGGAACCACAGGAGGTGAGGGCCAGTAGGCCTGTGCCTTGGCAGATGATTCTTACTTATAACTTGGCCCAGTAAAATGGCCAGAACAAGGGCTCTGTCACTGGCCTTCTCTGAAGGAATAAGGTTTTGTTTAATAAATCTACTGAATGCATCCTATCAGCAAGACACAAAAGCAAGGCTACTCAACCTTGGCCCGGTCAGGACCACCTTGGGGAGCTTAAAAAATACCGTTGCCCGAGCCCAACCCTCAGAGGTTCTTTTTATTATTATTATTATTTTTGAGATGGAGTCTAGCTCTGTCTTCCAGGCTGGAGTGCAGTGGTGCTATCTCGGCTCACTGCAACCTCTGCCTCCCGTGCTCAAGAGATTCTCCCGCCTCAGCCTCCTGAGTAGCTGCGATTACAGGCATGCACCACCACATCTGACTAATTTTTATATTTTTAGTAGAGATGAGTTTTTGCCATGTTGCCCAGGCTGGTCTCGAACTCCTGACCTCAAGTGATCCACCTGCCTTGGCCTCCCAAAGTGCTGGGATTACAGGTGTGAGCCATCATGTCCAGCATTTTTTTTTTTTTTTTTTTTTGCCCAGAGGCTCTAATTTAATCAGTCTGAGTGCACCCAAGTATTGGGATTTTTTAAAAGCTCTCCAGGTGAGTCTAACATGCTAGCCACTGCTGGCTCTAAAGACTCAAATAAGAAGACTAAGTCCTCTGTGAGCAAGGTGGGGGCTGTCACAGAGGGAGATCTTTAAAAAGAGGTAAGGAAGTCCCAGGCACAGTAGAAGTGATGATCTCACTGGGGAAGGTCATACACATTCTGCTGCTTCCTGTAGGCAAAAGCCATCGTCATTGCTTGACCTCACACAATGAGGTGGAGATCCGGCCTTACGGATTGAAAACGTGGTTTTGTGTTACATAAAATAGTTCCACAAACGGCTACTTTTCTGCCAGGCATGGTGTCTGTGCTTCTTGCTTTGGCTTATCTTGTAACTATTGACAGGGGTGTGGTCAAAACAAACCTCCCACATCCTGTATGTGTCTGCTGACTGCAGCTTCCCTGATGTAATAACAAAGCTGTCAGATGTGTTTCTTCACACCATGAATTCTGCAGTCCCTACTGTTTTGAAATCCATGTGCATTAAGACACTGACTCACTTCCCTTTGCCTACTGAGTTCTGCTGCTTTCTGGACCAACAAACCCTGTGGGCACCTCCCCCTCCAGAGCTCACTGAAACTGTCAGGCTTACCTGCAAGGGCCTGGGATTCTAAATTTCACTCTGTCACTCTTGGAGGTGAGGGGAAAGCTGTATGGGCATTGAGGTGACATTTCTGGGCTTTGATGTCTCCATAGGAAAGGACATATAAATACAAAATGTGGTTAATCCTAATTAACCCCTAATTCAGACCTTTGGGGACAGAACCAAGGTCTATTAATTTTTTCTAAAAAAGGAAAGGAATTAGAAAAGAATATTTCTCTCGATTCTGTAGAAGAGTTGGAAGAGGTGAACATTCCGCTGGGTGGCTCTGTCACAAACTAGCGTTTGTTCAATCATTCAAGACAAATCAACTGCCAAACACTGCTCTAGGCTCCTGAAAAAATGATCATGGCAAGACAGGTACAGACCATGCCTCTTCATGGAACTTACCAAGATGTGTGCTTGGGGAAACACACTGACTGTCTTTGGACTATTTGTTTCTTAATTAATTAGTGATAGCTGACACTTAGGGAGCACTTACCACATACCAGTTTCTGTGCTAAACCCTTGCTTTGCACTCCTTTTAAAAATAGCTATTTTCTGGCCAGACATGGTGGCTCACGCCTATAATCCCAGCACTTTGGGAGGCCAAGGTGGGTGGATCACCTGAGGTCAGGAGTTCGAGACCAGCCTGGCCAACATGGCAAAACCCTGTCTCTACTAAAAATACAAAAATTATGCCCGGGCTCGGTGGCTCACGCCTGTAATCCCAGCACTTTGGGAGGCCAAGGTGGGTGGATCACCTGAGGTCAGGAGTTCAAGACCAGCCTGGCCAACAGGGTGATACCCAGTCTCTATTAAAAATACAAAAAATTCGCTGGGTGTGATGGTGGGCACCTGTAATCCCAGCTACTGGGGAGGCTGAGGCAGGAGAATTGCTTGAACCTGAAAGGCAGTTGTTGTGTGAGCCGAGAGTGTGCCATTGCACTCCAGCCTGGGTGACAAGAGTGAAACTCCATCTCAAAAAAATAAAAATAAAAATAATAAAAATACAAAAATTAGCCAGGCGTGGTGACACATGCCCATAATCCCAGCTACTCAGGAGGCTGAGGCAAGAGAATCACTTTAACCCAGGAGGCAGAGGTTGCAGTGAACTGAGATCACACCACTGCACTCCAGCCTGTGCAACAGAGTGAGACTCTGTCTAAAAAAAAAAGCTATTTAAGCCATTTTCATTTATCACAATTCCTATTCCCTTCTCCCCTACAAACAACCATCCTAATGCTTTTAATGTTCATCTTTGCCTGTTTTCTTGGAATTTCAGGTTATTTTCTTTTTTATATGATTCTAAAAGCCATTTTTATTTGATTTTTTAATATATCATATACATTTTCACAGCAGGAATTAGAGGTAGAGTCAGACGTGATTGGAAGATCTCATTCCAGTCTTTTGCACTTACTAAGATCACTTTTTTTTTTCTCAACTTTTAAGTTCCGGGGTACATGTGCCAGATGTGCACATTTGTTCCATAGGTAAACGTGTGCCATGGTGGTTTGCTGCACAGATCAACCCATCGCCTAGGTATTAAGCCCAGCATCTATTAGCTATTCTTCCTGATGTTCTCCTTCCCCCTCTAACCCTCCCATAGACCCCAGTGTGTGTTGTTCCCCTCATGTGTCCATGTGTTCTCATCACTTAGCTCCCACTTAAAAGTGAGAACAATCAGTGTTTGGTTTTCTGTTCCTGCATTAGTTTGCTGAGGATAATGGCTCCCAGCTCCATTCATGTCCCTGCAAAGGACATGACCTCATGCCTTTCTATGGCTGCATAGTATTCCATGGTGTATATATACCACATTTTCTTTATCTAGTCTATCATGGATGAGCATTTAGGTTGATTCCATGTCTTTGCTATTGTGAATAGTGCTGCAATGAACATATGTGAGGATGTACCTTTAGAACAGAATGATTTCTATTCCTTTGGGTATATACTCAGTAATGGGATTGCTGGGTCAAATGGTATTTCTGCTTCTAGATCTCAGGAATCACCACACTGTCTTCCACAATGGTTGAACTAATTTACATTCCCACCAACAGTGTAAAAGTGTTCCTTTTTCTCTGCATCTTTGCCAGCATCTGTTGTTCAGGTTTGTATACATGTATTCGAATATATATTTATGTCAGGTATGTTTATGCAAATTAGAATATACAGACTTTCTTCTTCTGCACTAGGTTTGTAAGGTCCACCTGTGTTGCTGTGTGTGCATCTACAACCCCTTCTCACAGCTGTGTGGTGCTCCACACAGTGCAGCCACCGCCTTTCACCTGTCCGTTTCCACTAGTGAAGAACTCGCTGGATTGCCCTTAGTTCCCTGCTGTGGAACAGGAAAAACAAAGTGTCTTCTGGTATACTCTCAACACTCATCACACTTCCCCTCACCAAAATCAGTGGGCTTTTCCCACCCCAACCAATTTCCGACACCAGCTGCGTAACCTATCGTTCAATTCAATTCTGACACTAGTTATGTAGAGTTAGCATCAGCTTCCACAGGTTAGCTCAGTCTCACAAGACTGCCCCCACTTCAAAGTCCAGTTGCAGCTGTGGACCATTCCTACTTCTGACCAACCGCCTAGAAATCCTGGCTTCCCACAACCCCCTCCTTGGGTTTGACCATTTGCTAGAATGGCTCACAGCACTCAGGGAAACACTTTCCTGGTTTATTATACAGTATATTGCAAAGGATATAGATGAACAGCCAGATGAAGAGGTACGCAGGATGACGTATAAGGGACATGGAACTTCATGCCCTTCTTGGACACATCACCCTCCAGCACCTCCAGACGTTCAGAAACTCTGAGGCTCTCCAAACCCAGCCCTTTTGGATTTTTACAGAGGCCTCATTGCTTAGGCATGATTGATTAAATCATGGGCCATTGGTGATTATCTCAACTCTCAGCTCCTCTCCCCACCCCAGAGTTTGGTGGGGCGAGGGACAGTGCAGCTGAAAGTTCCAAGCTTCTAACCATGGCTTGGTCTTTCTGATGACCAGGAAGCCCAGCAAGAGTCACTTCATTAGAACAATAGAAACTTCTATCACCCAGGAAATTTTAAGGGTTTGGGATGTTCTGTTCCAGGAACTGGGGGCAGAGACCAAATTTTTATTATGTCACAATATCACACCTGCCTTCACAAGCTAGTCTCTGTGATGAAGAGAATCTTTATCATGTGTCTTTAGGCCCCTATGCGATGTGTGTGTGTGTGTGTGTGTGTGTGTGTGTATGTATATACATACATATATATATATGTTCCCAGAAGTGGATTCTTGGTTGTGTGGTAGACATATAGACAGTCTGGCAAGTCGGGCAGCTCACTCTGCAGAATGTCCACACCACCTCCCATCCATGACCATCAACACAGTAGGGCACTTATACCCACCACCCCTACCCTACTTGGCATTCTCTAGCTTTATCATTTTTGTCAAATAGGTGGAAAACAATATCTCATTGTTGGTTTAATTTGCAATTACTTTATGACCAGGGAACATCTTTCACATATTTGTGTAGCCCTTTAGGTTTCTTTTTCTTTTTTTTTTTTTTTTTGAGACGGAGTCTCGCTGTGTCACCCAGACTGGAGTGCAGTGGTGCAATCTCAGCTCACTGCAAGCTCCACCTCCTGGGTTCACGCCTATTCTCCTGCCTCAGCCTCCCGAGTAGCTGGGACTACAGGTGCCCACCACTACACCTGGCTAATTTTTTTGTATTTTTAGTAGAGACGGGGTTTCACCATTTTGGCCAGGATGGTCTCAAACTCCTGACCTCATGATCTGCCCGCCTCAGCCTCCCAAAGTGCTGGGATTACACCTTTAGGTTTCTTAATCTGCAAATTGCCTATTCATACTCATTGCCCATTTTCCCACTGGGTTCTCTTTTTCGTGTGTGTAGGAGTTTCCTTGTATATTCTAGATATTAGTCCCCTTTTGGCTGCAGATATTGCAATAGCTTCTCCCAGTCTCTCATCTGTTTGTTACTTTTGACCATTGTGTGCTTTGTTTTACAGAAATCCTTTAGTTAGGGGGGAATCAAGTTAATCCATTTTATGTCTCATGATTGAACTCGTGATGTTTTTTGAGGATTCCTTCCTCACCTCTAATCCATAAGGGAATTATCTTACAGAGTCTCGTTAACATCATCATTTATATTTCCCAGGTTGGGCTTCAGTTTCCTGGAATCTTGCCTGTAAGTCGTGTTTATCAGGGATCCAGTTTTGTTTGTCTTTGCTTGATTTACCCACTGAGTCTTCATAACAGCTCTCCCCAGCACAGGCAGAAACTGACAGCAAAGAATGTCAAAATGTTAGCAAGTGGCAGACCTCAAATCTGATTTTGTTTCTTCAAATGTGAATAGCTGGGCTGTATTATAGGTCTTCAGGAAGAGAGGGCAGCTGTAAAGCCCAGGGCACACATATAGATTCACCAGAGCAGGCATTATTAATTACCTAGTCAATGGATGAGGCTCTTGAGTCTGTCTCTTGGACTCAGTTCAATGAGAAATGTCAGAGAGCCGCAGGAATGACCACGCCCAAAGCCCCAGCTTCAGTGGGAAGTCCCTTCCCATCTCTGACCACTCCACTATGCAGCCTCCTCAAAATAACTTCTTCTTCCTCAACTTAGGGCCTCTCTCTACTTCCTGTCCTAATCTCTTGTGCTTAGGAATTCTTTTTTTTTTTTTTTTGAGATGGTGTTTTGCTCTTGTTGCCCAGGCTGGAGTGCAATGGTGTGATCTCAGATCAGTGCAACATCTGCCTTCCAGGTTCAAGTGATTCTCCTGCCTCAGCCTCCTGAGTAGCTGGGATTACAGGCACCCACCACCATGCCTAGCTAATTATTGTACTTTTTGTAGAGACAGGGTTTCACCATGTTGACCAGGCTGGTCTTGAACTCCCAACCTCAGGTAATCCTCCCACCTCGGCCTCCCAAAGTGCTGGGATTACAGGTGTGAGCCACCGCACCCTGCCGTGCTTATGAATTCTAATAAGTCATAATTACTAACATGGAGAGAGCACTTTCTATGTGCCAGGCACTATTCTAAGCACTTAGCATGTGTTTCACTCATTTAATACCCAACTCTATGAGGTGGGTAGTATTATTGTACTCATTTTGTGGAGTATAATATAGAGGCTAAGGTTCTCACCATTAGTAAGTAACAGAGTAGGGATATAAACCCAGGCTGCCCAAGCAAAGAGCCTGCACTTTAACCAGGGTGTCCTACTGTCCCTTGTCACTCTGGCCCAGATAAAATATGGCTTTCAGAAACTGTGAAATACAGGCGCAGTGGCTCACATCTGTAATCCAGCACTTTGGGAGACCGAGGCAAGTGGATGACTTGAGGTCAGGAGTTTAAGACCAGCCTGTCCAACATGGCAAAACCCTGTCTCTACTAAAAATACAAAAATTAGCCAGGCGTGGTGGCATGCGCCTGTATTCCCAGCTACTTGGGAGGCTGAGGCAGGAGTCTCATTTGAATCCAGGAGGCAGAGGTTACAGTGAGCCAAGATTGCACCACTGCACTCCAGTCTGGGGGTGACAGGGTGAGACTCTGTCTCAGAAAGAAAAAAAGAGAAACAGTGAAATACAGATAACTAAAGTAGGCTCTGACTGTTTTATTTTTAATCAGGACACTCCAAAGTCCAGAATTGCCTTGGTGAACACTTGCAGTGGTCTCAGTGGCCTAGTGACCTCACATCCCTGCTAGAGTCAAAGTCCCTGAACATGTGACTTGGTTAAGAAAGCCCACTAATTCATTAAGTCAAAAGTCTTCATTAAGTGACTATTTGGATAGCCATAGAGCCCTACTTCTTGGCCCAGCTAGATGGCAGGGTGCTTGTCACTGTGTTTGGCAGGCGTTCTCAGTCCCCTTTGGGTAACCCAGTTCTGGGGGCTGAAAGCACGACTGCTGCCTGGGAGCCTGTGCTGGCTTTGGGGCCTTTGTTCTTGGCCACAGGCCCCATTATTCTCAGATGCTTTTCTTTCTGCTTGATCATTTTCTTTTGACCTCATCTTGGTTACTGTTCATTACCCTCATGTTTCCCCTCACACTTCCCTTTTGTCTCTAGCTTTCATCTCTTCTCCTCTCTTACCTCTGTCTCAGGTTTGAATAACATTGTATCACCTCCCCTTTCTTCCCCCTTCTCTTTTCTCTGACCTTGAATCCCAAGGCCATATTGGAGCTGGAGCTAGGTCTATGAAATATCACTTCTCCTTCCTTTCTGGTCCCATGTCCCTCCCCCTCCAGAAAGCTCCTGCTTACCAACACCCCTGACGTGGCTAGTACCTTTTTTTTTTTTTGAGACAGAATCTCACTTTGCTGCGCAGGTCGAAGTACAGTGGCAAGATCTCAGCTCACTGCAACCTCCGCCTCCCAAGTTCAAGCGATTCCCCTGCCTCAGCTTCCTGAGTAGTTGGGATTACAAGCAGGCGCCACCACGCCTGGCTAATTTTTGTATTTTTAGTAGAGACGGGGTTTCATCATGTTGGCCAGGCTGGTCTCGAACTCCTGACCTCAGGTGATCTGCCTGCCTCGGCCTCCCAAAGTGTTGGGATTACAGGTGTGAGCCACCGCGCCTGGCCACTAGTACATTTTTTATCCGTGTTTCTGTCTCTCTAGGAAGATTCTTTGCTCCTTAAAGACAAAGGACTACATTTTCAGGGTTTAGAATCGATGTGGGCAGATGGGAAATAAGTTTGGGGCTGTAAGTGGATGAATCAGTTAGACATGCCTTCTCAGATTCCTCCTGCTACAATCACTTGCTGTCTGTCCTGTGGCTGGCTGGGTGCATGCTGTAGTTTCTCCTAATAAACTGTAAGCTTCTAAAAAGAGTAGGGCGTGGCATTGCCAAAAGGACATAGTCTGTCTCCCCTAGAACCCAGCACTATTGCAGAGCAAGTGCCCAGCCAAGAGCTGTTGAATTGGCTTGGAGGTCAGAAGCCACTGTGACCTCTAGGCAGCAGAACAAGGAACTTGAGGGGATAGGGTGAGGGATTAGAACCCTTGGGTGTCTAGCTGGGCATGGTGGCTCATGCCTGTAATCCCAGCTACTTGGGAGGCTAAGGCAGGAGAATTGCTTGAACCCGGGAGGTGGAGGTTGTGGTTAGCCAAGATCACACTGAGCCGAGATCGTCATTGCACTCCAGCCTGGGCAACAAGAGCAACAGGAGCGAAACTCTGTCTCAAAACAAACAAACAAATAAACAAACAAAAAAAAACCTTGGGTGTCAACCTTCTGGAAAATCAGCCTTTTAATTGACAAGTCCGGGAAGGGGAAGCCTAGGCAGTTAAACCCCAGGCCCCTTCAACCTTCTGGAAAATCAGCCTTTTAATTGACAAGTCCGGGAAGAGGAAGCCTAGGCAGTTAAACCCCAGGCCCCTTGTACCGTGGCCCCAGGACATTGGAAGAAATAGGTGTTTGAGGCCATGATAGGGTGCTGATACCATGCAGGGCAGGGCTCTTGGTGCCTCGAGGCTTTTGCATCTTTACTTCCTGCTGAAGTTAGAGAGAGCTGACTGGACTTAGTACAAGCATAGGAGTGGGGATCCAGGACTCAGGAAGGCCAGCTCTGCCATCCTGGGTCAAAGAGATGTCCTCCCTGGACGTCTGGCTCCCACTTTAAGAAATCATATCAGCCAGTCATGATATGGCTCACGCCTATAATCCCAGCTATAATCCCAGCACTTTGGGAGGCTGAGGTGGGAGGATCACTTGAGCCTGGGAATTCGAGACCAGGCGCTGCAACAAAGTGAGACCCCATTTCTTCAAAAAATAAAATAATGAGCTGAGTGTCGTAAAGCATGCCTGTAGTCCCAACCACTTAGGAGGCTGAGGTGGGAGGATCACTTGAGCCCAGGAGATTGAGGCTGCAGTGAACAACAACGACAGCACCACTGCATTCCAGCCTGGGTGACAGAGTGAGAGCCTGTCTCAAAAAAAAAAAAAAAGCAAAGGAATAATGGCGGCAGTCCACCATCTTGTCTCGCTGCTGTCCGAGACTCAGACATGGCTTCTAAGTTCCTATTAAATGTTTCTTTCTAAGAAACTAGATTGGTCAGCCTCTTTCTTTGGTCTTTCAGCTTCCTTAGACTCTGGGGATAGGTTTGCAAAGGCCTATCCCCCACAGAGCATGTGGCAAGCCAGCTGGGCCAGGAGCTGAGAGATGATGAAATGGGTGAAGGGAATGAATCATCCATCTGGGAAATTGTAGGGTCCAGCCCCACAGGGTCGGTGGGCTTCTCCCTGTGTGCGGTGACGAGAGAGTGTAGAAATAAAGACACAAGACAAAGAGATAAAAGAAAAGACAGCTGGGCCTGGGGGACCACTACCACCAATGCGCAGAGACCGGTAGTGGCCCCGAATGTCTGGCTGCGCTGTTATTTATCGGATACAAAGCAAAAGGGGCAGGGTAAAGAGTGAGTCACCTCCAGTGATAGGTAAGGTCACGTGGGTCACGTGTCCACTGGACAGGGGGCCCTTCCCTGCCTGGCAGCTGAGGCAGAGAGAGAGAGGAGACAAAGAGAAAGACAATTTACGCCATTATTTCTGCATATTACAGACTTTTAGTACTTTCACTAATTTTCTACTGTTATCTAGAAGGCAGAGCCAGGTGTACAGGATGGAACATGAAGGTGGACTAGGAGCGTGACCACTGAAGCACAGCATCACAGGGAGACGGTTAGGCCTCCGGATAACTGCGAGCAAGCCTGACTGATGTCAGGCCCTCCACAAGAGGTGAAGGAGCAGAGTCTTCTCTAAACTCCCCCAGGGAAAAGGAGACTCCCTTTCCCGGTCTGCTAAGTAGCAGGTGTTGTTCCTTGACACTTTTCGCTACCACTAGACCATGGTCCGCCTGGCAACGGGTGTCCTCCCAGATGCTGGCGTCACCGCTAGACCAATGAGCCCTTCTGGTGGCCCTGTCTGGGCATAACAGAAGGCTCGCACTCTTGTCTTCTGGTCACACCTCACTATGTCCCCTCAGCTCCTATCTCTGTATGGTCTGGTTTTTCCTAGGTTATGATTATAGAGCGAGGATTATTATAATATTGGAATAAATGGTAATTGCTACAAACTAATGATTAATGATATTCATATATAATCATATCTAAGATCTATATCTGGTATAACTATTCTTGTTTTATATTTTATTATACTAGAACACCTCATGTCCTCGGTCTCTTGCCTTGGCGCCTGGGTGTCTTGCCCCCCACAGGAAATCTCAGGGTGGTCGATCACTTTCTTTCTTTTTCTTTTTTTTTTTTTTGAGACAGGGTTTCACTCTGTTGCCCAGGCTGGAATGCAATAGCGCCATCATAGCTCACTGCAGCCTTGCTCTCCTGGGCTCAAGTGATCCACCACTTGCACCACAGGTGCTAACTTGTTTAATTTTTTGTAGAGACGGGATCTCACTATGTTCCCTAGGCTGGTCTTGAGCTCCCAGGCTCAAGGGATCATCCCACCTTGGCCTCGTAATGTGCTGGAATTTCAGACATGAGCCACTGTGCCTGGCTGGTCCATCGCTTTTATGTGGAGTGGTGTGGTTCACCTTTTATATGCTTGTAGACCACCATGTAACTATGGAGATGCCCTGAAAATGCCAGTGGCTTAGAGTCATTGTTAACTGAGAGCCGTCCATTGCACAGTGATAAGGAAGGGCAGCCAGCAGTCATTTTGAGACTAGTGACCTGAGTTCAGGCAGACCCACATCTGAGCATGGTCCAGCCTCAGGGTCCAGTACTTCCTTTCACTTTCGTTTTAGCTATCACAGATGGCAATAACCAAGGGATTATATGTTTATTGTGGTTATTAGGGTTTTTGTTTGTTTGTTTCGAGATGGAGTTTCACTCTTGTAGCCCAGGCTGGAGTGCAATGGCACCATCTCAGCTCGCTGCAGCTTCCGCCTCCCAGGTTCAAGCGATTCTCCTGCCTCAGCCACCCCAGTAGCTGGCATTACAAGCACGCGCCACCACGCCTGGCTAATTTTGTATTTTTAGTAGAGATGGGGTTTCTCCATGTTGGTCAGGCTGGTCTTGAACTCCCGACCTCAGGTGATCCACCCTCCTCAGCCTCCCAAAGTGTTGGGATTACAGGTGTGAGCCACCACGCCCAGCCGTGCTTGTTAGATTTATAAACCAAAAATAAAATCTTAAGCCCCCAACCAACTGAATAGACCCTTTTGGCCAAGGTGACCCCAGAGAAACCTGAAAACCTGAATTCCTGACCAGGACAGGAAGGAAGGCCAGACATGACTCATAGACCCTCTCCCTTTGGAGTTCAGTGAAAAATTATGCCAGGGCAACAGATATATCTCTGAGACCTGTGGTTACCAGGAAGGTAGCCAATGTCAGGGAAGGCAAAACCAACTAACTGCTAACACCAGAGAGCACAGTGTGAAGCGCTGTTCCATTATGTAGATCATCAAATCTACCAATCCGCACTCTGTAGATTTGTATCATCAGCTCCCTGAGGAACCTTCACTAAAATGGATTGTGAGAGTAACTACTGGAAGCAATATCTTTGGTTTTAAATGGTGTAGAGTGGAAAAAACATGTTTGTGTTACTGGAAAGGGGTCCCAATCCAGACCCTTAGAAAGGGTTCTTGGATGGTGCCAGTCCATAGAGTATATTGAAAACAAGTTTATTAAGAAAGCAAAGGAATAAAAGAATGGCTACTCTATAGACAGAGCAGCAGCTTGGGCTGCTCAATTGATAATACTTATAGTTACTTATCTTTTTTGAGATGGAGTCTCACTCTGTCACCCAGGCTGGAGTACAATGGCTTGATCTCGGCTCACTGCAACCTCCGCTTCCCGGGTTCAAGTGATTCTCCTGCCTCAGCCTCCCAAGTAGCTGGGACTACAGACGCGTGCCACCACACCCGGCTCATTTTTGTATTTTTAGTAGAGATGGGGTTTTACTGTGTTAGACAGGATGATATCGATCTCCTGACCTCATGATCTGCTTGCCTCGGCCTCCCAAAGTGCTGGGATTACGGGCCTGAGCCACCACACCAGGCCTATTACTTCTTGATTATATGTTAAACAAGGGGCGGATTATTCATGAGTTTTCCGGGAAAGAGGTGGACAATTTCCAGTACTGAGGGTTCTTCCCCTTTTAAGACAGTATAGGGTATACTTTAGGACAGTATAGGTATAGTATAACTTCCTGATGTTGCCATGGCATTTGTAAACTGTCATGGCGCTGGTGGGATGTCTTTTAGCATGCTAATGATTATAATTAGCATATAATGAGCTGCGAGGATGACCAGAGGTCACTTTGTTGCCATCTTGGTTATGTTGGGATTTGGCCGGCTTCTTTACCACAACCCGTTTTATCAGCAAGGTCTGTGTGACCTGTATCTTGTGCCGACGTCCTATCTCATCCTGTGACTTAGAATGGCTAACTTCCTGGGAATGCAGCCCAGTAGGTCTCAGCCTTATTTTCCCCAGCCCCTATTCAAGATGGAGTTGCTCTGGTTCGAACTCCTCGGCCTCCTGAGTAGCTGGGACCACAAGCGCATGCCACCACGCCTGGCTAATTTTCTTTGTATTTTTTGTAGAGCCAGGCTAGTCTGAAACTCCTGTGCTCAAGCCATCTGCTTGCCTCAACCTCCCAAAGTGATGGGATTACAGCCATGGGCCACCACACTGGGCCTTGTTATTGTTATTGAAAGCATCCACCCAGGGAAGAGGAAGGAGCTTTCCTCCTGGTTCATCTCCAGGAGCAGGGAAAAGAGAGAATTTATAGCCCCAGGGCCCTGTGGGCAGATTCTTTCTTGGCTCACTCTACCGAAGGTTCCAGGAAAGCTGGAGGGCGGGGTGCACACTAGGCATTTCCCTGCAGCTCAGCCTCCCAGGGAGCCAGGGAAGAATCCTGAGAAAAACCTGTCCAGCGTGCAGGACCCCCAGGGCTCCGGAATCCCTCCTGCGGTGCCAAGCCTGGCCTCCATGCTGACTGCCCCATCAGCGGAAAGCAGGAGGCAATGGGGTGATGGGGGACTGGGGGGAGTATTTGGCAGGTGGGGAGGAAGGGGTCAGCTGGCAGCAAAGCCACAGTCCTTGGAACTTGGATCCTTTCCTTGCTCTGCATTGCTCACAGCAGAATCTTACCCCCCCATCCCCACCCCCACTGGACCTAGCCCTCAGGAAGCCACGTGCCCGGAGGACTCTCCTGTTAGATTGGATGCTTGCAGACTGGGCACTTGCTGACTCCTGGCTGTGACACAAAGCCCTCTGTTGCTCCCCCGGGTCCCTCACTGCCAGGATTTACTCGCGCTTCTGAGAAGAAGCTCAGAGTCCAGGGGACCTGGGGCAGGAGACTCCCTGTGAACACAGAGCGTCCTACTCATGGATGAGGGCTCAGAGTCCTTGCCCTAAGGGAGTTGGTTGGGGCACTGGAACACACAGGCAGTTCGTGGCAGAGCAGGGACTGGAGCCAGGTCTCTGATCTGAGTCACCATCCGTGGCTACTGCCAACTTCTCCCCTGCCCACCAGTGCCCATCAGTGTCAGGGAGAGCTCCCTGGTACTCGGTTCAGGAGAGGCATCTTGTGACTCCTCATGCAGCCAAGGCCTGGGACCTGGGGCCAGGGAAGATCCTCAGGCTCTGTCACGGAAGAGCGAGTATTGGCCTTACCCCAAGACTTCTCTGCTGGAAACTCCACTCCTCATCCCCAGCTCAACCCCCAGGCAGAGGGACTTTTCTCCTCCTCCACCTGAATCTCCAGTTCCAAGAAATAAGAAGCTGGCTCCAAAGGAAGACCTCCCCTTTTTCGAGGCCCTGTTTATCTCTAAAGTGGACATGACTGATGGCACAGGAATGCATTCAGCTGCAAGTAACAGAAAACGTGACCAACAATTTGGGAAAGACATAGATGTTTACTTTGCTCATGTAAGAAGACGACAGAGTTTCTTCTCTGAGAAAACACAGTGCAGCGGGAGGCCCAGAGGCCCTGGGATGAGGAACAGTGGCAGCTTCTGCAGAGGCTTCAGCACTGGCATCTGGGGCTGGGGTCATGGCCAGGGTTGGGGCCAGGGGCATGAGAGCTCCAAGGCTATGGAGCTCTCAGAGGCAAGGCTGAGGATAAGGAGTGGATGCCCATCACCAAGCTGGGCCGTCTGGTCAAGGACATGAAGATCAAGTCCCTGGAGGAGGTCTATCTCTTCTCCCTGCCCCTCAAGGAGTCTGATATCATTTACTTTTTCCCTGGGGGATTCTCTCAAGGATGAGGTTTTGAAGATCATGCTGGTGCAGAAGCCAACCTGCGCTGGCCAGTACACCAGGTTCAAGCCATTTGTTGCCACTGGGACTACAATGGCCACCTCATTCTGGGTGTTAAGTGCTTCAAGAGGTGGCCACTGCCATCCAAGGGGCCATCATCCTGGCCAAGCTCTCCATGGTCCCTGGGCACAGAGGCTACTGGGGAAACAATATCAGCAAGCCCCACAGTGTCCCTTGCAAGGTGACAGGCCACCATGGCTCTGTGTTAGTGCGCCTTAACCCTGCGCCCAAGGGTGCTGGCATTGTCTCAGCCGTGGTGCCCGGTGCCCAGGAAGGTGCTGATGATAGCTGGTATTGATGACTGCTACACCTCGGCCAGGGGCTGCACTGCCAACCTGGGCAACTTTGCCAAGGCCAGCTTTGATGTCATCTCCAAGACCTACAGCTACCTGACCCGACCTCTAGAAGAATACTGTATTCACCAAGTCTCTCTACCAGGAATTCACTCGCCATCTTGTCAAGACCCAGACCAGAGTCTCTGTGCAGAGGACCCAGGCTCTAGCTGTGGCTACAACATAGTGTTTTTATACAGGAAAAAGTTAATTAAGCCTTTGAAAAAAAAAAAAAAAAAAAGACCGAGCACGTTGGCTCACGCCTATAACCCCAGCACTTTGGGAGGCTGAGGTGGGTAAATCACTTGAAGTCAGGAGTTCAAGACAAGCCCGGCCAACATGGTGAAACCCTGTCTCCACTAAAAATACAAAAATTAGCTGGGTATGACCGCAGATGCCTGTAATCCCAGCTACTCGGGAGGCTGAGGCAGGAGAATTGCCTGAACCCAGGAGGTGGAGGTTGCGGTGAGCTGAGATGGCACCACTGCACTGCAGCCTGGGCGACACAGTGAAACTCCATCTCAAAAAAAAAAAAAAAAAAAAAGGGAGAAGAAAAGACAGGGCTCTGGGCTATGGTCATTCTGGTTCTTTTAGGTTTCCCCTCATGGTTTCACCATGGCTGCAGCAGCCCCATACATCACATCCTCACAACATGTTCAGATGCAGGAAGCAGGGAGTGATACCAGGCAAAGAATTTTCACCTCCCAGCTTTGATCTTATCGGCAAAGAAACACTGTTTTCAAGAAGGTCTCAAGAGGTCTCCTGACCTCTCCTCACAGCACTGGCCAAACAGGGGCTATAAAGTCTAAAGTCCTCCCTGACAAAGCCAGGACATATCCGGCCATCCCATCCTTTACAGTGAGTGCAGGACAGGAAGAAACGTTTTGGGACTGATTTGGGGTTAACCAAACAAAAGTACTTGCCACAACTGACCAGCTCTAGGAGTCCTGGTTTTGAGCAACTAGACTTGGGAACAAATGTAACACAAGGCTAATCCTCCCTAGCTTCCTGACAGTTTCTCTCCAACAGAAGACAAGTAGATCCTCACTGGTGTTCTCTCCACGCTAGAGTCCTAACCACTGTGAGAATACATTCCACTACTGTTCCACAAATAAGCCACAAGTGCAGGGGTTAGATCTGAGGCTCTTTTTTTTTTTCTGTCTTTTGTTTGTTTCGTTTTTGTTTTTTACTTTTTAAAATTAATTATTATTATTATTATTATTTTTATTTTTTGAGACAGAGTCTTGCTCTTGCCACCCAGGCTGGAGTGCAATGGCGTGATCTCGGCTCACTGCAACCTCTGCCTCCCGGGTTTAAGCGATTCTCCTGCCTCAGCCTCCCAAGTAGCTGGGATTACAGGTGCCTGCCACCACGCCTGGCTAATTTTTGTATTTTTAGTAGAGACGGGGTTTCATCATGTTGGCCAGGCTGGTCTGGAACTCCTGACCTCAAGGGATCCACCTGCCTCAGCCTCCCAAAGGGCTGGGATTGTAGGTGTGAGCCACCGTGCCCCGCCATGTTTTTAATTTTTTTAGAGATGGGGGTCTCACTCTGTTGCCCCAGCTGGAGGGCAGTGGCACAATTATAGCTCACTGCACTCTCAACCTCCCGGGCTCAAGCAATCCTCCCACCTCAGATTCCCCAGTAGCTGGGACTTCAGGCATGCACCACCACACCCAGCTAATTTTTTTTTTTTTTTTGAGACAGTGTCTTGCTCTGTCACCCAGGCTGGAGTGCAGTAGCGCGATCTCGGCTCACTGTAAGCTCCGTCTCCCGGGTTCACACCATTCTCCTGCCTCAGCCTCCCAAGTAGCTGGGACTATAGGCACCTGCCATCACGCCCGGCTAATTTTTTGTACATTTAGTACAGACGGGGTTTCACCATGTTAGCCAGGATGGTCCCGATCTCCTGACCTTGTGATCCACCTGCCTAGGCCTCCCAAAGTGCTGGGATTACAGGCATGAGCCACTGCATTCGGCCCAAAACTTTTTTTTTTTTTTTTGAGATGGAGTCTTGCTGTGTTGCCCAGGCTGGAGTGCAGTGGCATGATTTCGGCTCACTGCAACCTCTGACTCCTGGGTTCAAGTGATTCTCCTGCCTCAGCCTCCCAAGTAGCTGGGATGACAGGCACCCACCACCATGCCTGGCTAATTTTTGTATTTTTAGTAGAAATGGGGTTTTGCCATGTTGGCCAGGCTGGTCTTGAACTCCTGGCCTCAGGTGATCCACCCACTGCAGCCTCCCCAAAGTGCTGGGATTACAGGGTTGAGCCACCGCACCCAGCTAATGTTTTATTATTTATAGAGATGATGTCTAGCTGTGTTGCGCAGGCTGGTCTCAAATTCCTGGACTCACGCAATCCTCTTGCCTTGGCCTCCCAAAGTGCTGAGATTACAAGTGTGAGGCACCACAGTCAACCAACTTTTTCTTTTATATTGAGGCAAAATTCACATCCCATAAAATTTACCATTTTGGCCGGGCACAGTGGCTCACACCTGTAATCCCAGCACTTTGGGAGGCCGAGGCGGTGGATCACGAGGTCAGGAGATCGAGACCATCCTGGCTAACATGGTGAAACCTCGTCTCTACTAAAAATACAAAAACATTAGCCAGGCGTGGTGGCGGGCACCTGTGGTCTCAGCTACTCGGGAGGCTGAGGCAGGAGAATGGTGTGAACCTGGGAGGTGGAGCTTGCAGTGAGCCGAGATCACACCACTGCACTCCAGCCTCCGTGACACAGCCAGACTCTGTCTCAAAAAAAAAAAAAAAAAATTTACCATTTTAACCAAAGTGTAGAATTCATTTTAAAGTGTAAAATGTATACATTCAAAATGTTGTGCAACCATCACCACCATCTCATTCCAGAACGTTTTTATCTCCCCAAAGGGAAACTCCATACCCATTAAGCAATGACCGCCATTGTCCCGTCTCTCCAGTCCCTAGCAACCACTACTCTGCTGTCTCTATGGATTTGCCTATTCTGGACATTTCTTTTTTTTTTTTTCTTTTTTGTTTTTTGAGACAGAGTCTCACACTGTCACCCCGGCTGGAGTGCAGTGGTGTGATCTCAGCTCATCGCAAGCTCCGCCTCCCAGGTTCATGCCATTCTCCTGCCTCAGCCTCCCGAGTAGCTGGGACCACAGGTGCCCACCACCACGCCCAGCTAATTTTTTGTATTTTTAGTAGAGATGGGGTTTCACCGTGTTAGCCAGGATGGTCTTGATTTCCTGACCTCCTGATCTGCCCGCTTCAGCCTCCCAAAGTGCTGGGATTACAGGTGTGAGCCACCGCGCCCGGCCTGGACATTTCATATAAATGGAATTGTACGATATGTGGGCTGTTGTGTCTGGCATCTTACATAGTTTCCAAGATTCATCCATGTGGTAGCATCTATCAATACTTCATTATTTTACAGCTGAAGAAAACTCCATGATATGAATAAATATAGCATATTTTGTTTACCCAATCACCAGTTGATGGGCATTTGGGTTGTTTCAAACCTTTGGCTATTATACATAATGCTACTATGAACATTCAAATACCAGTTTCTGTTTTCACTTCTTTTGGGTATCTACCTAAGAGTGAAATTGCTGCGTCATATGGTAATTCCATGGTTAAGTGTTTGAAGACTGCCAAAAAGTTTTCTACAACAGCTGTACCATTTTACCAGCAATGTATGAAGTTTCCAATTTCTCCACATCCTCACCAACACTTGTTATTTTCAGTGTTTTTAGTTATAGCCATCCTAGTGGGTGGGGAGTGGTATCTCACTGTGGTTTTGTTTTTGTTTTTGTTTTTGTTGGTTTTCTTTTTTTTTTTTTTTTGAGATGGGGTCTCACTCTGTCGTCAGGCTGGAGTGGCACGATCTCAGCTCACTGCAACCTCCGCCTCCTGGGTTCAGGTGATTCTCCTGCCTCAGCCTCCCAAGTAGCTGGGACTACAGGTGCACGCCACCACGCCCAGCTAATTTTTGTATCTTTAGTAGAGATGGGGTTTCACCATGTTGGCCAGAATGGTCTCAATCTTCTGACCTTGCAACCCGCCCGCCTCAGCCTCCCAAAGTGCTGGGATTACGGGCACGAGCCGCCACATCCAGCCCTCATTGTGGTTTTTATTTGCATTTCCCTAATGACTGATGATGTTGAGGACCATGTTTATTGACCATTTGCAGATCTTTTGTGGAGAAATGTACAATCAAGTCCTTTGCTCATTTGTTTGTTTGTTTTTTTAATTGCTGAGTTCTAACAGTTCTTTATTGTATTCTGGATCCCAGACCCTTATCAGACATATGACTTGCAAATATTTTTCCCATTTTTGGGTTATCGCTTCACTTTCATGATTGTGGTCTTTGATGCACAAAAGTTTTAGATACCAATGAAGTCCATTTTTTGTTTTGTTACTTGCTTATGCTTTTGGTGTCATATCTAAGAATCCACAGACAAATCCAAGGTCATGAAGACTTAGCCCTATGTTTTCTTCTATGAGTTTGGTAGTTTTTAGCTCTTACATTTAGATATTTGATCCATTTTGAGTAAATTTTGTACATAGTATGAGGTAAGGGTCCAAATTCTTTCTTTTGAACATGGATATCCAGTTGTTCCAGCCTGTTCCAGCTCCATTTATTGAATGACTGTGGCCCCTCCAACTTTTTTTTTTTTTAGATGAAGTCTCACTCTGTCACCCAGGCTGGGGTGCAGTGGTGCAATCTCGGCTCACTGCAGACTCTACCTCTCGGGTTCAAACGATTCTCCTGCTCAGCCTCCCAAGTAGCTGGAATTACAGGCACCTGCCACCACACCGAATAATTTTTATATTTTTAGTAGAGACGGGCTTTCACCATGTTGGCCAGGCTGGTCTCCTGATCTCATGTGATCCACCCACCTCAGCTTCCCAAAGTGCTGGGATGACAGGCATGAGCCACCATGCCTGGCCTGTGGCACACTTTTTGAAAGTTAATTGACCTTACATGTATAGGATTATTTCTAGACTCTAAGTTGTACCTCATTGATCTACACCATTAATTTCTAAGGCATTGGAGAAAGAGGCAAATGAACACAGGTCCAACTCTTTAGAGAAACAAATTTAATAAAGCAAAACACTCTTCTCCCTGGACTACATTGACCTGGGCAGGATTTTTGGGGTTCATGATAGATTTTCAGTCAAAATATCTTATCTAAATTTTTTTTTTTTTTTCGAGATTGGGTCTCTTTCTGTTGCCCAAGCTGGAGGGCAGTGGCATGATCGCAGCTCACTGTAGACTCAGCCTCCCGGGATCAAGCAATCCCTTTACCTCAGCCTCCCAAGCAGCTGGGAGTATAGGCATAAGCACTACACTCAACCTTATCTGAACTTTGAACATTGGTATGACCTTGATTCCTTTTTCTTTGGAGACGAAGTCTCGCTCATCGTCCAGGCTGGAGTGCAATGGTGCGATCTCGGCTCACTGCAACCTCTGTCTCCCGGGTTCAAGCAATTCTCCTGCCTCAGCCTCCCAAGTAGCTGGGACTACAGGTGCATGCCACCACACCTGGCTAATTTTTTTTTTTTTTTTTTTGAGATGCAGTCTTGCTGTGTCACCCAGGTTGGAGTGCAGTGGCGAGATCTTGGATCACTGTGAGCTCCGCCTCCCAGGTTCACACCATTCTTCTGCCTCAGCCTCCCAAGTAGCTGGGACTACAGGCGCCTGCCACCATGCTCAGCTAATTTTTTGTATTTTTTAATAGAGACGGGGCTTCACCATGTTAGCCAGGATGGTCTCGATCTCCTGACCTCGTGAACCACCCACCTCGGCCTCCCAAAGAGCTGGGATTACAGGCGTGAGCCACTGTGCCTGGCCAATTTTTCGTATTTTTAGTAGAGATGGGGTTTCACCATATTGGCCAGGCTGGTCTTGAACTCCTGACCTCAGGTGATCCACCTGCCTCAGCCTCCCAAAGTGCTGGGATTACAGGCGTGAGCCACTGCACTAAGCCCCTTGGTTCCTATTTTATTCCCAGAAGAGAAACTCTTCTGGGGAGGTGGCCATCCACACGCTGAAAAATGGCTTCTCCTTTTTAATCCTAACCAACTGTCCAAGTCAGATAAACACAAATTCACGCTGTAAAGTCTTGGCCTAGAAGTTACTTCCCCTGGGGAAGCTGGTAGCCCTCCTATCTTGTCAATGCCCTTCCTATCAACCCCTCAATAAGCTCTCCTAAAAGAAAAAGGCTGTGAGTCCAATTACATGGTTTGTGGGAGAGAAAAACCCTTGGTCCCCTGGGTGGTAGCAAATGGAGGACACTTAAAGGCTGGCAGTTGGTGTCTGGGGAACAGTCTGGATCTCCTGTGCTCCACGAGCTACAGATTGCAGACAGCTGGTCAGGTGGAGTCAGGCAGTCAGTTCTCCCATCCCCCGTCCCAACCCCCGACATCATGGGACAGAAAAAGCTGGCACCCGTGGGTGGGAAGAATTTCAGAGAGAAAGAGGGAGATTGAGCAGGAGAGGGAGGCTGCTTGCAGCCCTGAATAACATCTTTCTTTGCATATTTTCTTCCTCCAGAACAGTTTGGAGGCACGGCCCAGCTGCTGCCTTGGCTTTTGATCAGAATGATTACCCACGGGCCCATCCTTTCTTAGCACTGTTAGAGAACAGAGAGATGGCACTGGCTTCCAAAGTGTCCTGCGGGTGTCTTTTCTGCCTTTTTCTATCCTTCCATCCATTCCTGTGGGTTCTAGGGCAGCCGCTCATTTGAAAGAGAGGAGAGAGACATTTTGTTTGTTTGTTTGTTTTGAGATGGAGTCTCGCTCTGTTGCCAGGCTGGAGTGCAGTGGCACGATCTCGGCTCACTGTAACCTCCACTTCCCAGGTTCAAGCGATTCTCCTGCCTCATCCTCCCGAGTAGCTGGGACTACAGGCACATGCTATCACCATGCCCAGCTAATTTTTGTATTTTTAGTAGAGATGTGGTTTCACCACGTTCGCCAGGCTGGTCTCGATCTCCTGGCCTTGTGATCTGCCTGCCTTGGCCTCCCAAAGTGCTGGGATTACAGTTGTGAGCCACTGCGCCTGGCCAAGAGACATTTTTTAAGAGCAAATCCATGCATGGCCAGGCCTCGGAATCTTTCTAAGGCCTCCTAGACTCTCAAGGGACCCACCATGCCAGTGGCACTGACATGCAGCCCAGGGTTGTGGTCCAAGGAGGGCTCATGAGCTGACTCAGAGGAAGTAAGCTTGTTCTCGGCTGCAGACAAGACTAGCCATGGAGGTGGCCTCTGGCCAGCTGGTCTGATATTCTTGCTGATCCTGACTTTCATTTCCTCTGGAAATCCCACACACTTGGCCACAGAGGCTTTTGCTGTGTGTGTGTGTGTGTGTGTGTGTGTGTGTGTGTGTGTGTGTGTGTGTGTGTGTGTGTGTGTGTGTGTGTGTGTGTGTGTGTGTGTGTGTGTGTGTCTCCTAATTCCCCTGGGGTTTTTCTCTTTTTTGTTTTCTGAGCAGTGGGTCCACTTCAGTAAAATTACACACAAAGTTGGAGCTTTCTGTTCCAGGAAGGCAAAGGTTACAATTCTAGCAAGCCTAACACCCAAAAACACAAAACACTGAAACCAGGAGAATGAGTTAGAAAATATGTACTCTTGGCCGGGCGCAGTGGCACACACCTGTAATCTCAGCACTTTGGGAGGCCAAGGCGGGTGGATCACGAGGTCAGGAGTTCAAGACCAGCCTGGCCAAGATGGTGAAACCCTGTCTCTACTAAAAATACAAAAAAATTAGCCAGGCGTGGTGGCACATGCCTGTAATCCCAGCTACTCCAGAGGCTGAGGCAGAGAATTGCTTAAACCTGGAGGGGCAGAGGTTGCAGTGAGCCGAGATCGCGCCACTGCACTCCAGCCTGGGTGACAGAGCAAGACTCTGTCTAAAAAAAAAAAAGAAAGAAAATATGTACCCTGGCCGGTCGCAGTGGCTCACACCTGTAATCCCAGCACTTTGGGAGGCTGAGGAGGGTGGATCACCTGAGATGAGGAGGGTGGATCACCTGAGATCAGGAGTTTGAGACCAGTCTGGCCAACATGGTGAAACCCCGTCTCTACTAAAAATACAAAAATTAGCTGGGCATGGTGGCAGGCGCCTGTAATCCCAGCTACTCGGGAGGGTGAGGCAGGAGAATAGCTTGAACCCGGAAGGTGGAGGTTGCAGTGAGCCGAAATTGCCCCATTGCACTCCAGCCTGGGCGACAAGAGCAAGATTCCATCCAAAAAAAAAAAAAAAAGAAGGCCACGCACGGTGGCTCACACCTGTAATCCCAGCACTTTGGGAGGCCGAAGCAGGCGGATCACCTGAGGTCAGGAGTTCGAGACCACCCCGGTCAACATGGTGAAACCCCGTCTCTACTAAAAATACAAAAAAATTAGCTGGGTAGGATGGCAGACCCATGTAATCCCAGCTACTTGGGAGGCTGAGGCAGGAGAATTGCTTGATCCCGGGAAGCGGAGGTTGCAGTGAGCCAAGATTGTGCCACTGCACTCCAGCCTGTATGACAAGAGCAAGACTGTCTCAAAAAACAAACAAACAAACAAACAAACAACAACAACAAAAAAAACAGAAACCTAGCTCCTTCAGCCTGTTCCCACCTGTGTCACTTACTTTTAAAGTTCTGCAAGCCATGTGGGCCCACCCACTTTTTCCAGCCTGGGGTTCCCTGAGTTCTAGCCCCACGCACACAGAAAACTTCTGATGGATTTGTTCACAGGGGCTGGGAGTCTTCCAGTTTAAGTAAAGGATAGTGGCAGAGGTGGATCTTCTGCCCCAGAAACATCTTGGCTGAAGGAGACTCCATCTGCCTGGCCCAGTGTATGGGAAGAATGTCAGCCCCTTGTTGGTGAAGGTGCTTCCAGGGACAGGGACAGTGGGCTGCCTCTTTTTCCAGCAATCTGCCCCTCAGGGGCATATGTGAAGAGGAAAGCTAAAGAAAGAAAAGGCCAACTCGTCCTCTTGGCTCAACTTGTCTCTCCAAGCCGTCTTCTTCCTCACTCCATCCAAACCCAAGTACCATCCACCCATCCAATAGATAATGACTGAACATCCCCAGGTGCCAGACACCCTTCTAGGCACTGGGATATGGCAGTGATGATGACAGTAAGGCCCAATGACTCTCAGAAAGTTTACACTGTAGTCAATGGAGGCTGGAAAGGGTCGGTATATTCCACGGAAATAGTGTTAACTACAAGAAAGAAAAAACAGTAATGGCATAGAGAGGGACTGAGTCTTGAGGAGATGAACTCCTTTGTGGGGTCAGGGAAGGCTGCTAGGAGCTGACTCTCCAGCTGAGCCCTCCATTCTGAGAAAAGGCCAGCCCAGGAGAGATTAAGGGAAGAGCATCCAGGCAGACAGAACAGCAAATATGGAAGTCCTGAGGGGCATCGAAAATGCCAGAACCCGGAGGTCCTGGGAGCACTCTGGAAAATCTCTTGGATTGTTATCCCTCTCATCTGGTTACTCGCGGGGATGCTCATGGAAGCAGGAAATCTTTCCTGTCTGCATAAAGTGTATACACATTTACATGGAGCGTTGGCCAGGCACGGTGGTGGCTCACACCTGTAATCTCAACACTTTGGGAGGCCAAGGCAGGTGGATCCCTTGAGGTCAGGAGTTCAAGACAAGCCTGGCCAACATGCTGAAACCCTGTCTCTACCAAAACTACAGAAATTAGCCGGGAGTGGTGGTGCATGCCTATTATCCTAGCTACTTAGGAGGTTGAAGCAGGAGAATCGCTTGAACCCAGGAGGCAGAGGTTGCAGTGAGCCGAGATTGTGCCACTGCACTTCAGCCTGAGTGACAGAGCGAGACCCTGTCTCAAAAAATAAATGAACACATGGAGTGTCATTTTGACTAAGCAGAGCCGTCGATGGCAAGCTACACTGTCGGCAAGGACCCTTAGCTTTCACGAGGAGAGAACACAGCCTTCTGTTTTCTCTTTAGTTCCTCATGGAGTCAGACATTCCCGTCACTCGCTGTACAGACTGCCTGACGCCCATGCGCCAAGGATGAGGGTGATGAAATTTCTTCTCTGGGTGAAAATGCTTCTGCTGACTTCTCTTTGTACACACAAATCTACTGAATACTTACAAATGCAGTCTTTTTTGGCAAGGTAGCCTCCAAACTCCTCTTACAGCAGAGGGAACAAAGGTTTTGCTCTCTTCTTCCAGGAGATGTGGGGCCAGACAAGGTACAGATTAACCTCGCAGTGGGCTCCCTGCCAAGGCTTCGTGCAGCCCCAAAGCCAGGCCCTTGAACTGCAAACTAAGAGGCCTGCTCCCACACTGCTAGGCCACCCACTGAGCTCAGGACAGCTTCTCTTACTTAAGTGACCAGAAAGATGCTGAGGGGTCTCAGGGGTAGGCCAGACAAGCTTAGGAACTTCAAGCCCTCACCCCTCCATTCACCCCTCTCATTGTTTCCTCCAGCTGACCCTCCTGAGTTAACCCCCCACACCAGGACTGGGAGATCCAATCGACAGGTGTGGTTTTCTCTAGGAAAATAATCATGATAATGACATGCAGGGGGAGGAAAAATCACTCAACCCCCTCCCAGATCCCAGGGTGAGGGTGTCCCTGGTTTCGTCACTTCCTGGGGTTTCTTGACGGTTTCTCCTTAGGGTCGTTCTAAAGGCCCTGGGGCAGCACTTTGCCACCAGCCACCGTAAGCAACACAAAGTGTGCCCAAGTCCACCTCGGGGCCTGTCTCTTCTCTGCACCGGGTGCCACTTTGGCAGGCAGGAGAGCAAGGCTGGGGAGGGGACCAGGATGGAGAGGAGGTGGGAAGCATGCCACATGGCACAAAGGCCCAAGAAGCAGACACTGGATCTGAAGACAATGAGCAGAGTGGGAGTGGGCGGCGTCATAGCGGGGGCATTCAGATGCTGTGGATGTGACTCCCCAGGACAGGGAGCAATGGGTTAAAGAACAGGCAGAAAGAAGGGTCCCATTCTGCTATGGACCAGCAGAGGAAGGGGCCACATCATGGTGAGCCCCCCCACCCCACCTGGACTGAGCCTCTGGTTCTCCTGGCCCGGGTGGGCAGTCCGGGAGAGCCGGTGAACATCGCCAGCCTGGTCCTGCATGTAGAGGAGGCCTAGGCTGGAGGCAGCCTGGACTTGGTCAAACCACCCAGGTAATTCTTCCTTCTGTACACAGCCGAGGGTCAAGACACGCTCCCCTAAAAGCCCCGGCTTCCCATGAAAGTCTCAACAGAGGCAGAGTGGGGGCAGCTCCAGGTGCTGAGAATTCCCAGACACCATGATTTCTAAAGCCACTTTTACTCTTTAACTACGTTTGACTCTGTGACACTTGGGCTTCAAGGCCACCTCGGAGAGATAAGGAGGTACAAGGTTAGAGCTGCTAAGCAATAAACTGTGGTTTAGTGGTGGGGGCAGGGGTTGCAAAATCTAGGCAAATGATCAATGATATTATTGTAGGGACACTCAACAGGTTACAGGGTCTTCATGTCCGTCCATCCTCTCAGCGACGCCAGGAGGTGAGCAGAGCAGAAATAACCTCAAGCAGATGCACATCCAGAGAGGAGGTAGGCTTCACTGCCTATGGCCCTACCCTACTCTGGGCCTTTAGGGCCTGCCTTTATTTTATTCTATTTTTTTATTTTTATTATTATTTTATTTATTTATTTATTTATTTATTTATTTATTTATTTATTTGAGACAGAGTCTTGCTCTGTCACCCAGGCTGGAGTGCAGTAGTGCGATCTCAGCTCACTGCAACCTCTGCCTCCCGGATTCAAGCCATTCTCCTGCCTCAGCCTCCCGAGTAGCTGGGACTACAGGTGCCTGCCACCACGCCTGGCTAATTTTTTTTTTTTTTTTTTTTTTGAGACAGAATCTCGCTCTGTGGCTCAGGCTGGAGTGCAATGGTGTGATCTCAGCTCACTGCAACATCCGCCTCCCGGGCTCAACTGATTCTCCTGCCTCAGCTTCCCAAGTAGCTGGGATTACAGGTGCCCGCCACCATGCCCGGCTAATTTTCATATTTTTAATAGAGATGGGGTTTCACCATGTTGGCCAGGCTGGTCTTGAACTCCTAACCTTGTGATCTGCCCGCCTCAGCCTCCCAAAGTGCTGGGATTCAGACGTGAGCCACTGCACCCAGCCTATTTTTTAATTTTTTTAGAGACAGGGTCTCACTCTGTCACCCAGGCTGGAGTGCAGTGGTATGATTATGGCAACTTCGAACTCCCTGGCCCCAGCAATCCTCCCACCTCAGCCTCCTGAGTAGCTGACACTACAGGTGCACACCACTGGGCCCAGCTAGTTTTTTTTTTTTTTTTTTTTCCAGTAGACAAGACCTCTCGTATGTTGCCCACACTGGTCTCAGAACTCCTGGGCTCAAGCGATCCTCCCGCCTTGGCTTCCCAAAATGTTGGGCTTACAGACATGAGCCACCGCATCCAGCTATTTATTTTATTTTTTAAATGACACAAAATAATTGTACATATTAGTGGAGTACATAGTGATATTTCAATACATATAATTTCTAGTGATCAGATCAGGGTAACTAGCACATCCATCTTCTCCAACATTTATCCATTGTTAGAAACAAAATGCTTGTTCCTTGGTGCCACAAGGAAAAATCAGCATTCAGACAAAAAGTTTTCACAGCAAGGCAATTTTACTTTCTGCAGAAAAGGTGCTGCTCGTCAGCAATCTTGCCTCGAGAGCACACTGAACAAAGAAACGCAGGAATATTTATCCCCTACGCACTGGGTCCCTACTGCTGTGTCCTGTCTCCCTTGGTTGGAGCTGGACCTCACAGTCTAAGTTAAACCCAGCTGGCTAACAATTTAAGACTTTCCTAAATAGGTAAAGGTAATGGAGAACAAAAGGAAAAGAGGAAGTTGCTTGTGAAAGGACTTAGAGAAGTAACAACATTTCCAAATAAGGAAGAGGCAAAGGCTGTGAGCTGGGACATGCCTGAGCATGTCCAGAACAAATATCTTGGTTAAAGTACAAGGACATAGAATATACTTACTCCCTTATATCTAACAGCTACGTAGGGTAGGGCTTAACAAAGAGTTATTAGCAAAAAGCAAGAAGGCTTTGGAGGAAGTTAGTCCTTTAAAAAAACTATTATTTCTAACATTTATTATTTATTCTTTAACAAGAAGGGAAACTTTGAAGAGGAACCTTTTACTTTCCACATCCATTTATCATTTCTTTTTCTTTTTTTTTTTTTGAGACAGGGTCTCACTCTTTTTTTTTTTTTTTTTTTTTTTTTTCTGAGACAGGGTCTCACTCTGTCACCCAGGCTGGAGTGCAGTGGTGCCATCTCAGCTCACTGCAACCTCTGCCTCCCGGGTTCAAGCGATTCTCCTGCCTCAGCCTCCTGAATAGCTGGGATTACAGGCATGAGCCACTGTGCCTGGCCCACTATGTCCTAAAAGTGCTGGAGGGAAGTGGGAGCTGTGACCCTTCCAAAGGACACCTTTCATACCTTTCATACTATGCTGCAGGCAGACAATTTATTGAAAAGCAATCTGCCCCAAAACAACCCACCAAAAATCAATTTGACAAATTCACCCTAGAGCCCCTAGGCTGGAAATGACGTCTCTCTGTCTCCACTTCAAGCCTGTCTCCCAGAAAGTATTTTTTTGTTTCTTTATAACATGACAGCTCAGCATGTCATTAAAGATTTTTCCTCGTCATTCTATTCCCCTGGCCCTCTTCTCCTCCTAGAATTTGTATTTCTAGCCAGCAGAGTTTAGACATGGGACCAATGATTTACTTAAGCAGATGTATTGGCCGGGCATGGTGGCTCACACCTGTAATCCCAGCACTTTGGAAGGCCGAGGCAGGTGGATTGCTTGAGCTCCGGAAGTTTGAGACCAACCTGGGCAACATGGCGAAACCCTGTCTCTACAAAACAAACAAACAAACAAAAAACCAAAAAGACAAAAAACCAAAAATTAGCTGGGTACGGTGGTACGTGCCTGTAGTCCCAGCTACTTCGGGGACTGAGACAGGAGGATCACTTGAGCCTGGGAAGCAGAGGTTGCAGTGAGCCAAGATAGTGCCACTGCACTCCAGCCTGGGTGACAAAGTGAGTCCCTGTCTCAAAAGAAAAGAACACATGTGTTGAACATTGCTCAGAAAACAAGGCCATGCCTCTTTTTATGATTTTTTTTTTTTTTTTTTTTTGAGACGGAGTCTCGCTCTGTCGCCCAGGCTGGAGTGCAGTGGTAAGATCTTGGCTTACAGCAAGCTCCACCTCCCGGGTTCACACCATTCTCCTGCCTCAGCCTCCCGAGTAGCTTGGACTACAGGTGCCCGCCACCATACCCAGTTAATTTTTTTGTATTTTTAGTAGAGACGGGGTTTCACCGTATTAGCCAGGATGGTCTCGATCTCCTGACCTCGTGACCCGCCCACCTTGGCCTCCCAAAGCGCTGGGATTACAGGTGTGAGCCACTGCGCCCTGCCTTTTTATGATATTTTTATCTTGTAGACCCACAGAGCTTCTGCTCTCATCTCCCTAAACAAGGGGCAGGAACATAGTGCTGACTCCCTCCCCCACAGCACAGAGCATTGTGTTTGCTATGGAGCGAATTAAATATTAAGTAAATATTTATAAGATGAGTGGATGGGTAGGTAGCTGCATAGATGATGGTTCTGTCTTGCTTATGAAGAAGTCATTCCTCAAGGGCCATCATTAGCCAGGATTTGATTCCCTGCAGGCCCCAGCACTGGTTCTAAATGTAGAATGTTTGGTCCTATCCATCCTTTCCCCAGGGACAGAATAGGGGTCTCCTCCTGCCAGAGGCCCCTCCAATGCCCACTCTTCTTCTCTGAAGGTCATTCTCCAGAAATGCCTCTCTATCTGCAAAGGGTGGCTTAGTAGGGATTGGCAGATCTCCCTCTCAAGACCATTTGCCTCCAAAGCTTGATCTCTGAGCCTGGAACAAAGGGCTTTGTTGTCAGGTGAAAGCCTTCCGCAGCCCTAGAGCCAGCCCCACAGCGCCTCCCGCTAAAGATGCTCTGCCTGACACCCTATTATCCTGGAGAGGCTGGGAGGACATTGGCAGGGAGGGATGAATAAAATGAAGCGATCCTTCTGAAGAACACAGCATAAAATCCAGAAATTGCTCCTATGGCCTATGGAAAGCTGATGTCTGATACAGGCAGCATCCCAGGTCATGGGAAAGAATGGGTGACTTTGGCAGGGCACAATGGCTCATGCCTGTAATCCCAGCACTGTGGGAGGCCCAGGCGGGTGGATCACCTGAGGTCAGGAGTTCGAGACCAGCCTGGCCAACATGGTGAAACCCCGTCACTACTAAAAATACAAAAATTAGCTGGGCCTGGTGGCATGTGCCTGTAATCCCAGCTACTCGGGAGGCTGAGGCAGGAGAATCACTTGAACCTGAGAGGTGGAGGTTGCAGTGAGCCGAGATTGCACCATTGCACTCCAGCCTGGGCGACAGAGCAAGACGCCATCTCAAAAAAGAATAAAATATAACAAAGATGGGCTGGGCGCAGTGGCTCAAGCCTGTAATCCCAGCACTTTGGGAGGCCGAAACGGGCGGATCATGAGGTCAGGAGTTTGAGACCAGCCTGGCCAATATGGTGAAACCCTGTCTCTACTAAAAACACAAAAATAGCTGGGTGTGGTGGCGGGCGCATGTAACCCCAGCTACTCGGGAGGCTGAGGCAGAAGAATTGCTTGAACCCAGGAGGCAGAGGTTGTATTGAGCCAGAGATCGTACCACTGTGCTCCAACCTGGGCGACAGAGTGAGACTCCAACTCAAAAAAAATAAAAATAAAAACAAAAAATAAATAAAATAAAGAACGGGTGACTTCATAGCTGGTGTCAGGATAGCAGGAGAGCCTCGTGGACTCAGAACCAGCTGGAAGCATTCCTCATGCTGTGGACCACGGTGCATTCCAAAGGGGTTGGAGATTTACTGATTGATTGATTGATTGATGAAGTCTCACTCTGTCGCCCAGGCTGGAGTGCTGTGGTGCAATCTGGGCTCACTGCAACCTGCGCCTCCCAGGTTCAAGCAATTCTCCTACCTCAGCCTCCCGAGTAGCTGGGATTACAGGTGCCCGCCACCACACTTGGCTAATTTTTGTATTTTTAGTAGAGACAGGGTTTCACCATGTTGGCCAGGCTGGTCTTGAACTCCTGACCTCAAGTGATCTGCCCGCCTTGGCCTCCCAAAGTGCTGGGATTACAGGCGTGAGCCACTGTGCCTGGTGGAGTTGGAGATTTAAATGTAAAGATGAAACCATGCAAGTCTAACAGAAAACATGGACCAATTCTCCTATAATTCGGGAGTGGGGAAAAATTTCCTAATTCTGACTCAACACCTAGAAACAATAAGGGGAAAAGATGAACAAGTCTCAAGGAATTAAAATTCTGTATAAAAAAATTAAATTAAAATTTTTAACATACGCAAAATTAAACAGACAAATGATAGACTGGTTTTTTTAAAAAAAAAAAAACCTTACAACCTACATCACGGACAAAGGGCCAATATTCTTAGTATATGAAGAACTTCTAATATAGATTAAAAAGGCCAACAACCTGAAAGAAAAATGCACTAAAAATACAAACAGTTTACAGAAAAAGAAAGGCAAATATATTTCAAAACTATACGGAAAGACACTCAACCTTGCTGACAGTAAAAAAAACCCACAAATTGCCCCAAATAACTATTTCTTGTTGATTAGATTGGCCAAAATCCAAAAGCTTAATACTGTACACTCTCTTTTCCAAGCTGTGAGAAAACCAACATTCTCACATATTCCTGGTGGGAATGCAAAATGGTACGGTCTCTGTAGAAGAGAATTTGGTAATAGCTAGCAAAATTATGAGCGCATTTGCCCTTTGATCCTGCAATCCCACATCTAGGCATCTATACTAAAGATACACTGCAAACAATACAAAAAGACACAGAGACATGTTGTTTATTGCAGCTCTGTTTGTAAAAGCCAAAGCATGGGAAAAAGCCAAAAATCCATCAATGAGGACTTTGAGAAATAAACAATAGCACATCTACACAATGGGGTACTTTGCAGTCACAAAAAGAACAAGGAAGATCTCTACAAACTAATACAGTGTGATGCTAAGGACACCTTAGGATCCGTTTCTCTAAGAAGGAAAGATATAAATGTAAACAAAAATACGTAAATACAGGGCCGGACGCGGTGACTCACACCTGTAATCCCTGCACTTTGGGAGGCTGAGGCAGGGAGATCATGAGGTCAGGAGATCCAGACCAGCCTGGCTAACATGGTGAAACCCGGTCTGTACTAAAAATATAAAAAATTAGCCAGGCGTGCAGTCTGTAGTCCCAGCTACTAGGGAGGCTGAGGCAGGAAAATCGCTTCAACCCGGGAGGCAGAGGTTGTAGTGAGCTGAGATCGTGCCACTGCACTCCAGCCTGGCGACAGAGCGAGACTCTGTCTTAAAAAAAAAAAAGTAAATACTTTCTTATAATTAAATACCAAACATTGATAGTTTAACAGAAAGAAAGAATACAGTGGGGGGAGAATAGACACAAGATCCATTTATTCATTTATTTATTTATTTTTGAGACAAGGTCTTGCTCTGTCACCCATGCAGTAGCATGGTAATAGCTCACTGCAGCCTTGAAATCCTGGGCTTAAGCGGTCCTTCCACCTCGGCCTCCCATGTAGCTAGGACTACAGGCATGTACCACCACACTTAGCTTTTTTTAATACAAAATTTTTAATTGTTGTACAGATGGGGTCTTGCTACATTGCCAAGGCTGGTCTTGAACTCCTGAGCTCAAGTGATCCTCCCCACTTCAGCCTCCCAAAGTGCTGGAACTACAGGCATGAGCCACCATTCCCAGCCTAGATCCTTTTAAATATATCTTATTTTACAGATTTGACTTTGACCATGCACATATTTTACATAATTATAAAACTAAATTAAACTTTTAAAAGCAATTCTAAAAATTGAAAGCAAAATGAAGTAAATGCTCCTAACTGTGTAATGGGTTGAATGGGTTGGTAGCAAAAACACAGAGAGGAGCTCTTCCAAAGGAGCTTTAAAGTACATTCATTTGACTGTATATTCCTCGTGGGGTTTACTATATGAAGAAAACTACAAGATCAAAATATTAAGCTGTTTTCAATAATAATTGTTTGGTGGTAGTATAGGGATTATTACTTTAACACTGCTGTGTATGTCGTGGAGAAACATATAAATAAATAATTCTGTAATTATACTTAATTCTGTAATTGTACTTGAGAACAGATATTTGGGGCATTAGAAGAAAGACAATTCAGGTGTAAAATCTTTAAGATGAGGCCGGGTGCGGTGGCTCACGCCTGTAATCCCAGCACTTTGGGAGGCCGAGGCAGGTGGATCACGAGGTCAGGAGATCGAGATCATCCTGGCTAAAACGGTGAAACCCCGTCTCTACTGAAAATACAAAAAATTAGGTGAGCGTGGTGGCGGGCGCCTGTAGTCCCAGCTGCTTGGGAGGCTGAGGCAGGAGAATGGCGTGAACCTGGAAGGCGGAGCTTGCAGTGAGCCGAGATCGCACCACTGCACTCCAGCCTGGGTGACAGAGCGAGACTCGTCTCAAAAAAAAAAAAAAAACCTTTAAGATGAAGCAAAAACCCTAGACTTCTGAATTTGAAATGAAAGTCTCAGAATGAACTCATTTTTCTTCTTAAAAAAATTTTTTTAAACGGTCCTATCTGTGTCCTCTGAAAAGGTCTAGCGTTATTGAACACAGAAACAATGAGTGCTTCTGGTACCCAGATGGTGACTTGTAAATGCTATTAAGATTGGTGCAAAAGTAATTACTTTGGCAAACTGCAATTACTTTGACACTAACCTAATATTTCCACCAAAGGAACCAGGACTCCTTGGAGAAATGGCTGATTGCAAGTATGGGGAGTAGAAGTAAATGTACAAAGTGAGCTTAAGCCTGGAACAGCTCATCATACCAGAAAGCAAAGAACTAATCAAAGATCTCTATTATAGAGGCCATGTCAAAAGGACTCACGGTCAAGGTGAATAGGCTGCTACTGGACCCAAATTGAGATAATTTGAAAATCAATACAGACAATAATTATAGTTAATTGAATTATAGTTAATCAAATACTTTTAAATCCAGGAGTTCATAATTTTTTAAATTTAGTGGATACTAGAAAACTAACTTATTATATGTGGGAGAAGGAGGTGGGGAAATCAAGCATTTCTTCAGCCGTTTTTTTTGTTGTTGTTGTTGTTGTTTTGTTTTTGTTTTTTGAAATGGAGTCTTGCTCATTCTCCCAGGCTGGAGTGCAGTGGCGCAATCTCAGCTCACTGCAACTTCCAAGCCATTCTCCTACCTCAGCCTACCAAGTAGCTGAGATTACAGGCGTGCACCACCACACCCGGCTAATTTTTGTATTTTTAGCGGAGATGGTGTTTTGCCATGTTGGCCAGGCTGGTCTCGAACTCCTGACCTCAGGTGATCTGCCCGCCTCGGCCTCCCAAAGTGCTGGGATTACAAGCGTGAGCCACCATGCCTGGCCTCTTCAGCCTTTTTAAAAGAACTATTCTTCAGGCTAGCCAAACAGTTCATAAAGGGAAGATTCTCTCTACAGAAATATTTCACATAGTAAGGGAAGATGGAATGATAGGTTTGAATATCACCATTTTGCAAATCCTAATAAATTAAGACAGCGGCAACTGCTAACAAGCAGAAAGACAGACACGTACCTCCTGATGGAAGAACAAAACACCACCTGTAAAGTAACTGGGCCAAAAAAATATGTCCTAAATATCTGATCAAGCCTCTAGATTTAACTACCAGCTTACAGGAAATTCAGGTGACAGAGGAGCATGTTAAATACCACAAAGATAGCAAGCTCCAGATCAGGAAGTGGGGGTGGAGAAAGAAGATGGGGAGGAAGTCTGTTTTTTTGTTTTGTTTTTTGTTTTTGTTTTTGTTTTTTTGAGACAGAGTCTCGCTCTGTCACCCAGGCTGGAGTGCAGTGGCACGATCTCGTCTCACCGCAAGCTCTGCCTCCTGGGTTCATGCCATTCTCCTGCCTCAGCCTCCCAAGTAGCTGGGACTACAGGTGCCCGCCACCACGCCCGGCTAATTTTTTGTATTTTTAGTAGAGATGGGGTTTCACCGTGTTAGCCAGGATGGTCTCCATCTCCTGACCTCGTGATCCGCCCGCCTCGGCCTCCCAAAGTGCTGGGATTACAGGCGTAAGCCACCATGCCCAGCCAGGAAGTCTGTTAAGAGTCTAAAGAGACATATCAACCAGCCACAGAAATTTTTTTTTTTTTTTTTTAGACGGAGTCTTGCCCTGTCGCCCAGGCTGCAGTGCAATGGCGCGATCTCGGCTCACTGCAACCTCCTCCACCTCCAGGATTCAAATGATTCTCCTGCCTCAGCCTCCCGAGCAGCTGGGATTACAGGCGCCCGCCACCACGCCCAGCTAATTTTTGTATTTTTAGTAGAGACGGGGTTTCACCATGTTGGCCAGGCTGGTCTCGAACTCCTGACCTCGTGATCCGCCTGCCTCGGCCTCCCAAAGTGCTAGGATTACAGGCGTGAGCCACCATGCCCGGTCCACAGAACTTTTTAAATCCTGGTTCAAACAAATTAAATTTTTTAAAAGGCATTTTTTGGTTTGTTTTTGTTTTTTAAGCGATTCTTTAAATTTAATTTAATTTAATTTTAAGTTCCGGGATACATGTGCAGGACACGCAGGTGTGTTACATAGGTAAATGTGTACCGTGGTGGTTTGCTGCACCTATCAACCCATCACCTACGTATTAAGCCCCACATGCATTAGCTATTTATCCTGATGCTCTCACTCTCCCCTGCACTCCACAGGCCCCAGTGTGTATTGTTCCCCTCCGTGTGTCCATGTGTTCTCATTGTTCAGCTCTCACTTATAAGTGAGAACATTTTGGTTTTCTGTTCCTGCGTTAGTTTACTGAGGATAATGGCTTCGAGCTTCATCCATGTCCCTGCAAAGGATATGATCTCATTCCCTTTTATGGCTCCATAGTATTCCTTGGTGTATATGTACCACGTTTTATTTATCCAGTCTATCATTGATGGGCATTTGGATTGATTCCATGTCTTTGCTATCGTGAACAGTGCTGCAATGAACATACACATGCATGTATCTTTATAATAGAATGACTTATATTCCTTTGGGTATATAACCAGCAATTGTATTTCTGGTTCTAGGTCTCTGAGGAATCGCCACACTGTCTTCCACAATGGTTGAACTAATTTACACTCCCATCAACAGTGTAAAAGCGTTCCCTCTTTCTCCACAGCCTCAATAGCATCTGTTGTTTCTTGACTTTTTAATAATCGCCATTCTGACTGGTGTGAGATGGAATCTCATTGTGGTTTTGATTTGCATGTCTCTAATGATCAGTGAAGTTGAGCTTTTTTTCATGTTTGTTGGCCACATAAATGTCTTCTTTGGAGAAGTGTCTGTTCATTCCTTTGCCCACCTTTTAATGGGGTTTTTTTTCTTGTAAATTTGTTTAGATTCTGGATATTAGACCTTTGTCAGATGGATAGATTGCAAAAATTTTATCCCAATCTGTTCACTCTGATGACAGTTTCTTTTTCTGTGCAGAAGCTCTTTAGTTTAGTTAGATCCCATTTGTCAATTTTTGCTTTTGTTGCAATTACTTTTGACATTTTCATCATGAAATCTTTGCCCGTGCCTATGTCCTGAATGGTATTGCCTAGATTTTCTTCTAGGGTTTTTATAGTTTTGGGCTTTACATTTAAGCCCTAACCCATCTTGAGTTAATTTTTTTATAAGGTGTAAGGAAGGGGTCAATTTCAATTTTCTGTGTATGGCTAGCCAGTTCTCCCAGCACCATTTATTAAAAAGGGAATCCTTTCCCCATTGCTTGTTTTTGTCAGGTTTGTCAAAGATCAGATGGTTTTAGGTGTGCAGTCTTATTTCTGAGATCCCTATTCTGTTCCATGGGTCTATGTGTCTGTATTTGTACTAGTACCACGCTGTTTGGTTAATGTAGCCTTGTAGTATAGTTTGAAGTCAGGTAGCATGACTCCTCCAGCTTTGTTCTTTTTGCTTAGGATAATCGTGGCTATACAGGCTTTTTTTTTGGTTCCATATGAATTTCAAAGTAGTTTTTTCTAATTCTGCAAAGAATGTCAATGGTAGTTTAATGAGAATAGAATTGAATGTATAAATTACTTTGGGCAGTATGGCCATTTTCATGATATTGATTCTTCCTGTCCACAAGCATAAAATGATTTTCCATTTGTTTGTGTCCTGATTTCCTTGAGCAGTGGTTTGTAGTTGTCCTTGAAGAAATCCTTCACTTCCCTTGTTAGCTGTATTCCTAGGTATTTTACTCCTTGTAGCAATTGTGAATGGGAGTTCATTCATGATTTGGCTCTCTGTCTGTTGTTGGCGTATAGGAATGCTTGCAATTTTTGCACATTGATTTTGTATCCTGAGACTTTGCTGAAGTTGCTTATCAGCTTAAGATGCTTTTGGGCTGAGACGATGGGGTTTTCTAGATATAGGATCATGTCATCTGCAAACAGAGACAGTTTGACTTCTTCTCTTCCTCTATTTGAATACCCTTTATATCTTTCTCTTGCCTAATTGCCCTGGCCAGAACTTCCAATACTATGTTGAATAAAAGTGGTGAGAGAGGGCATCTTTGTCTTGTGCCAGTTTTCAAGGGGAATGCTTCCAGCTTTTGCCCATTCAGTATGATATTGGTTTTGAGTTTGTCATAAATGGCTCTTATTATCTTGAGGTATGTTTCTTCAACACTTAGTTTTACCACAAATAATAAGAGCCATTTATGACGTTGAATTTTATCAAAGGCCTTTTCTGCGTCTATTGAGATAATCATGTTTTTTGTCTTCAGTTTTGTTGAATTATGTTTATTGATTTGCATATGTTGAACCAGCCTTGCATCCGAGGGATGAAGCCGACTTGATCATGGTGGATAAGCTTTTTGATGGGCTGATGGATTCTGTTTGCCAGTATTTTATTGAAGATTTTCTCATTGATGTTCATCAGGGACATTGGCCTGAAGTTTTCTTTTTTTTTTTTTTTTTGTATCTCTGCCAGGTTTTGGTATCTGAATGATGCTGGCCTTGTAAAATGGGTTAGGGAGGAGTCCCTCCATTTCAGTTGTTTGAAATAGTTTCAGAAGAAATGATACCAGCTCCTCTTGGTACCTCTGGTAGAATTCAGCTGTAAAGCCATCTGGTCCTGGGCTTTTTTGGTAGACTCTTTATTACTGCCTCAATTTCCAAACTTGTTATTAGTCTATTAGTCTATTCAGGGATTCAACTTCTTCCTGGTGCAGGCTTTGAGGGTGTATGTGTCCAGAAATTTATCCATTTCTTCTAGATTTTCTAGTTTATTTGCATAGAGGTGGTTATAGTATTCTCTAATGGTTGGTTGTATTTCTGTGAGGTCAGTGGTGATATCCCCTTTATCATTTTTTATTGTGTTTAGTGTTTATTAGTCTGGCTAGCAATCTATTTTATTAATTTTTTCAAAAAGTCAGCCCCTGTAGTTATTGATTTTTTTGAAGGTTTTTTTTTTGTTTTGTTTTTTGAGATGGAGTCTTGCTCTGTCACCAGGCTGGAGTGCAGTGGTGCTATCTCGGCTCACTGCAACCTCCACCTCCCAGGTTCAAGCAATTCTCCAGCCTCAGCGTCCTGAGTACCTGGGACTTCAGGTGCACGCCACCATGCCCAGCTAATTTTTGTATTTTTAGTAGAGATAGGGTTTCACCATGTTGGCCAGGATGGTTTTGATCTCTTGACTTCATGATCTGCCTGCCTCAGCCTCCCAAAGTGCTGGGATTACAGGCATGAGCCACCGCGCCTGGCTGAAGGGTGTCTCTATCTCCTTCAGTTCCGCTCTGATCTTTGTTATTTCTTTTCTTCTGCTTGCTTTGGGGTTTGTTTGCCTTGGGTCTCTAGTTCTTTTAGTTGTGATGTTAGGGTGTAGATCTGAGATTTTTCTAGCTTTTAGATGTGGACATTTAGTGCTATAAATTTACCTCAATACTGCTTTAGCTGTTTCCCAAAGATTCTGGTACACTGTCTCTTTGTTCTCATTGGTTTCAAAGAACTTCTTGATTTCTGCCTTAATTTCACTATTTACCTAGGAGTCATTCAGGAGCAGATTGTTCAGTTTCCTTGTAGTTGTGTGGTTTTAAGTGAGTTTCTTAATCACGAGTTCTAATTTGATTACGCTGCGGTCTGAGAGACTGTTTGTTATGATTTCTGTTCTTTTCCATTGCTGAGGAATGTTTTACTTCAAATTCTTTGATCAGTTTTAGAGTAAGAGCCATGCGGTGCTGGGAGAATGTATATTCTGTTGTTTTTGGGTAGAGAGTTCTGTAGATATCTATCAAGTCCACTTGATCCAGAGCTGAGTTCAAGTCCTGAATATCCTTGTTAATCTTCTGTCTTGATGATCTGTCTAATATTAACAGTGGAGCGTTAAAGTCTCCCACTATTATTGTGTGGGAGTCTAAGTCTCTTCATAGGTTGCTATGAACTTTTTTAATGAATCTTGGTGCTCCTGTGTTGGGTGCATATATATATTTAGGACAGTTAGCTCTTCTTATTAAATTGAACCCTTTACCAATATGTAATGCCCTTTTTTTTTTTTTTTTAATCTTTGTTGGTTTAAACTCTGTTTTGTTAGAAACTAGGATTGCAACCCTTGCTTTTTTTCTGTTTTCCGTTTGCTTGGTAAATTTTCCTCCCTTGCTTTTTTCCGCTTTCTGTTTGCTTCGTAAATTTTCCTCCATCCCCTTATTTTGAGCCTATGTGTGTCTTTGCACGTCAGATGGGTGTCTTGAATACAGCATACCGATGGGTCTTGACTCTATCCAGCTTGCTGTTCTGTGTCTTTTAATTGGGGCACTTAGCCCATTTACATTTAAGATTGTGTGAATTTGATCCTGTCATCATGATGCTAGCTGGTTATTTTGCAGACTTGCTGATGTAGTTGCTTCACAGTTTCATTGGTCTTTGTATTTCAGTGTGTTTTTGTAGTGGTTGGTAATGGGTTTTTCCTTCATGTTAGTGCTTCCTTCAGGAGCTCTTGCAGGGCAGGCCTGGCGGTGATGAATTACCTCAGCATTTGCTTGTCTGAAAAGGATTTTATTTCTCTTTCGCTTATGAAGCTTAGTTTGGCAGGATATGAAATTCTGGGTTGGAGATTCTTTTCTTTAAAAATGTTGAATATTGGCCCCCAATCTCTTCTGGCTTGTAGGGTTTCCACTGACAGGTCCACTGTTAGTCTGATGGGCTTCCCTCTGAGGTGACCTGGCCTTTCTCTCTGGCTGCCCTTAACATTTTTACCTTCATTTTGACCTTGGAGAATCTGAAGATTATGTGTCTTGGGGTTGATCTTCTCATGGAGTATCTTACTGGGGTTATCTGGATTTCCTGAATTTGAATGTTGGCCTGTCTTGCTAGGGTGGGGAAGTTCTCCTGCATGATATCCTGAAATATGTTTTCCAGCTTGGTTCCATTCTCCCGTCTCTTTCAGGTACCCTAATCATTTGTAAGTTCAGTCTTTTTACATAATCCCATAGTTCTCAGAGGTTTTGTTTGTTCCTTTTCATTCTTTTTTTCTCTCATCTTTTCTGACTGTCTTATTTTAGCAAGATAGTCTTCAAGCTCTGAAATTCTTTCCTCCGCTTGGTGTATTCAGCTATCGATACTTGTGGTTGCACTGTGAAGTTCTCATGTATTTTTCACCTCCATCAGGTCATATATGTTCCTCTCTAAACTGGTTTTTCTGGTTAACGGCTCCTGTAATGTTTTGTCATGGTTCTTATCTTCTTTGCATTGGGTTAGAACATGCTCCTTCAGCTCAGCGAAGTTTGTTCTTACTCACCTTCTAAAGCCTACTTCTGTCAGTTCATCCGTCTCAGCCTCAGCCTAGTTCTGAGCCCTTGCTGGAGAGGTGTTGCAATTATTTGTAGGAGAAGAAGCACTCTGGCTCTTTTGAGTTTTCAGCAATTTTTCATTGATTTTTTTCTCATCTTCATGAGTTTATCTAGCTTCGATCTTCAAGGCTGCTGAACTTTGGATGGGGTTTGTGTGGGGACTTTTTCGTTGATGCTGTTTTTGTTTTTTCTTTCTGTTTGTTTGTTTTTCGTTTAACAGTCAGGCCAACAAGCATATGAAAAGATGCTCACCATCTTTTTTTCAAGCATATGAAAAGATGCTCACTAATCACGTGGGAATTGCAAATCAAAACCACAACGAGCTATCACCTTATGCCCATTAGAATAGCTACTATCAAAAAAACAAAAAGTGGGCTGGGTGCAGTGGCTCACACCTGTAATCCCAGCACTTTGGGAGGCCGAGGCGTGCAGATTACCAGGTCGGCGGATTATGAGGTCACAGTTTGAGATCAGCCTGGCCAACATAGTGAAATCTTGTCTCTACTAAAACTACAAAAAAAAATCAGGTGGGTGTGGTGGTGGGTGGCTGTAATCCCAGCTACTTGGGAGGCTGAGGCAGGAGAATCACTTGAACCCGAGAGGTGGAGGTTGCAGTGAGCTGAGATTAAGCCACTGCACTCCAGCCCAGGCAACAGTGCGACACTCTGTCTAAAAAAAAAAAAAAAAAAAAAAGTATCAAGTGTCAGTGAGGATGTGGAAAAACTGGAACTCTTGCAAACTGTTGGTGGGATTGTAAAATGGTGTACTGCTATGAAAAATAATATGGAGGCTCCTCAAAAAATTAAAAATAGAACTACCATATGATACTGCAATCCCACTTCTGAGTATATATCCTAAAGAATGAAAAACAGGATCTCAAAGAGATATCTGCATTCCCATGTTCATTACGACATTATCCACAATAGCCAAGATGTGGAAGCAACCTAAATGTCTGTGGATGGATGACTGGATTAAAAAAACATAGTATATACATACAATGAAATGTCATTCAGTCTTTTTTAAAAACCGGAAATCCCGTCATATACTATACCAATGATAACCCTGAAGACATCATGCTAAATGAAATAAGCCAATCACAAAAAGGGAAATATTGCATGATTCCACTTATAAGAGGTACCTAAAGTAATCAAATTCATAGAGACAGAAAGCAGAATGGTGGTTTCCAGGAGCTGAGGGGAGGGGAAATGGGCAGTTGTTGCTCAACGGGATAGAGTTTCAGTCATGGAAGAGAAAAAAGTCTGGGAGAACTCTTGTACAACAATGTACATATAGTTAACAATATTGTGATGTACACTTAAAAGTTGTTAAGAGAGGGCCGGTGCAGTGGCTCACGCCTATAATCCCAACACTTTGGGAGGCCAAGGCGGCAGGACTGCTTGAGCCCAGCATTTCAAGAACAGCTTGGGCAATATGGAAACACCTCTTCTCTACTAAAAATCAAAAAAGAGGCCAGGCACAGTGCCTCATGCCTGTAATTCCAGCACTTTGGGAGGCAGAGATGGGCGGATCACCTGGGACTGGGAGTTTGAGACCAGCCTGATCAACATGGAGAAACCCCGTCTCTACTAAACATACAAAATTAGCCAGGCATGGTGGCACATGCCTGTAATCCCAGCTACTCGGGAGGCTGAGGGAGGAGAATCACTTGAATCCGAGAGGCGGAGGTTGCAGTGAGCCAAGATCGTGCCACTGTGCTCCAGCCTGAACAACAAGAGCGAAACTCCGCCTCAAAAATAAAAAAATAAAAATAGCTAGCCAGGTGTGGTGGCACACACCTATAGTCCCAGCTACTCAGGAGGCTGAGGTGGGAGGATTGCTTGAGCCCAGAAGGTCGAGGTTGCAGTGAGCCAGGTATGTGCCACTGCACTCCAGCCTGAGTGACAGAGCTAAACCCTGTCACAAAAAAGGAAAAACAAAACACAAAAAACAGAAGGGAGTCACCACACTGGGGCTAAGAGACAGCCACAGCCCCTGGCCCTTTTACTCTTGCACCCCAGGCTCCTGCCTGGATCATTGCTGAATTGACTTGGTTTGGGTATTTTACCTTCCTTAGCAAGGAAAGGGCACTTCCATTGGCAGGCTCTTCCATGGCTCTCTCAGGCTCTCAGGCTGCTCATCTGAATCCCACTGTGCCCCTTCCACACGTCTGCTGAGCCTATCTTTCTGGGCTACTGTGAACACAAGCTCTGGCTTAGCCATCTCTACTTCTCCAGAGCTTGGCTGCAAGCTTGGCTTAGAGTGGGCAGCCAACCAGTGTCAAATGGATCCCAAAGAAATTGGGTTTACTCGGCTCAATGGCAAGACTCAGTTAAGCCCCTCCAGTCTCCCCAGCTGGAAGAAATGCCCCTTCAGCAAAGAACACAGGGGAGAAAGAGAGGTGACATTATCTCCAATTGACAAGTGACTACACAGAGGCCCAGAGAAGTTGGCAGCTTGTCCAAGGTCACCCAGCTAGTTAATGGCAGAGCTGGAACCAGCTTCCACAGTCCTGGCTCCAGGCCTGGTGTTCCTTCAGGGACACACACACAAATCACCATCACTGCCCTCAAACAGGCAGATTTCTCTATTAGGCAAGACAGGCCCAGGCCTAGTGCCTATGAGCTTTACAAGGGCCCAAGAAAATGTACTGGCTCCTAAATTTAAAAAGAAAACAGCAAAATTAATAAAAGTAAATGTTTATGAACTGTAAAGCTGTCATCTGCAATTAAGCTCAGGCCTTCTTTAATTATTTTTCGCTTATAACCACGTGCCCCCATTTTTCTATGAAAAAGAGAATGGAAGCCAGGTGCGGTAGCTCACACCTATAATCCCAGCACTTTGGGAGGCCGAGGCGGGTGGATCACCCAGGGTCAGCAGTTTGAGACCAGCCTGACCAACATGGTGAAACCCCATCTCTACTTAAAATACAAAAATTAGCCAGGTGTGGCAGCAGCTGCCTGTAATCCCAGCTACTTGGGAGGCTGAGGCAGGAGAATCACTTAACCCAGGAGGCGGAGGTTGGAGTGAGCCGAGATCACGCCATTGCACTCCAGCCTGGGGAACAAGAGTGAAACTCTGTCAGAAAAAAAAAGAAAGAAAAGCCAGGCACAGTGGCTCACGCCTGTAATCCCAGCACTTTGGGAGGCTGAGGCGGGTGGATTCCGAGGTCAGGAGATCGAGACCATCCTGGCTAACAAGGTGAAACTCCGTCTCGACTAAAAATACAAAAATTAGCTGGGCGTGGTGGCGGGGGCCTGTAGTTCCAGCTACTCGGGAGGCTGAGGCAGGAGAATGGTGTGAACCCAGGAGGCAGAGCTTGCAGTGAGCCAAGATTGTGCTACTGCACTCCAGCCTGGGCAACAGAGCGAGACTCCATCTCAAAAAAAAAAAAAAAAAAAAAAACAAAGAAAGAAGAAAGACAGAGAGAGAGGAAGGAAGCGAGAAGGAGTTATTTTTAATTATTTTTTCTCTTCTCTTTCCTCTATTTCCCTATTATCTACGTCCCACTTGTCCCTTTAGGAATGCAGTTATAACCTTTTACTTCCCCTTCACCAGACACCCCCTACAGGGCAAGTTCATCTAACTACGTGCTTAGAAGCTCCAGGGTGGAACTCTGTCCCACCAGGGGACTGCCCCTTGAGAGACAACAGTCCATTTACAACCCAAAGTATGCCTGCTATGAAACTCTCTCCCACCTGGAGAGTTTTGGCCACCTTCACAACCCAGTTCTGACCTCAAAGACGCCAACTCTCGGCCACCTGGTAGATATGGCACCAAAGCAAGTACACAGCCCCCCACCTGCCTGCTTCCTCCGCTGTGTGCCATTCATGTCTGTGTGCCAGGCACCCTTTAAAAACACCCACCTTCCACTCCAAAAGTAAAGTGATACTCTTTTTTTTTTTTTAGGAGTCTTGCTGTGTTGCCCAGACTGAGTACAGTGGCATGATCTCAGCTCACAGCAACCTCTGCCTCCTGGGTTCAAGTGATTCTCCTGCCTCAGCCTCCTGGGTAGCTGGGATTATAGGCATCTGCCACTGCGCCTGGCTAATTTTTGTATTTTTAGTAGAGATAGGGTTTCACCATGTTGGCCAGGTTGTCTCGAACTCCTGACCTCAGGTGATCTGCCTGCCTGTGCCTCCCAAAGTGCTGGAATTACAGGCATGAGCCACTGCGCCCAGCCCAAAGTGGTAGTCTTTTTTGTTTTTGCTTTGTTTTGCTTTGATTGTTTTTGAAGCAGAGTTTTTCTCTTGTGGCCTAGGCGGGAGTGCAATGGCGTGATCTCAGCTCACCACAACCTCCGCCTCCTAGGTTCATGTGACTCTCCTGTCTCAGCCTCCCGAGTAGCTGGGATTACAGGCATGTGCCACTACGCCTGGTTAATTTTGGATTTTTAGTAGAGAAGGGGTTTCTCCATGTTGGTCAGGCTGGTCTTGAACTCCCAACCCCAGGTGATCCACCCACCTTGACCTCCCAAAGTGCTAGGATTACAGGCTTGAGCCACCTCGCCCAGCCCCAAGGTGGTACTCTTAAGGCAAGAAGCCTGTACCTCTTCCCCTAAGCTAGTTTTGAAATAAAAAGTCAGTTTATTTATACCAGACCTCACTCTTATTATCTGGACTCTGCAAGTGGCAGGCAACTGAATCTGTGTTTCGGTTACAATGCTGCATGTGGAATGTAGGCATGTTTTAACGTGTTTGCCCTGATGTGCAGTGGGGCCTCCCTAATCTGAGTGCTGGGCTCCTAGAGGTCTTCACACAGATCCACATACAGCTCTGAACTCTGAATGGTGCAGGCCTGAGTGTCCCAGCTGAGGTCACTGTACTCTGGTAAAATCAGACACCGGCAAGCAAGAGCAGAGAGCAATTGGTAAAAACTCTTCCTGTCTCCAGTGAGCCCTGGGGCCCAATGCCATTCAGAAGTGCTCATCAACTCCATTTCCTTAATTTGCTTAAACAACCATTAAGATTTAGACACTCCAAGAGGCAGTAGTGGCTCAAGTGAGACCCAGTCAGACAAAGCTCAAGACCTTTTCACAATGCTTGTGAGATGGGGCAGGGCACGGGGTCCTAACTTTACCCCTGGAAGAAGGAAGCCTGCAGCTCTGGAGGCTGCTGGAAGACAGCCGGAGGATGAAGCCCGGTGGATGGGAGCGGATCTGAGAGAATCACAGAGAAACGGGGCCCAAGCCCTGATGGAACCACGTCTAAAGTCCACCTCGTCTGGGCTTTTCAACTCCACGAGTCAATAAATGCCCCTTGTTGCTTAATCTATTGTGGGTTGGGTTTTGTTGCTTGAAAGCAAAGTCATCCCGACTGAAGTGAGACCTCCCAGCTCTCTCCTCCATCCACCCAGGGCACCATCTCAGAAGCCATGTCTCTCCAGAGTGATTTTCCCTGGAGTATTTTTCACAGGGGTTGGTCTGGAGGCAACTGCACTCAGCCCTTCCATCCTAACACTGACAGTGATGACAGCCCATCTGAAATTCAGGACCTTTTCAGAAATATCCTCCTTCCCTGGGAATGGCAGAGAGTAAGGGCATGCAAGAAGCCTGGCTCGGGTGGGATATCTGTGCCAAGGACTGATCCCACAGTAAGACAGAGCTGCAGCATCCAGCATTTTTATTTATTTATTTTTTTGAGATGGAGTTTCACTCTTTTTGCTCAGGGTGGAGTGCAATGGTGCAATCTCAACTCACCGCAACCTCCACCTCGTGGGTTCAAGCGATTCTCCTGCCTCAGCCTCCCATGTAGCTGGGATTACAGGCGCAGGCCGCCACATCTAATTTTGTACTTTTAGTAGAAATGGAGTTTCACCATGTTGGCCAGGCTAGTCTTGAACTCCTGACCTCAGGTGATCCACCCGCCTCAGCCTCTCAAAGTGCTGGGATTACAGGCGCGAGCCACCGCGCCTGGCCCAGCATCCAGCATTTTTGTTGTTCCCGCTTATTCCCTCCATGCCTTGCTAGGGATAACCTGGTAAACAAACAGAAATCTCAAATTCAATAACCACCCCCATTTGATAAGCATTTACTAAATCCCCATATGGGAGGCACCATGCTGGGTCCTGGGCAAACAGTGGAATGACAAGTGGATAACAGGATGGAGCCGAATGATCTGGGCAGTGGGTGGGGACGAGGAGCGGTTCAGAGTGTGGGCTCTGGATTGGAATAGCAGGTGTGTGTCCTTGGGCAAGTTACTTTGTAGTTCTGTGCTTCGGTTTCCTCACCTGTCAAATGACATGTTTGGCCTATGTAGTAAGGGGTCAAGAAGTATCTGCTTTTATTAATAAGTATTAGTTTTTATTCTTACTTGATTCATTTTAAGAAAAGAGTCTGAGTCTAACCCACCTAGCTGGGTGGAGCTTGGGCCTGAGGACCCCTGCCCTTGGAATACAGGAGTTTCGGGCTAAAGAGCTGACCAAGCTGGTTGGGCTTAAGGCAAACTCCAGAGACCAGTTCCAACTCCCGAGCCTCCCACTCCAGGCTCTTATGGGGAAACTGCAGGACGGGCCCTCCCTTACCTGGAGTTAAGTGCAAAGAACCATCTCTCACGGGGCAGTACTGGCTCAAGCAAGACCCAGTCAGACAAAGCTCAAGGCCTTTTCACAATGCTTGTGAGATGGGGCAGGGCAGGGGGTCCTAACTTTACCCCGTTTCGCCCCCCAGCAGGGCAAGGATTCCCCTTTCTCACAATGATTCAATCACATCCAACCAGAGTCTTAGCTGAGGCCCTGCCAGGTGCCAGGGCCTGGTCCCATTCCTGGGAGCAGAGATGAAGACCAGCTTCCTACAAGCCTCCTGTGATGCCTTCCTACGAGCCTCCCCTATGATGATGCAATGGCACAGGGCCTCCTGTCATTCAGTAAAGGCCGAAGGAATAAACATTAGCAGGAATAAGAGACAAGCTCTGAATCCAGGAAGACTTCTCGGCAGAGGCAGGATCTGGACTGCAGCTTGGAGAAAGGGTGGGTCTTTGATAGATAAAAGTGAACAGCTAGGGGAGGAAAGACTTCAGCAAAGGACAGAGGCGGGGGACCAGGGGTGTTGTGGGGCACCCCAGGGGCTGGTGTGGATGAAGCAGAGGACTGATGGGGCCCAGAGGAGAGACACCAGAGGACAAGCCCTCAGGCAGCCCCATGAGCCTGTTTTGCCCCCTGCCAGAGAGCTGAGGCTGGCACACAGGGGCGGGTGAAGTTCCTTTGTCCTTCTCCTCTTTCTCTGCAACCCTGCCCAGGAAACCAATGATAGCCGCTTGGCACAGAGTTCCCTGTGTTTTTTCATAATCACATAACTGTATGTGAGCACTGCCAGAAGAATTTAATCTCAGGAAGCAGAGAAGCATGAGGAAAGAAGGCTGGTGTAGGAGTCAGAAGGCCTAGGTTTTGGTCCTTGGCTCAGCCACTGACTTTCCCTGTAACCCTGATCTGGTCACCCCAAATCCCCAGCCCCAGATATCATTGTCTTCATCTAACCCAAGGACTGGCATAGAGCTGGCATTTTAAAATGTTTGAAGCCAGGTGCAGTGGCTCTGGCCTGTAATCCCAAGCTTTGGGGAGGCTGAGGCAGGAGGATCTTTGGAGGTCAGGAGTTTGGGACCAGCCTGGGCAATATAGTGAGACCCCATCAAAAATTGCTTTAATTAGCCAGGTGTGGTGGCATGCACCTGTAATCCCAGCTACTCAGGAGGCTGAGGTGGGAGGACTACTTGAGCCCAGGAGTTGGTGGCTGCAGTGAGCTACGATCGTGCTACTGCACTCCAGCCTGAATGACAGAGTTGAGACCCTGTCTCTATTTTTAAAAAAATAATAGCAAAATAAAAACATTAGTTGAGTGATTGAAAGTATTAGATAGTCTCAAAGGCTCCTTCCTGTCTTGAAAATTCTGTAACCCATGCAGGAATCAGTTGCCATTTAGATGATGTAAAACAGTGGTCCCCAACCTTTTTGACACCAGGGACCGGTTTTGTGGAAGACAATTTTTTCCATGGACAAGGGATGGGGGAGGGAGATGGTTTCAGGATGAAACTGTTCCACCTCAGATCATCAGGCATTAGTTAGGTTCTCCTAAGGAGCACACAACCTAGATCCCTGTCATGTGCAATTCATCACAGGGTTCACACTCCTATGAGAAGCTAATGCCACTGCTGATCTGAAAGGAGGCAGAGCTGGGGTAGGCAGCAGACAGAGCTCCGAGGTAATGTTCATTCACCCACTGCTCACCTCCTGCTGTGCAGCCTGGAGGTGCACAGTCTATGCACCTCCCGTACCAGTCTATGGACCAGGGGTTGGGGACCCCTGATGTAAAAGGTAAGTTGACTGAAAAATCTGTTGCAAGTAAAACAAAACATGTCTATCCCTGAATCTAGGGATGGAGGCAGTTCCAATTATAGCAAATCACAGAGGTTGGAGGGAAGCAAATAGTTCCCCAGAGGAAAATCTGGATCTAGTGTCCAGAAGGTGGTGGATATTGGGGAGTAGGTATGGATCTGGAGAAATCAATTCCAGAAAAAAGCAAAAAGCAAAACATCCGGATTCCTGCCACTACACATACACACCCCTGTCCACCCACATACACACCCACGATATTGAAAGGGCAGCTGGATAGGTGAGTAAATAGTGGGGAAAAACGAGAGTCACTTGGTTCCAACTAATGCTTTCAAAGAATTACAAAAGGCAGGGATGTTTGACAGGGGGTTAGAATATCATCCGTGCAGCTGGAAACAGATGAGAAAGGTAATAGCATGTAAAGCCCCTTCCCATGGGAAGGCTCTCCTGGCTCTGACTCGGGCCGACTGGCTTCTGAGCATCAGAAGCTTTGTCAGAAAGGTGGGTGAGCCCTCTGCACAGAAAACCAACGGTGGGCTAAGGCCCCAGGGGAGGAGCTGGTGTTGCCCCAGTTTGGAGGTGGGTCATCCTATGCTTTCCGGCATGCAAACAGCTTCAGCTCCAGAGGCCCCGAGACTCTTTCAGGCAAGTTTATACGGTTCTCAGATCCTACATAGGAATGAGGCACCAAGAGACCCTCAGGGAAGCATCTCCCACCGCTCCCTAATATGGTGTGTCTTGTGGCCCCCAGCCCCTGGGAGGACCAGCCAAGCACAGTGGGAGTACTGAGGGTCTAGATGAGCCAGCCATGGTCCCTGGGAATTACATGCTCCAGAAATACCCTTAGCTCTCCCATGTGGGCCTAGACCCACTGCCCTGCTCAGAATGCCACCAGATAGCCACCAGTCTCCAGGCTGCCCAGGCATCTCCTGGGCCTGCCAGCCATTAGCACCAAGTCCAGATAACTCAAGACCAAGTCCAATTCGCTAAGCCCTGCCGCGAGATCCCCAAGAGTGCCTTCCGAAGAACCACTAAACTCCCACCAAGCAAACAGACTTCAGTTACTAATCAAATCAGCCCATTAATTTCAAAGATCACCCGTGACAGCTTTGCTGCTGGTAGAATCACAGCAACTACTTTGAAAGCACCCGCGGCCAACTCCGGTGGCTTGAAGCGGGGTGCTGGCTCGCCTTCAGGATTCAGGGCTGCAGGAAGTGCTCTCCACCTGCAGGGATATTTCAGAAGCCTCAGCAAGTGGAATCTTGGAGCTCTTCTTCCTGCGTGCTTCGAGATTAAGGGTAATGTATGTGCTGAGTTTCAGAATTGCCGTCATGGCTGTGTCAGGGCACCAGATTTAGAAAATTGCACCACAATCAGAGTCCAGATTCTGGTCAGAGCCCTGTCTCTTACCAGCTGTGCAATCTTAGGCAAGGCTGTCTCTTAACCTCTCTGACTTCCACTTTCCTCATTGGATAAAGGAAACCTCTGCTGCCAGCACGGCTACCTGCCCTACCTACTCAGAGGTGCTGTCAGTGTCAGCCCCAAAGGTGTCAACTTACTTTATGTAAAAATCTCTGTTATGTTTATGGAATGAAAACCCCAACAATGCACTGGCCCACCGCCAGGAAGGATAGGACATTGTTTTGTAGTAGCAAACTGATTTTATACCAACCCTTCTTGCTTTCCTCCCACATCGGTCCCTAGTGACAGCCCACAGATTCCTCCAGTTGAGGAAACACTCTGTGGCCACAAAAGCAAGCCACAGGAATTGGTCCTCAGAGCCACGGAGCCTGTGACTGTGACATCTCCATCCCCTTGGCAGCGCTGGTCCCAGCCCTGACTGCCTCACAGTGTCTTCAGGTCTCTGCCTAGGAATAATCCTGCCTAGGAGGTAGAAACAGCTGGTAGTCTTAATTAAGTAAAGATGGAAAAACCAAACCTGGCCGGGCCCAGTGGCTCACGCCAGCATTTTGGGAGGCTGAGGTGGGCGGATTGCTTGAGGCCCGGAGTTCGAGACCAGCATGAGCAAAATGGCAAAACCCTGTTCTACTAAAAATACAACAATTCGCTGGGCATGGTGGTACATGCCTGTAGTCCCAGTTACTCAGGAGGCTGAGGTAGGAGAATCACTTGAACCCGGGAGGCGGAGGTTGTAGTGAGCTGAGATGGCCCCACTGCACTCCAGCCTAGGTAACACAGCAAGACTGTCAAAAAAACAAAAAACCTATGAGGCACGGGGTAGTGGTGGGGCAGCCTAATGCTCAGTAACAGAAAAGATGAATAAGAGTTGGGCTAAGAGCTAAGTCCAAGTTAAATCCAGCCCATATTTGTCGGTAGTCTGGGAGCCTGTGAAACTGTGAGTGCTTTGCCAGGTGCTGAGGTGGGAAAGGCAAAGGCATGGCCAAGATAAACAGGGCAGAAGTTCCCTTGCTGTGGGGGAGGTGAGTATGGAGCAGGTCACTGCAGTACTGTGTGGCAGTGGAGACCACGCACTTGGAGTGCTGGAGGGCACAAAGAATGGAAATTCTCAGCTCCGCGGGGCAGTGCGGGGAGCTTTGGAAGGATATTTGAGCCTGGATGTTGAAAGCTGGGTACTTTTTCATGCAGAAGAGTGAAGGGCAGGCCGTCTGGGCAGATCAACCAGCTGTGCCAAGTCCCAAGGTGTGAGGGGAACCCTGGAGGGCTAGAGAGAAGCCTGGGGGTGAGTGGCCGGGCCACACCCAGGAATTACAATTATATCCCAAGGGCAGTGGAGAGCACTTAAGGAGTTTTATTTTATTTTTTATTTTTATTTTTTTAGAGACAAGGTTTGGCTCTGTCGCCCAGGCTGGAGTACAGTGGCACAATCATTGCTGACTGCAGCTTCGAACTCCTCGGCTCAAGCAATCCTTCTGCCTCAGCCTCCTGAATAGCTGGGACTACAGGCCTGTGCCATCATACCTGGCTAATTTTTGTGTTCTTTTTGGAGAGAGGGGGACTCGCTATGTCACCCAGGCTGGTCTCAAACTCCTGGGCTCAAGCAATCTACCCACCTCGGCCTCCAAAGTACTGGGATTACAGGTGTGAGCCACTGTACCGGCCTCCTTTAAGGAGTTGTAATCACAAAGTACCTATCTTTGTATTTCGTAATGCTGGGACAGACAGAAAAGAGACAAGTTAGAGAGAGTGGGACTGCAGGAGGTGGTACAGGCAGGAAATAAGGAGCCTGGGACAGTGGGAACAGTCACAGGCTGGAGGGAGGCCTGATCCATGCTGAGGGTGAGATCTTTGGGGTCCTGACCCTCTCATAGGACACTCAGGATTTCCCTCTGCTGACCGAGGCCCCATCTGCTGGCCCAGCAAGACTCACTAGCTCTCCTGGATTGTGCCCCTTCTCTGGGGGCAGGAAAGCTCTAGCCGCTCCTTCCGTCTGCCTCATTCTGCTGCCTCCCAGCTGGGTTAGTCCCTGGCTGCTGATCTCTCAGATCCTCTTGATCCCTACTCCCTCCGCCCCGGTGCTCAAGGGACTGTGCTGTGCAGCCATCGTTCCCCTCCACCATAGTGAGTGTCTACACGGTGAAAACTCCTGAGGCACAGTTCCCATTTCCATGAGGAGGCACTCCCAGTCCCTGGCTGCCAAGGCCTCTGGCTGCTGAGGTCCCTGCCCAGACTTGCAAGACATTTTTCTGTTTTTTCATCTTCCTCCCAAGGCTGCTAGCCATGGCTCCCACCTGTCACCTGCGCTGAGCTGGGCCTCCCGTGATTTGGCCAGGGTGAGCACAGCTGAGCCTGGATGGGGTGATGTGGGGATGCCATGGGGCTGGGTCCCAGCTGACGGGGTGCAACGGGAACTGTGGTTAAGAGGGCGCCCAGAGCGGGTACTCAAGGTAGCATGGGAGAGGGCTGGCTTCAGATACCGTAAATAATACAGGAATCAAAGTTCAGAGAGGCCAGGTGGCCTCTTCGCTGTGTGCAGATCCCAGGGGCTCACTGGGAAGGATACACCTGGGGACTGTTAAAGGCAAGACCCTTGATCTCCAGGAGCCGCTAGTCCAAAGGTAGAGAGCAGATGCTCTGCTGGGCATGACCATTCCAGAGAAGAGGTACAGAGCTGCAAACTGCTAGAACTGGAAGGACCCCTGGGCTGTGCCAGGGTTGGGGACACAGCTTGAAGTTCAAAGTCCAGCCAGGAGGTAAACACATAGCTGGGGCCCCACGTGATAAGGTCTCTGGCAGAAGTCTGGAGTGTAGTGAAGCCTGAGTTAGCATTCAAAAATGGGCCTTGCCTTCCATTCACAGTTGTCCTCAAACATCGCAGGCTGTGGCTCTCGTTAACCTGGAAGGGGTGATTCCGAGTACCTAGACTCTGAGTTTACATGGCCTCAAGGGTTTTCAAGAAATGATTTAAGGACAAGCTCTGTGAGTACGATTGCATCATCCAGAAATGTACCCAAATACTGACTTAGTATTGTTTTTCCTTTGGTCTGAATTTCAAAACTCGAATTTCCTGCTTTACTTCACTTCAGGGGAAATCCCAGACATTTAAAACACCAGCGCTTCAGTTAAAATATCACGTAACCCATTCTCTCCCAATCCTCATCTACGTCTCCAGCCCTGAGGTTTTTCTTTGTTGCAATCAGCCTGTGGAACGGTTTGGGGTCTGGCCTTTTCCCATAGCATTCCTGCACACACACATTCCAGCAACACACTTATTAAACACACTTACTGTATTTAATGGCCATGCGGGGTTCCATCATGTGCCCTATCCTAGTTTTCAGCTTGTGTTTCAGCCAGTGACTCTATGGCTTTGGGCAAGCCTAACCTTTTTTGGGTCTCACCTTATCTGTAAAACACGATGATTTGGAAGCTCTAACGTCCTTTCCAAAGCCTTAAAATTTGTGGGGGGTCTATGATTTCCTAGCTGTGGATCCTAAATTGTGACCACACAATAACAATCCCTAGAAGAGAAAGAGACTCAACATCTATTGAGAATTCCCCATGCGGCGGGAAGGCACTGAGCGAGGGATAGGTAGGAAAAGTGACACCTCGGCTTGCCAGCAAAAACACCATCAGAGGTCCCCCTGGGTGATCTCAGACCCCTTTGTTCCCAGTCTGGCCTCTTGACTTTGTCCCATTAGGAAATGAGGGGAGGGGGACACTCTCCCTCCTTCCCTCCCTCCCTCCACAGTGAAGCCACAGCCCTCCAGGTCTTATGACTGCTCCTCTCCTCCATGACAAAGCACTTTTTGAGCCCAAGCCCAGTCTAGCAGAGTGCTGAGTCACGGTGGGACAGCAACTCTCCACCACAACCCCCAACGCCGCCCCCTCCTGCTCCAGGATGTGCTGAACCTCCAGAAACCACCGGCTTGGCTCTTCTCTCATCCGTGGTCCCTCCCGCCACTCCTGGCCCTGGGAGGCGGCTGTCCTGGGAGACCAGCCAAACTCTCTGCTGCCTCCAAGTCACGAGGAGCTGAGCTGGAGGGTGGGGGAGGTAGAACCCTGGTCAACAAAGGTCCCGAGACCAGGCCACAGCTTCGGAAGAATCTAAAGGCTTGGACATTGCAGTTCTGACACCTCAAGTTACCAGAAAGTAGGACACAAGCAATCATATAAACAATCATAAACACACACACACACTCACACTCCCCTACCAATAGATTTCCCTTCCATTGTTCCCAGCCAGCCTCCTCCCAGTGACCTTCCACAGCACAAGCTGTCCCTCAGTCTTGCTGCGATGTTCACTGCAGCTACGTGCATGTTTAGCCAAGCATGGAGCCAACACTGATTCAGGAAACCTACTCCCTGCAGCAGACCGACTTCCCTCCGGTGGGTCCAACAGCTTCATGCTGGCTTTGTCCCCCTGGACATCCCGGAAGCCTGGAAACTCAGCACATCTAGTCCAAAACCAAGCAGGCCTTCCCCAAGGGCTTTCCCCGAAACCTTCATTTCCTCCTGTGCTCCTTGGCTCAGGGAATGGCAGCAGCAGCCAGGCCTACCAAATCAGAAAGCTGGGAGATCTCTTACACACTGCCCACCCCTGGCCCCCGACTTTCACCAATCAGTCTGTTCATTTGATCTTCTCCAGATCTGTCAAATCTGTGTTCTATCTTCTCTGCTCACTAATAACTAAGGCTGCTGCCTCCTGACTGGTGCCCAGCTCTCTAGCCTCACTCTCATCCATCCTCCACATTCAAACATGAATCCATCTGTTCATGCAACAGATACTGGGCACCAAGTAACAAGCACCTTGCAAAAAGCTGGGAGTGCAGAGACAAGACAGAAACAATGTCTGCCTTCCAGGAGCTTACCATCTACAGCACCAGTGCAGGCAATCAAAAGGGTCTCATAAGGCCAGGTGCGGTGGGTCATGCCTGTAATCCCAGCACTTTGGGAGGCCAAGGCAGGTGGATCACTTGAGGTCAGGAGTTCGAGACCAGCCTGGCCAACATGGTGAAACCTCATCTCTATTAAAAACACAAAAATCAGCCAGGCTTGGTGGTAGGCACCTGTAGTCCCAGCTACTTGGGAGGCTGTGGCAGGAGGATCTCTTGAACCCGGGAGGTGGAGGTTGCAGTGAGCCGAGATCAAGCCACTGCACTCCAGCCTGAGCAACAAGAGCAAAACTCCATCTCAAAAAAAGGTGTGACACATATATAGTATTTCATTAAACATATAAATATATATTATAGTTCCTAATCTTCATCACTTATATGAGCTACAAATATCAACCCAATTTGTCATCTCTGTTTTAACCTTGTTTACAACATCTTTTGTCTTACAGCTTTTCATTTTTAAGCAGGCAAACCTGCCAACTGTACTTTTACGGCTTCTGACAGCCTCAGAAGAACATTCCCTACCCCAAAATTATAAAAATAATCTTCTGTATATTCTTCTCAAAACTTTATACTTTTTTTAAGGCTTGGATTTTTAATCTATCTGGAATGTATTTTTAAATACTGAGTGAGTCATTTTTCTCCATATGACTGTCAATTGTTTCAACATAATTTGTTAAACCCATTCTTTCTTCCCTAATTTGACACAACAGTTTAGCATATCCCAAGTTCTCATAATAGGGGGGCAGGACTATTTTGTTGCATTAATCTAGTCATCTCTTCCTGTGCCAGTACCATACTGCTTATAGCACTTTACTGTACCTTTATTATAGCACCAAATGCAAATCTATCAACACACTGACTCCTCCAAATGAACTTTAGAATCATTTTGTGAAGTTTCAAAAAAAAAAAAAAAATACTGTCCTAGAGACAGTAATGGCTGAGGAAAAACAAAAACAAAAAACTGCCTCTTATGGAAATTGCAGTGAATTTATGCTTATTTGGAGAAACTGACATCTTTACAGAATGAAGATTGACTGACCATTTGGGAATATGGTACCTCTTCATTTATGCTAGGCTTTTTGGATTTTTTTTTTTTTTTTTTTTTTGTCCAGCAGTAAGCATTTATAGTTTTTTCTATATATTTCTTGTTAACTTTATTCCAAGGTACTTTAAGCTTGTGTTGTCAATGTAAGTGAAAAACATTGTTTTTTTTCCATTCTTTTTTCCCCCTATTTTCTAACTGGCGGTTACTGTTATAAAGGAAAGCTTTGGATCCTATATATGGTGACTTCGCTATACTCTTATCCTAAGAGATTCCCAGTGTAAGGTTTCTAAAAACAAAGCTAATGTGGTGTCTCTATGTTGTCTCTAGGATCAAGTTTAACCTCTTTTTATGGAACACAACCCTGCCCGATCTTGCCCCTATTCTCCACCCTAACCAGCGTCCCCCAACATAAACTGTACTTTCCAGGCCAACATTCTTTCCTTCTTTCTTTTTTTTTTTTTTTTTTTTTTGAGACGGAGCTTTGTTTTGTCTTCCAGGCTGGAGTGCAAAGGCGCGATCTCGGCTCACTGCAACCTCCGCCTCCCAGGTTCAAGCGATTCTCCTGCCTCAGCCTCCAGAGTAGCTAGGATTACAGGCGCATGCCACCACGCCCGGCTAATTTTTGTATTTTCAGTAGAGAAGGGTTTAGCCATGTTAGTTAGCCAGGCTGATCTCCAACTCCGACCTCAAGTGATCTGCCCGCCTTGGCCTCCCAAAATGCTGGGATTACAGGCGTGAGCCACCGCGCCCAGCCCCAGGCAACGTATTTTCTTAAGGCAGCTTGAACAGGCCATGCGTTTCCACATTGCCACACCTTTGCATTGCTGCTCACCCTGCTCCAAATTCCCTTCCCTGTTTATCTCCCGCACTTCACCTTCCTTTTAACCTTTTCTTCAAACTTAGCTCACGTGTCTTGCTTAGGGAGGGCTTCCCCGACCTCCTCCTAACCCAGACTGGGTAAGGTACTCCTGGTCTAGCAGCACCCTTCTGTTTACCTTATTCTTGTAGCTCTAGCACCACTAAAACGTTTTTCCTGTAAGTAACATAGGTGCATTTTTAAATGAAACCGTGAAAAAGAAGTCACCCTAATTCCGTCGGCAATTTGTTTTCGTATTTCAGTACAGTTGCTTTTTTAAAGTAAGGTTTGGAAGTCTAGCTTCTAGCTGCAAGTTTGTGAGCATCCTGAAATTGATAGTTCTTCCACCGATGCGTCAAAAGACGCGACAGAACAGTGGACCTCGAAGCCAGGACCTAGGTAAGGGCAGGGCCTAGCTCTAGCTCTGCCACCCATAAATTCACATCCACCCTGTGCCTGGGACTCAGCTGCAAGCCACACACACTGGCCCCGCCCCTCCGGGGGTCTCTTTCACCTGTCACCCGCCATTAACCCCGTCAGCTTCTCTCCAATGACACCCCAGAGTTGTCCTACAGGGCCACCGAAGCCTGAAGCTCCTGTGAGTGGGGCCGATAAGAGGCCATTTTGAAAAGGCCTCAGCATGGGCTTCGCCTTTAGATCCACGTCGATTCTCCTTTCTAACCCGAGATGTCTCCCTTGGGTGCGAAGCGACACCAGCGATTCTCTCGGAGGCCCCGGTGGCTCACCCCCACGACTCCCGGGGGAGGCGGTCCCCATCCCTAGGGAAACCGGCCCGCCCACCCTTTGTTGCAGAAACTGCACACGGAGCCATATTTGCTTTCAGCCAAAGGCAGACGTGGTCGGAGGAGTCGGAAGGGCAGGGGCGGACCCGAAACCCGCCGTGCGCCCCACTTCTCCATCGCGCTCCTTCCTGGACTCTGAGGAAGAGAAAGTGCGCTCGACCACCTAAGGACCCCGTCTCCACCTCCCACCTTCCCAAACTGCAGCTTCCCAGTCTGCAGCAAGGTGTCACAAGGGCTTCTCCGCAGCTATGATTTTTAACACCATGCCCCGGGCCAGGAGCCTCAGGGTGCCCGTTCGGGAAAATGGGAGCCGAATCAGGATCACCCCATGCGCCCCCGCACCCTGCCCCCGCCGGTTCCAAGGCCCGGGCGCCCCTAGAACGGAGGGGGCTCTGAGGTGGACTTCCCGCGCCTCCTCGCAGCTTCCCTCCAACTCCACTAAACGGGCACAGAGACGCCACCGCTGTCCCCCAGGCAGTCGGCTACCGGTCCCCGCTCCCGAGCTCCTCCACACCGCGCGAGGGCCTCCAGCGGCCGCCCCTCCCCCACAAGCAGGGGCGGGGTCCCGCGCCCACCGGAAGGAGCGGGCGCGGGGCGGGCGGCGCTGATTGGCCGGGGCGGGCCTGACGCCGGCGCCGCTATAAGAGACCACAAGCGACCCGCAGCGCCAGACGTTCTTCGCCGAGAGTCGTCGGGGTTTCCTGCTTCAACAGTGCTTGGACGGAACCCGGCGCTCGTCCCCCACCCCGGCCGGCCGCCCATAGCCAGCCCTCCGTCACCTCTTCACCGCGCCTTCGGACTGCCCCAAGGCTCCCGCCGCCGCCGCCTCTCCTTAGTCGCCGCCATGACGACCGCGTCCACCTCGCAGGTGCGCCAGAACTACCACCAGGACTCAGAGGCCGCCATCAACCGCCAGATCAACCTGGAGCTCTACGCCTCCTACGTTTACCTGTCCATGGTGAGCGCGGGAGGGCCGGAGCGGTGGCGGGGGCCGGGCGCGGTTCCCGGGGCGCGCACTGGGGCGGGCCGGGGGTGTGGCCACCCGCGGGCTCCCCCGCCTCCCTGCGTCCTTCTGGAAAATGGAGGCTGCTCGAGGTTTCCGAGGACTTCTCTGGCGCAGAAAGTCGGGGCAGCTGGTTCTTCTCGGCTGTGCCCTGAGAATGCTCCCTCCTAGGCCAGGGCCGCCTCTGCACACCTTGCTTTTTTTAAGGAGAGCTTGGTGTCCTGAAATCCTGGGGTTGCAAGACTGCCAGCCTGTGTGATCAATCCTGCAGTTAGGAAGGTGGAGTTTTGCTTTCCCATCTTTTCCTCTGCCTCCGGCATTTGGCCCTAAAGCCCAGCGTTTTTTGCTTAGGTATCCAGCTCCCGTCCGCCTAGGTGTGGCGGAGCTGCTGGGTAACGGTGTCGAATAGCAAACCTTGGGGGCTGGCGGGAGGTGGCTTATCTTGCGGGCAGATCCCTCGAGCAGCCGTATCCACCTTTCGGCTCTGCTTATCTCTAAGTCCCACTTGCTTTGAAGCATATCTCTAGAAATCGCCCCTTCTGCAGTCACCGAAGTGTCACCTGACCTTGCGCCTAGGGAACTTAATTTATCTTTTATGTATCTTACCGTAAGAGGTGTGGAGTTTGGCCTACTAATTGAATCCCCAGTTCTTGGATAAAGTCCACCGACAGTTACTGGGCAAGAAATTTTTCAGTGATCAGTGGAATCAGTTTTCCCAAATCTTGGTCTTAGGCAGTGTCGTGGGAGTCTTCCTTAGAATTGCCTTGTGATTGTCCAAACTATCCCAAGAATAAATGTGTTCCAAATGGATTTGAAAACAGGCCTGTATTTCTGTGACTGTCACTGCCTTTCACAAACACTTGACTACATCAGATGTCTAAAACTGAAAATCAAATTTTTGTGATATAATTATTATAAAAGTATATTTACATCAACATACTGTCCACATTTGCCACCTTGCATGGGGGTTTTTAATTTGTGTGTGTGTGTGAGAGACAGAGTCTCGCTCTGTCGCCCAGGCTGGAGTGCAGTGGCGCGATCTCGGCTCACTGCAGCCTCCGCCTCCTGGGTTCAAGTGATTCTCTTACCTCAGGCTCCTGAGTAGCTGGAGTTACAGGCGCATGCCACCACGCCAGCTAATTTTTTTTATTTTTAGTAGAGACGGGGTTTCACCATGTTGACCAGGATGGTCTCGATCTCCTGACCTCGTGATCCGCCTGCCTTGGCCTCCCAGAGTGCTGGGATTACAGCCACCGCACCCAGCAGGGGTTTTTAATTTTATAAATAAATCTGCGGTACAGCTGGCAGGCTCCTGAGCTCAGTTTTAACCATGCTTTAACATGGTTAATACAGGAGTAGGGAGGAGAAAAGGACTAAGTGCAGGGTCAGTACTCCAGCTCCCTCTCATCAGACAATGAATTTTGACACTGGCTGTAAGTTTTCTGTGCACTAATACAGATCCTTAAGACATTGGCCCAGGCAATGCCCATAATATCCTAAAGGTTCCTTGAAGTTAACTTTCAAGGATCAAGTTTCAGTTTTCTATTTTAGAATAGAAACATTACTCTTGGGTTCGATCCAGTAGCTCATCTGCCCCCAGTCTCCTTAGGCACTGACTCCTTCATGCTGTGCTTTGAGAAAGGAAGCCTAGGCTGACGAGACCATCTTGCCCCCCTGTAGACCGTCACAGCTACCTGTCTCTGGGGATCCCCAGTATAACACATTCAGTGTTCCCCTTTCAGTCTTACTACTTTGACCGCGATGATGTGGCTTTGAAGAACTTTGCCAAATACTTTCTTCACCAATCTCATGAGGAGAGGGAACATGCTGAGAAACTGATGAAGCTGCAGAACCAACGAGGTGGCCGAATCTTCCTTCAGGATATCAAGGTGAACAAAAGATCCCAGGGGTGTCATACTTCATCATCTAGCAGTGTTCGGGTATCAGAAATCACTTAAACTAGCAATTGCCCTTATAAAGTGATGATACATTGGGCTTTTGCCTTTTGTGCTTTTTTAGGCTTACCATCTAAACTAAATTAGGCAAATAGTAATGTCCCTTTTGCCAAAACGTGGTGGTTAGAGATGATGGGCTTGCTGACTTCTAGGTTAGTTGGTAGAGATGCGTTAACCTATTCTCCTCATTCAGAAACCAGACTGTGATGACTGGGAGAGCGGGCTGAATGCGATGGAGTGTGCATTACATTTGGAAAAAAATGTGAATCAGTCACTACTGGAACTGCACAAACTGGCCACTGACAAAAATGACCCCCATGTGAGTATTGGAACCCCAGGAAATAAATGGAGGAAATCATTTGCCTTAGGGATTGGGAAAGCTGCCCACTAACTGTATTCCCCATTGTTTTGTAGTTGTGTGACTTCCTTGAGACACATTACCTGAACGAGCAGGTGAAAGCCATCAAAGAATTGGGTGACCACGTGACCAACTTGCGCAAGATGGGAGCGCCCGAATCTGGCTTGGCAGAATATCTCTTTGACAAGCACACCCTGGGAGACAGTGATAATGAAAGCTAAGCCTCAGGCTAATTTCCCCATAGCCGTGGGGTGACTTCCCTGGTCACCAAGGCAGTGCATGCATGTTGGGGTTTCCTTTACCTTTTCTATAAGTTGTACCAAAACATCCACTTAAGTTCTTTGATTTGTACCATTCCTTCAAATAAAGAAATTTGGTACCCAGGTGTTGTCTTTGAGGTCTTGGGATGAATCAGAAATCTATCCAGGCTATCTTCCAGATTCCTTAAGTGCCGTTGTTCAGTTCTCATCACGCTAATCGAAAAGAAACGAGTATTTGTATTTATTAAACTCATTAGTTTGGGCAGTATACTAAGGTGTGGCTGTCTTGGATTCAGACAGGACTAAGGGTTCCTGACTTTGAATCCAGTGTCTGAGTTAAATGTTTCCGATGGTTCAGTCTAGCTTTCACAGCTTTTATGAATAAAAGGCATTAAAGGCTGAAGTAGTCCTGGGATTTTTATCTATTAAGCTAACCATTTGATTCAGACTGTTGTAGGACATGTTCTTCAGTGTGGACAGCTGTATGGCTGTGACTGGATCAGTGTCCTGCTGGTGTACACAGGTGAGGACCTGTCTGGCGAAGCATCCCTGTTAGGAAGCAGGTTAGGAATGTGCTTCATCCCTAGTGAGAATGAGAGAATTAACAGCATAAGTATGGAAGGTACCTTCATTTCAAATACTAAAATGTTGCAGTAGGAGGGCAAAGGTTGAGACGATCCTTTTTTTTTTTTTTTTTTTTTGAGACGGTCTCACTCCGTTGCCCAAGCTGGATTGCAGCGGCTCAATCTCACTGCAACCACCACCTCCTGGGTTCAAGCAATTCTCCCCTCAACCTCCTGTGCTGGGACTACAGGCACACCACGATGCCCAGCTGATTTTTGTATTTTTTTTGGTAGAGATGGGGTTTCATCATGTTGGCCAGGTTGGTCTCAAACTCCTGACCTCCTGTGATCCACTTGCCTCCACACCCAGCCCAAGACAAGATTCTTAAATATTAACATCCTTTGCTAAACAAGCCACAGATGTTTGCCAAGTTCCTGTCTAGCCCTAGAAGCAAGACCGAAATTGTTGCCCTTTTAAGTTTTCAATCATAATAGCTGGGTGTTCTGACCGTGAAAGTAACTGCTTGAGAATCCAGAAAAGGGAAGTTATACTTCCTCCCACGTGATTGGGGTTGAAGTGGGGTGTTTCTAATTGGGTGAAAGTGCCCAGGAAATCTGGAATAAAGGGACACATCTGATTTTGTGACAGCTTTGGGCTGACCCCAAGGAAGCAAGAAGTATTTTGGTGAGGTCCCCAGGCAGTGAGAAAGTGACCTAAGGGCCCTGGATACCCTCAACGTCACCATCTACCAGTTCCTAGGAGTGAGGCAGTTCCTGCCACCTTTTCCTGTAGTGCTTGGGTACTACCCTAAATAGTTACAGGGGAAGTGTTCATCTGTCATCCAGCTGACTGCCACCCCGTGGTTTTGGGTCAGCCACCCTTGCTCAAAGTAAGTTGGGGCCAGTGATATCTGCTCAGCTAAGCCTGGCCTGTCAGCCCTGGGGCAGTTCTGCAGCAGCATTCTGGTCAGCACAACCTCATCTTCCTTCACCTGGTCCCAAGCAATCTTCCTGGTGATACCAGGGTGAAGTGAGAAAAGGTCCCGAACACTTCCCTAGGATCCCTGTGAAGGTGGCCAAGTATATACCCCAAGCCAGTGCTGGGCATAGGTCCAGTGTGCTCTGGCAGTGATGGAACCCTAGGAAATTGTGGAGGAAGGGTAGGCTCAGAGCAACGGAAGCTGGGGTGGGGCACAGGGCAATGCAGTGCCCCTGGTTCGGGTGGAGGACAGACCTGTTTTCCAAGGCCCAATAAGGATCCATGTGATCTTTGAGTGTAGTGTGTATGTTGGTTGGTGATTGTTCCAAAGGTTCTTTGAGGTGATTTTCAGGGATCTCTGGCATATCCGTCAGGTTAAACTCCACGGTTTTCCTCCTCACTTGAGATACTTCTGGGTGCTCCATCAAGGCCCCATCACTCTCTGAGAGCAATTCAAAACTTTTCTTGGCCCCAGAACTCACAGTCTTTAAGCTTTTGTCTTTGGTGTCTATGCCTGTGACACTGTGAAGCTTTGACGGCGCTGATGGTTCTAGGGGGAAGAACATGGGAGTGGGGCTGAGGGGCGTCTGTGGGGCACTGTAGTAGCCTGGCCTCTGATACAGTGGGGCAGACTTGAAGGCGTCCACAGCCTTAAGCTTCCAGGCCTTGTCTTCCTGGCCCCTAACGTTCTGTTTGGCTGCCTTGTGGTTTTTGGGCAGGCCCTCGTGGAGAAGGGATTCCCTCTTGGGCCACAGTAGTTTGGTCCTTGAGTTTGCCCTGGGAGGATGGTGATCATGGGACTGCAGCCCTAGGAAGCGGCCAATGATGCCAGCATGAGCGTCCTCGTCATCCTCCTGATTGGGCTGGAACTCCATCTCCTCTTTGTTCAGGCTGGAAAGAAGCAGGAGATGCAGGGCTGAGCCAGTGGACAAAGGACCGACACCTGGCCTTACTTCTCCCTTACCCCCGCTCCTCTCTCTCGGCTGGCCCAAGCCAAGGCCACACCATCTTCCTCACCATGCCCCAGCTCTCACCTCTCTCCTGATCCGTCCTGTACCTCCTGGTGATCCCTCCAGGCCCAGCTCACCTCACTGTTTGTTGATTCCCTCTTGACCAGAGTTAACATCCAACCCCCCCAACCACCCTGCCTGGCGTGTAAAGGCCTCCTCATCATTCACTTCCCCTGTAAAACCCCTCACTCCAGGCAGTCAGAAACACTGGTGCCCTGGCATGAGTGGTTCAGATGAGGCCCATGAGTGACTCTGGGCAATGCCAGGGATTTGTGGTTCCAACTGGGAGTGACATCCACAAAGAGAAATTTGGCTTCCTAGCAACAGGCATCCCGGGAGCCCAAGACCTTTACCCTGCAAGGGAAAGCTTATCTACCACAGAGTATGGCCTGCCCTTGCCCAAGTTCAGATTCTTCCCATGTTCCACGGTCCAGCTCCAGACCCAGCTGGAAGCCGCCTCCCAGGCAGACAAAGATGACTGTGTTCTATGTTCTGTCCCTTTCCTGGACATCCAGTACTTTGTACCTTGTATCCAGAGTTTGAGGCTTGGGTTTGAGCTCCCTCCGTAAATTGCACATTCCTTGGAGATGAGGTCTATGCTTTATCGTTCTGTTTTCAGCCTTCCCCCCCCCCCGCCCCAACAACCTTCAGCTGCTGGGGTACAGACCATGTAGGGCGCAAAGTCATCCTCCAGAAATGTTTCTGACCTAAGCAAGCCTCCAGCCTTCATTTGATCACCTTCCCAACCCTTCCTCACACTATCTATAGACTCTAGTTAAACTCGATTGCAGTCTAGTAGGATATTTGGTTCTTAAAAGAAGCAGCAGCCAGGCACAGTGGGTCACACCTATAATCCCAGCACTTGGGGAGGCTGAGGAGGGTGGATCACCTGAGGTCAGGAGTTCGAGACCAGCCTGGCCAACATGGTGAAACTGTCTCTACTAAAAATACAAAAATTAGCCGGGCTTGGTAGCTGGCACCTATAATCCCAGCTACTCAGGAGGCTGAGGCAGGAGAATTGCTTGAATCTGGGAGGAAGAGGTTGCAGTGAGCTGAGATTGTGCCACTGCACTCCAGCCTGGGCAACAAGAGCGAAACTCCGTTTAAAAAAAAAAAAGAGAAAAGAACAAGCGAGAACAACACTGGATACCGTGGAAGAAACCCTTGAGTATGAACCCTGAAATGTCACTCTCCAAGGCACTTTCAACTCTGTTATCGTGGGGAGAAAGGACCAGCTGGGATAGCCCTTCAGCCCACTGCAGCTCAAGAGGGATTCAGATGGAATCAGGGAAGTGGGACCATATAGGGATAAGTCTGGCTGCTGTGGGTGACCTGAACCCTTTACTCGGTAGGACAAAGTCAATTCAGGAGGTATCTGTGATGGCCTGGCTGCCTGCTGGGACATTTGCTGCCCCTCCCCCATCCCAGGGAACCCCACTTCCACTTCCCATCCAAGCACTGTAGCTTATCAGAAAACATAGTTTTGACACATATAATTCCAGCACTTTGGGAGGCCAAAGCAGGCAGATTACTGGTCAGGAGTTCGAGACCAGCCTGGCCAACATGGTGAAACCTCATCTCTACTAAAAGTACAAAAATTAGCCAGTTGTGGTTGTGGGCACCTGTAATTCCAGCTACTGGGGAGGCTGAAGCACTTGAACCCAGGAGGCGGAGGTTGCAGTGAGCCAAGATCACGCCACTGCGCTCCAACCTGGGCGACAGAGCAAGACTCTGTCTGAAAAAGAAAAGAAAACATAGTTCTGGATGACAGGAGCCAGGTCCTAATGTTCCACTGCATCACTGATCACAGGCTGTCCTTCGAGTAGCAAATGCACCATTTGGTAGCTATGTGGCCTTGGACAACTTACTCTCTCTGAACCTGTACTTTAATTGTCTGAAAACTTGGGATAACAAACCAGAATTATTGGAAGGAAAAAATAGTTAATATTTATAAAGAGCATAGTACAGTGCCTGACACTTACTGAGGCACCCTGTATGTGTTAACTAGTGCTATTCTAAGTTCCTAGGCAGACCCCTGCACTAGGAGGGGCTTCCCACCCAGCCCCCTGGCACTGGCCACACCTGATGTTGAAGGTGGAGCCCATAAAGGAGGCTCGACGGAACTGGGCGGAAGCAGCTGTGTAGGGGGGCTGTGGCTCGGGCTCATTCCAGTACATGTCCGGCTCCATCCGAGGCAGGTCCTGGTGCATCTCATCCACAGCCAACAGGGACACCTGGTCACCAGGGACAGAAGAAGTCCCACAGAAAGTTCATCCCAGGCAGGACCTTGTATGTGCCTGATGACTTGGAGGAATCTCTCCCTCTCTCTGGACCTCAGTTTCCCTGCCTGTGAAATGGGGAGATGGGTGCCTGCCTGCAGCCTCAAAGATTGAGGTGAGAATCCTGTGAGTGAATGACTGGCTGCAGGAGGGAGGAGGGGAGGGGGTGATCATTCACTGTGAGGCCTCCCTACAGAACAGTGGGGTCCACTCTTTGGGTCCACTTTGGGGAAGGTCCATGGTATGGTCTGTCTCCCTCTCCCCGTACCTGCAAATTCCTGTCGACGATCCAGTTGGTCTCAAAATCATCATCATCCTCTCCAAAGGGGTTGATGAGCTGCTCTGCCACCTTGGGGACAGGCGAGGCTCTGTAAACCCTCAGGCAGAACTCCTCAAAGCCAGCCTCCCCCTTTAAACCTCAGCTGCTGCCATTTCCACACCCCATGACACCCTTCCTGCCTGACCACTGTCTTCAAAGGCAGAGTTTAGGGCTCCAGCCCCCCACACTTGTGGGCACCCACACACTTCTGGACACAGCCCCTCTAACTCTTCTGAGCCAGTCCTTCCCTGAACACCAACAGCTGTCCCTGAGTGTATCACTCAGCTGAGTCACCGTCTTTATCTCACCTCATGTATCTTACCTGGAGTTGCATAATTTTATTCATTCATGCAACAGAGATATATACTGAAGCTGGGCTGAACTAAAGGTCGGTCTAGGTGGGCAGATTCCTGGACAGCAATCTCTAAAATGCCCTAACAAAGCCCCGAAGAGGTGACACGCCTCTGCCTTAGGGGTCCAGGGGACATCTTGCAGGCCACTGGGGCACCCTGGAGAATTTCAAGCACAAAAGTGTGATTTGTTTTGATCTGTAGAAACCAAAGATAACTGCGGGGCAGGGGGAATTTAGAGGAATAGGAATGCACGTGTGTGTGTGTGTGTGTCTGTGTGTGTGTGTGTCACAGCGACAGGAAGGGCAGAGACAGAGATTTACACCCACTACCAAAAAATAAAGGAGGGTAGGAAGGGAGAGAGAGCGGGTGGGCAACAGAAGGAAGGAAAGATAAAGAGGTGGAGAGAAAACTATGTGATTCAGAACACCTGTTCGGAGTACTGGCTGTGGTGGGAGGGAATACCTGGACAAGCCACTTGAGGTGAGGAACAAGACAGCCCAAGAGGCATCTTGAATAAGGAGAGGTGGTGCCAATCTGCCTTCTAAAAGGCGGGGGCTAGTGAACCTTAGGGCTTTGTTTTGTTGTTGTTGTTGTTGTTTTTGAGACAGAGTTTCATTCTTTTGCCCTGGCTGGAGTGCAGTGGCACAATCTCAACTCACCACAACCTCTCTGCCTCCTGGGTTCAAGTGATTCTCCTGCCTCAGCCTCCTGAGTAGCTGGGATTACAGGCGTGCACCACCACGCCTGGCTAATTTTTGTATTTTTAGTAGAGACGGGGTTTCACCATGTTGGTCAGGCTGGTCTCGAACTCCTGACCTCGGGTGATCCACCCGCCTCGGCCTCCCAACGTGTTGGGATTACAGGTGTGAGCCACGACACCCAGCCTCAGGGCTTTGTTTTAAGCAGAGATGAGACGTGGCCTCACCAGCAGGGCCTGCCACTGCCACTCTTATTCCATGAATTCCCCTAGTCTCCAGACAAACGTTTGAAGAATATTCTCTTGAGGGAGCAGCAAATGGTTAGACTGACTGAGCTCTCCCTGTCCCTCAGGCTGCTAAGTCCAGGCCTTGGGTGCAGCCTTGGAAGCAGACCCAGGCCTCAAGAAGTCCCCACTGGAGTCTCAGTTTCCTCATATATAACAACATGGGAAAGTGCAGACCAGACAGGGCTGTGGTTGGGGCCCTGCTGGCTACTTTCTACCCATGAGACTTTCCTTTCCTGACACTGCATCCTCATCTCAGGCAGCTGCTGGCCATGACCCCTCTGGCCATGCCTCCAGCCCAGCGGGGCCCTGGAGAGGCTCACCTTCAGCCAGCCAACGTAGAAGAAGAACTGCAGGAACGTGAAGACGGGCACAACGAGGTCCAGCTCATGGCCTGGGTAGGCCTTGGCCGGGTTCAGAAACTGCCGCCCAACTAGACAAGTCAGGAAGAAGCTGTACACCGCCACAGTCACCACCTGGGAGGAGGAAGAGGAGGGTGTGGTAGCAAAGGGCTAGGTGGGAACCCTGAAATCAGGATGCTCCCGGGGCTGGGAGTCCGAGACAAGAGACCAAGGCCTTGTTCTGACTTACACACTCATGTGACTTAGGGTCTCTGTTAACCCCTTTTTTTGTTTGTTTGTTTGAGACAGAGTCTTGCTCTGTTGCCCAGGATGAAGTACAGTGGCGCGATCTCAGCTCACTGCAACCTCTGCCTCCCGGGTTCAAGCGATTCTCCTGCCTCAGCCTCCCAAGTAGCTGGGATTACAGGCATGCACCACCATGCCCAGCTAATTTTGTATTTTCAGTAGAGATGGGGTTTCACCATGTTGGCCAGGCTGGTCTTGAACTCCTGACCTCAGGTGATCCACCTGCCTCAGCTTCCCGAAGTGCTGGGATTACAGGCGTGAGCCACTGCACCCAGCCAACCTCTCTTTAATATAGGGATAATCACGTTGCCTCTACTGGACTGGGCCAGGCAGGAGCCTGGACTCTTAGAACTTGGCACTTCAAAGTCCAGACCCAACTTCAAAGTGTGGACCCAACTCCCAGGGGAGCCACTTAGCCTCTAGGTGAGCCCTTCCCACCCCAGCTGCTTCCTTGGTCCTTCTAGCCTCAGTTTCCCAAAAGGGCAGCCTCACCAGCCTAGTCCTCACCTGTGTATACACCAGTGGGATACTAATCCAGTCGTAGGCATACAGGTGTCCACACTGAGTACGCAAGGTGTTCATCTCCTGGGGGGCAGCAGAGAGGGATGGGGTTCTGAACACCACCTGCCCCCACCCTGGGCTCGCCCCCACCTCTTCTCCAGGTACCAGGGCCTGGTACCCATGGTCCATCCCTGGCTGTGTGGTCTTGGGCAGCTCACTAAACCTCTTTGTGTCTCAGCTTCCTCATCTATCAAAAAGGAACCAGGACCTCACAGACTCGGAGAGGAGGGAGGGGCATGTTAGGAGGGACCACCTCGGGCTGTGGATTGCTGTTGGAAAAGATTCTGCAACCCCACCTCAGGCTCTCGGAAGACCCTCAGGGGCTCGAGGCTTCTGTTTGTAGGAAACCTTGTTTCCTGTGGACCACAACCCTTCCCACTCTGCGGCAGCCCTGTCTGCACAGTGGGCTCACGTTCAGCAGGCTCTGGAGCAGGATAGGGTCCCGGATTCGACCTCCAAGCCACGCCTTCATCGACAGGTTGGCAAACCACACCCAGGGCACCCAGAACATGTTGTGTGGTAAGCTCAGTTTCTCCAACTGCTTGTGTTCTGCTGGAGTCATAAAGCCTGCAGAGTGGAGTGAAGGCGGTGGGTGGGAGAACCTGCAGAAGGGATGGCCAGCATCTGCTGACCTATAGGAACCTCAGCACTCCTTTGCCATCCTCTTTCTTTCAACAACAACAAAATTTCTGAGCACCTACTATGTGCTATTGTGGGCTGAGCATGTGGGCAGGGTATTTATTTATTTCCAGAGACAGGATCTGGCTTTGTCACCAAGGTTGGAGTGCAGCGGTGCGATCCTAGCGCACTGCAGCCTGGAACTGCTGGGCTCAAGTGATCCTCCTGCCTCAGCCTCCCGATACTCAGCCTCAGACTACAGGCACACGCCACCATGCCCTGCTAATTTTTAATGTTTTTGTAGAGATAGGGGTCTCGCTATGTTGCTCAGGGGCGTCTCAAACAGCTGGGCTCAAGCGATCTTCCCACCTTTGCCTCCTAAAGCGCTGGGATTACAGGCAAGAGCCACCACGCCTAGCCTGGGTCTGTCTTATTAACCAGCACCAGGTCAGGCCAGGCTGAGGGGGTGTCAGAGACCAATGTCCCATACCTCCAGAGTGGAAACCGGAGATCAAGAGGGGCAAGGGCAGAGGGAAGTAGACCCTAGTACCTCACCAGTTCCCAAGCCGTCACCCTTCTTTCCATTATCCCTCAAGGGTCCTTAGCCCTACCTCAGACTCCTACTCTCGGAGGGTGGGCTCCTGGCCTCGCCCCACCTTCAGACACCCGACTCTGTCCCGCCCAATTGGACCCCCAAATCTTGACCACACCCCACTCCTGGCTCCACCCAATCCCCTGAGTCCGGGGGACTTTGGCTCCACCCATCTTCCATTCCTGCCGCGCCCATCTCGGCCCCTGGCTCTGCCCGGTGCCTCCCGGTTGCTCCCGATCCGCCCACCTGCTTGCACCAGGTGCTGGGCGCTGGGGAAGCGCTTGTAGACGGCGGTGCTGACGCTGCGCAGAATGAGCACGTTGCCCAGGTTGGCATAGCGGATAAGCGTGCGCCGCAGCAGCCGGCCTTGCTCGTCCTTGCCTTCGACGAAGCCCGACACCAGGCTCATGAGGCGGTCGGGCCACGGCAGGTTCTCGTACTGGTTCCACCAGCGGGTCACAACCAGCGTCACGTAGAAGCCTGGGCAGGAGGGGCGGGGGGCGAGGGGCGAGGGGCCAGGCTGCGGCCAGAGCCCAGGGTCCAGCGCCCGGCGATGCCTCGGCTCCTCCAGCTTTCTGCTGCGAGCAGGCCTAGCCCCCAACCCTCCTGGAAGGCGCTCGGGAGCGGGAGGCAGGCAGAGCCTCGCATGGAGGCGCGAGAGCCCCAAGGGGTCTGTCACCCGGGGGTCCCCATGCTGGTCCCAGAAATCCGCCAGACCCTCTCCCCTCCCGTGCAGAGGCTCCAGGGACCATGATGTCAGCGCTTCCCTCAGAAAATGGGGTTTTCATTGCTAACGGCAGGACGTCTTAGCTAACGTCTAACTTCAGTTTCTCTGGCTGCAGTCCGCACCTTTCCCTGAACTACAGAGATGCGCCGACCTGCCGCTGGCTTTCCCCCGCCCGCCACCCCAGCCCCTTGCCGCAGCTCCTCGTGATCCTCCCCCGGAACAGCCGGAAGGGGGAACTCACCCAGCACGAAGGAAATGGGGATGAGCTGGATGTAGCTGTCGCAATACAGAGTCAGTTTCTCAAACATCAGCTGTTGCTCTTCCGTGAGGGCCAGCCTGGGGGTGGGGGTGGGGGTGGACATGTGTGGACGCGGCGAGGAGATGGCTGAGACTGTCCCCAGGTCTAGCCCGGCCCTGGGTAGGAGTGGGACTGCCTCGATGCTGTCCCACATTTTCCCCAGCCCAGGGCCCCTCCTGAGGCTTGAGCCAGGTCCATGATGCTCCTTGTGCAGCCCCAAACCCAGACAAGAGGAGGCCCCCTCCAGTGGTTTCTTGTGGGGAGAATCATCACACTGGCCACTGGGAGATGTGTAGGAAGGAAGGTCCTGCTGCAGAGGCCAGCTTCAGACACCCTGATCCTTTGAAAGCAGCCAAGGGTCAGTTGTTTAAAAGCAGGTCGAAACAGAGTGTTTGGGATGGGCTCGGTGGTTCACGCCTGTAATCCCAGAGCTCTGGGAGGCTAAGGCAGGACCAGGAGTTCAAGACCAGCCTGGGAAACATAGCAAGACCCCATCTCTACAAAAAATTAGCTGGGTACGGTTGCCATATGCCTGCAGTCGTAGCCACTGGAGGCTGAGGTAGGAGGATCACTTCAGCCCAGGAGTTGGAGGCTGCAATGGGCTGTGATTGCCACTGCACTTCAGCCTGGGTGACAGAGCAAGACCCTGTCTCTAAAAAGAAGAAAAAAACAAAACAAAGAGTGTTTGGCTTTAACGAGAGGGGTGAATAGGCAGACAGAGGATTTTGTTAGAGCAGTGAAACTACTCTGCCTGATGCTGCGATGGTGGAGACATCATTACACATTTACCCAAATCCATGGAATGTACAGCCCAAGAGTGAACCCTGCTGTACGCTATGAACTTTGGGTGATAGTGATGTGTCACTGTGGGTTCAGGGATTGTAATAAATCTACCACTGTAGTGTGGGGGTGTTGATAGTGGGGAGGCTGGGGGCAGGGGGAGGAGCAAAGAGACACATGAGAACTCTACCTTCTCCTCAGTTTTGCTGTGAACCTAAAACTGCTCTAAAAAATGAAGTCTGACTTTTTTTCAGCATACATTGGTGCCCAAGTAAAAACCAAAGACCAATGTGCTTTGTTTTTGGTATTAGGAGGAACTCAAGAATTTTATGTATTTGATGTTTTATAATCCATTGTAGTCATTAGTGCTTTTTCAGTTTAAAATGCTATCATATATTCGGTGATTATATCTGTCCTTTATTTTATTGTTTAGATAAATGTTTTTGGTTTATTGGTTTTTGTTTGTTTGTTTGTTTGTTTTGAGATAGGATCTTGCTCTGTTACCCAGGCTCAAGGGCAGTGGCACAATCATGACTCACTGCAGCCTCAACCTCCTGGGCTCAAGCAAGCCTCCTGCTTCAGCCTCCTGAGGAGCTGGGTGGGACTACAGGCATAAGCCACCATGCCCAGATCATTTTTCGATTTTTTTTTTTTTTTTTTTTTTTTTAGACGGAGTCTCACTCTGTCACCTAGGCTGGAGTGCAATGGCATGGTCTCAGCTCACTGCAACCTCTGTCTCCCGGGCTCAAGCAATTCTCCTGCCTCATCCTCCCGAGTAGCTGGGACTACAGGCGCCTGCCACTACACTCGGCTAATTTTTGTATTTTTAATAGAGACGGGGTTCACTATGTTGGCCAGGCTGGTCTTGAACTCCTGACCTCATGATCCACCCGCCTCGGCCTCCCAAAGTGCTGGGATTACAGGCATGAGCCAATGCGCCCAGCCAATTTTTTTTTTTTTTTTTTTAATAGAGACAGGATCTCCCTATGTTGCTCAGGTCCTAAACTCCTGGGCTCAAGTGATCCTCCTGCCTTGGCCTCCCAAAGTGCTGGGATTATAGGTGTGAGCCACTGTGGCTGGCCCTAACTTTTTTTTTAAGTACCTTGGTGCCCTAGTAAAAATCAAATGTGCTTTGTTGCTAGCATTATTAGGAACACAAGAATTTTATGTATTTGATATTTTACAATCCATGTAATCATTAATGCTTTTTCAATTTAAAATGCTATCATATATTCTGTGATTATATTTATTGTTTAGATAAACATTATTTTGTTTGCTTTTGAGACAGCCTGTGACTCAGGCTGAAGTGCAATGGTGCGATCATAGCTCACTGCAGCCTCGACCTCACAGGCTTCAGCCATCCCCACACCTCAGCCTCCCAAGTAGCTAGGCCCACAGGCAAATGCCATCACTCCCAGCTAATTTTTTAAATTTTTGGTAGAGACGGGGTCTCACTATGTTGCCCACGCTGAACTCCCAGGCTCAAGTGATCCCCGCACCTTGGCCCCTCAAAGTGCTAGGATTACAGATGTGAGTCACTGCTACTGGCCTTAGATAAACATTTCAATTAAAAAATAATTTTAAAAAATGTACCATGTGGGCTGTGCATGGTGGCTGACACCTGTAATCCCAGCACTTTGGGAGTCTGAGGTGGGTGGATCACTTGAGGTCAGGGGTTCAAGACCAGCCTGGCCAACATGACAAAGCCCTGTCTCTACTAAAAATACAGAAAAAAAAAATTAGCCAGGCATGGTGGTGTGTGCCTATAATTTCAGCTACTCAGGAGGCTAAGGCAGGAGAATCGCTTGCACCTGGGAGGCAGAGGTTGCAGTGAGCTAAGATTGCCCCCACTGCCCTCCAGCCTGGGTGATGGAGTGAAACTCTGTCTCAAAAAAAAAAAAAAAAAGTATACCATGTGATTGGCCAGGCGCAGTAGCTCACACCTGTAATCTCAGCACCTTGGGAGGCTAAGGCAGGGGGATTGCTTGAGCCTAGGAATTCAAGACCAGCCTGGACAACACAGTGAGACTCCATCTCTCTCTCTCTCTCTCTCTTTTTTAATGTACCATGTGGGCCTATGAGTCTGTGTGGGATTCAATAAAACAGGCGCGTTGAGTGGGGCCAGACAAAGCCTGGGCTCCAGGGCTCCTCCTGGGGTTGGAGGAAGGGTGGCTAAAACCCTGCTGGCCTGGGTTGAGCAGCCTCTCAGTCTGACTTCTTTTCTCTCCCCAGCCCCCAGCCCCCAGCCCCAGCCTCAGCTCCAGTGCCCAGGACCTGGTCAGGAGCTCAGCTTAGTCTTGTAGTGAACTGGTACACTGGCCCCTGAGCTGGCTGGGAGGCCCCCAGGAGCTCCCAGCCCCAGCCACATCCCTCCCAGGCTCCCCGCCCCAGCCCTGCCAGCTTTACCTGTAAATAAAGCGGATGATGTAGTAGCAGAGCAGGAAGATGAAGAACTCGCCATATAGCAGCTTGTAGATGCTGCCCCGCCAGCACAGCAGCAGGCGGGAGAAGGAGCCTAAGCGGGCATTAGCCACTTGGCTTGTGTAGGTGATGGTCATGGCCAGGCAGTGGGCTGCAGCAGGTGGGCTTGGGTCCTGGTAGAGAGGGACACTGATTGGGGGTTTGTAGGGATCATAAGCCCTGGTCAGAGCCTGTCAGGACCCTTCCCTGCTCTGGGCCTCAACTCTCCCATAGGGACCCTGGGAGGTGGATGAAGTGGTCTCCAAGGCCCTGCCAGCTCTGACTGCCTGCTGGAAGTAGAAACCCAAGAAAGTGAGCCCAGAGGCTGCCCATTGCTTTGGCAGGGGAAAACGTAGATAGGCGTGTGCATTGCCATGTGCCTTTAACTTTCTATAATCACTGGGCGCGGTGGCTCATGCCTATAATCCCAGCACTTTGGGAAGCTGAGGCAGATGGATCACCTGAGGTCAGGAGTTCGAGACCAGCCTGGCCAACATGATGAAACCCTGTCTCTACTACAAATACAAAAAAACTATCCAGGCGTGGTGCAGGTGCCTGTAATCCCGGCTACGCAGGAGGCTGAGGCAGGAGAATCGCTTGAACCCAGGAGGTGGAGGTTGCAGTGAGCTGAGATCACGCCATTGCACTCCAGCCTGGGCAACAAGAGCAAAACTCTGTCTAAAAATAAATAAATAAATAAATAAATAAATAATTTGTACAGTGACAAAGGCAGTAACAGCAGCAATGTCTACACACTAAGCTCAGGTCCTCTGGGCTAGGCAGTGTTCTCAGCCCATCTTGTTCATTAGCTCCCAAGCTCTCTCAACCACCCTAGTGTGAGAAGTATGGAAGGGACCAGGCAGCCCTGTCCACCATCATATTCCTATTCCCATAACGGAACCTAGCTGGTAGAGATGCTCAGACGATGTTTACTGAATGGTGGCTCCAGGGCCTTTCCACCTGCTGATCTTCCTGCCTGGAGGAAGCTCTTCCTGAGATACCTGCACGGTTCCTTCCCACTCCAGGTTCCCTTTAGAAAGGATGTTCCCAGCCATCCTACCTGGAAACAGAGCCCCACTGCCACCGGTGCTCTGTGTCTCCTCACCTTGCTTGATATTTCTAGAGAGCACTTATCACTACTTGAAATTATACAGGATATCTGCCTGTTTACTGCCTGTTTCCTCCTCAGAATGGAAGCTCCTCTTTTGTTCTCATAGAAGGCGCTCAATAAAAATTTACCGAAGCAGTGATTGATGCCACCTCCATTCTTTCCCTATGTGTTTTGCTGCAGCCACAGTGGCTGGCTGTGCCTGATGCACACCAAGCTCATTCCCACCTCAGGGCCTTTGCACAGACACACAGGTGCCCACACACCTGCACAAGTGCTGCCTGTGTGTGCACATCCCACACACATATGCAAGACGGCCATCCAACCCTGAAGGCCTCAAAGCCCCAGCCCAGTCCACCTGGGGCACCTTGTACTCACAAGTGGGGTTCCAGGTGGGTCCGGTGATCCCACAGAAGGTCTGGCCACTAGGCTGGTGGGACTCCCTGGGACTCTGTGGCCAGTGCCCTTGCCTACTCTTAGAGGCTGGCACTGCCCATGTGAGTGCTGAGCCGTCACTTGACTCCCTAAGCCAAGACCTCCACAAAGGAGTCCTTGTCTTGGTTCCTCCTTGTAATCTGCTCAGAAGCAACAGCCAGCACAGCCTGGCCGTGGCCCCTCTAATTTCTTCTTGGAGGGCGTTGGGCTGAGACCAGGGCTGGAATTTAGGGCAACACCTCCTCTACCATGGCCCTAAAATCCAGAGGCTGAAGGATCTGCTCCACCAGTGTTCTGACCCCTGAGGCCTTGCAGAGAGAGTTGGGGGTTAGGGGGCTGTGCTGAGCCTCAACTCCTGTGCCAGGAACTCTCCAGGAAGGAGGGGCCTCTGACTAGGCCCTGGGGACTTTGACAGCCCTGTGGGTTGTGGAGAGAATGAATACCAGGCTGCAGTCACCAGTCCTGGTTTCTGGTCCCAGCCTTGCCACCTGTGTGTGGTGACCCCGGGTGGGTTTCAGCTCCTCTCTCAGCCTCAGTGCCCTTATCTGAAAAGGATGGTGTTGCTTGGGAATTTCATCACCCTAGTAAAATGACAGAATTCTGCATATACTGATGAGGAGCTCTGATTGGCTGCTGGTGACATCATATGTTATTCTGGCTGTGATTGGCTGGCAGGGCCCATCAGTAGGTTGCTTCAGAGAGATGGAAGGAGAAGCCTGCCAGGGCTGGTGGAGGGGGGTGAGTCTGGTGGAGTGGGGTGAGTCTGGTGGGGGTTGACAGAACAGCCCTGGAGTTTATGCTGCTGGCTTCCAGCCAGCCAGTGCAATATGGGAATAAATGCCCAGATCCCCACGGGCAGCTGGTGAAAATCTCAGCATGTGATTCAATAAATTTTAATACATCAGTCCATACTCAAGGGCTCTCCTAAGCTGTTGGAAGTGATGGGTGTCTACCTACACACTCCTCTTGTATTGTTCAATGAAGAGAGCAGAGCTCTAGGCAGCAGTGGTTCTTGGTCTTTAGAGGCCATAAGAATAGCCCAAATGTTTATTAAACGTGCAGTTTTCTGGATCTTTCTCCAGAGTCTGAGTCTGTGGCCTTAGGGATGTTGCATTTTAATCAAGCACTGCCGGGGATTATGAAGTGTGTGGTTTTGGGACTAAACTTCCAGAAGCCCTGATTTTATACTATGACCTCGTGCCTTAAAATAAACCCACTCTCATCCTCCCTTTCCTGTCACCCTCTCTCTGAAATGTACTAAGCATTAACTATGCGGAGATTGCAGGTGATTTTTCTACACACCACTTTTTATTTTCACTTTAAGTTCTGGGATATGTGTGCAGAATGTACAGGTTTGTTCCACAGGTATACAAGATGTGCAGGTTTGTTACGTAGGTATACATGTGCCATGGTGGTTTGCTGCACCCATCAACCCCTCATCTAGGTTTTAAGCCCCGCATGCATTAGGTATTTGTCCTAATGCTCTCCCTCCCTTTGTCCCCTACTCCCGCACACCATTTTTGCCTTTATATAATTATCTGCCTAGAAAAAAAAACACTATTTCACAATGACCTTGAATATTTTTCTAATCATGGCAAACAATAAAGCTGTTGTTATTATAAGAATCTCTTTAGAGGCAGCCTTGTAGGAGTATTTGCTGCCTCCCTGCTGCCCCATTGCTGTCCTCAACTGATATGGGGAAAGAAGCAGGTTCACTTCAGCCTCAGTCTCCTCATATGCAAAATGGGACAACGATGCCTACCTTGGCAGCTGAGTGAGAATGATGGATGGGATATGTGGCTGTCAACTCTCCAAACCACTGGTGCCTGTGCCTGACCCCTACGAATTCTGATTTGATTGGTCTGGATGGACCCCAGGTGTTGGGATTGTTCAAGTTCTCCAGGTGATTCTGATTTTATGGCCTGTGCTGAGTCACTGCTTAAGGGATTATTTCCCTATCCTGTATTCCCTTCCCCACCAACACATCCTGAAACTCAAGAGAGAGTTTTCCATTTAGAAGATGATAAATAAATATATATTATATATATTTCTATGTTAACATATGTAAATAAGTATTAATATGTCTATAATATTACAAATATATTTATTTATATGTATACATATATTTATACATATAAATATATAAGTAAATATATAAGTATATTTTTGAGACAAGGTCACCCAGGCTGGAGTGCAATGGGTGTGATTTTGGCTCATTGCAAACTCCACTTCCCAGGCTCAAGCAATCCTCCCATCTCAGCCTCCCAAGTCACTGGGACTACAGGCACACGCCACCACACCCAGCTAATTTTTTTTTATAGAGATAAGGTCTCACTACATTACCAAGGCTGGTCTCGAGCTCTAGGTTCAAGCAGTCCTCCCACCTAGGCCTCCCAAAGTGGTGAGATTACAGGAGTGAGCCGCCACACTTGGCCAATAAGTATGTTTTAACTAAAGTTAACACACATGCCTGGCACCATGCCTGGAACATTGATGCTCATTCTGTACTCTCTGAAGGAATAAATGAAAATCCTGCCTTTGTGGAGACAAGTTCTTGCCTTCCCTTTGGTGGCCACTAGAGAGCGTGCTTGACTAGCTGCCTCTGGCTGGGGAAGCCTGGTTCACTGGTCGGGATCAGTGTAGACCACGGAGCTGGCACTCCTTCATCTCCCCGACCCCGACCAGCAGCCATAGAGCCATGAGAGGGAGCTGGAGACACTAGAGTCCCTCCTCCCTGTTCCCTGAACCGCAGGCTCCTTGGCAATATCCCAGGAGTACCACCAGGACCATCCACAGTGCATGCCCAGTCTCCCTTCCCCTCCCAGAGGCTCCAGCATGTCCCCAGAGACATCTCATGAGCAGCTGCTCCTGGCCCTGCCCCAGAGCTGAGACAGGCACACCCTGGCACAAGTCATGGCCTCTCCTACTGGGTCTCAGCTATGAAAATGTCCCCAGTTAGCCAGGCACGGCTCAGGCACACAGCAAAGTCATGAGTGCTGATTGACCCAAGCCGTGCCTGGAACAAGAGTCCCAGGATTGACCCCTGCAGAGATTGCACCCAACCCAGTCAAGGTCGCCCTCTTCTGCTTTCCGTTCCGCAAAGAAAATACTCGCCAAACCATTTCTCCTTCCAGAACTGAGCCTAATCTGATTCCTGCCTGTATGTATTCATAGTCAAAAAATATGGAAACACTTAAATAACTCTAACACAGAATGGCAAGGCCTAAGATCTGTGCCAAGTGCACAGAGGTCAGGGAAATTTTTACAGACAATGGGGCATTTCGGTTGGGTCTTGAAGCATGAGTAGAAGTTCATGGAGCTGAGAAGAATGGAAGAGCATTACACATCAGGGGAACAACCTACGGAAAGTCATAGAGGTATTACTGAAGGATGGTTCAGTATCGCATGTTTATTCACATTTTACAAAGGAGGACACTGAAGCTCAAGGCCTGCCTTGTCCAAGGTCACACAGCTATAAATGGCTTTAGACTAGGATCTAGGTCTTTTGATTTTGGATCCTGAGCCCTTTCCCACTATCAGCTCTACAGTAGAGGTCAGTATCTGAGAGGTAGAGTCTTACCTGCTAGGGTAGTGGTCTCTCTTGGGGTTGAAGGGAGGTCCAAAGGATGGGGCCTGCATGAAAGATACTTGTTTTTTTTTTTGAGACGGAGTCTCGCTCTGTTACCCAGGCTGGAGTGCAGTGGCACGATCTCGGCTCACTGCAACATCTGCCTCCTGGGTTCAAGTGATTTCCGGCTAAGTTTTGTATTTTTAGTAGAGACGGGGTTTCACCATGTTGGCCAGGTTGGTCTTGAACTCCTGACCTCAAGTGATCCACCCGCCTCAGCCTCCCAAAGTGCTAGGATTGCAGGCATGAGCCACTGTGCCTGGCCACATGGAAGAGACTTTGACTGCAACAGATTCCAAGCTCTCTAGCTCCCCAGCAGAGAGCCATCTCTTGGGGCAGCAGAGCAGAGCTGGGGAGATGGGCGGGGGTGCCAGACACAGAATGCTATGGCCTTCTCACCTAGGATTACCATGGCAACAGGAGCATCACAGAGGGCCTGCCACGGTGCCCTTCTAGGCCCTGCCTCAGCTGGGCAGGAAGAAGGAGACCCAGCTTGGCTGGGGGCAGTGGTCAGGGGGCCCCGGGGTAAGTCAGCCAGGCCTGGATGCTGCCTCCAGGCTTTATGTGGGACACCTGCCAGCCCACACCCCTCTCTTGGGCCAGTCACAGAACAAATAGGGCAGAAGCCAAGAAAGAAAAGGAGGGGGCTTGGCATAGCTGCACGGGTTGCTGGGGGACACTGCCAGTCCAGGGCCCAGAAGCCAGACAGACAACAGCACCTCCACCCTGAGCTCAGGCAGCCCTGATCCCTGAAGGGCGGAGTAAACTCAACATTCAAAGAGATGGAAACATAAGCCCTGGGCACCACAGAAAGACGACAGAAACCAGGAAAGGCAGGAGAGGCTGGGATACACCTAGGTCCAACTTCATCAAACCCAGTCCTGCCCATGACAACGGAATAGCATGGAATAGACCAGAGCTGGACCAACTAGAGACACGAGGCAAGAGGATCCACTGTGCTGTGAGGTCCCCCATGGACTCTGCCAGGCTGCAGCCGGCCAGGTGAGGCACTGACCACTATCCACCTTCCACCCACCCCCATCCCTCCAGCTCAGAACTGGGGCTTGTAGCAGGTGAGTAGCGGAAAGGACATCATGGGTCAGGCTTCTCCTAGACAACTGTGCAGGGCCTGGATGCTGTCAAAGGTTCACACCCAGTGAGTAGCCTCAGTGTCTTCAGCTCAAATGGGCATGTTGAGTTTGATGTGCTGTGAAAGAATGGTAAGTTTCTCGTCCAGCTGCTCATTTTGCAGACAAAGAAACTGAAGTATAGAGAAGGAAAATGACTTGCCTGAAGTCACAGTAGGCTGCCTGTCTAGGTGAGTGCAGCATCTCCCCGCTGCTCCAGGATGCTCCTGTGGTTCGCTTCCACGACGAGCACTGAATGCTGACCGACCGTGCTTAGCGCTGCGGTGGCCACATGAGAGGAAAAGAATAGTAGAAACATCTTGACCACTTACCAGGTGTCAGGCAGTGCACTAAGCGCTCTTTAGAAATGTCATCTAATCATCAAAACAACCCCTGGGGAAGAAGGGTCATCCATCTATCATGGTGGATGGATGTGGGGGAGGACGGCACAAGGGTAGGCTGGATGAGGAGTAAGCCACATTTGGCCACTATCTTTCAGGTCAATGGGCTGACAGCAGGCTGCCTTAGCTGCCTTTCCCTGCCTCAGATGCGGGCTGGTTGGGCTTCCACAGCTACAGCCGTCTCCACCCATGCTAGGGCTACCAGACTTAGCAAATAAAACTACAGGCCAGGCCACGCCAGGCGTGGTGGCTCCTGCCTGTAATCCCAGCACTTTGGGAGGCTGAGGCGGGTGAATCACCTGAGGTCAGGAATTCAAGACCAGCCTGGCCAACATGGCGAAATCCCATCTCTACTAAAAATACAAAAATAATTAGCCAGGCATGGTGGCGCATGCCTGTAATCCCAGCTACTCGAAGAGGCTGAGGCAGGAGAATCACTTGAACCCGGGAGACAGAGGTTGCAGTGAGCCAAGATCGTACCATTGTACTCCAGCTTGGTTGACAAGAGCGAAACTCCGTGTCAAAAACAAAAACAAACATTAGATGACATCCTGACAAAACAACTACAGGACAGTCGGGCAAATAAAAACTTCAGATAGAAAAGTGAATAATTTTTAGTGTAAATATGTCCCGGGGGAGGGGCCCGGGAGCATCGTCCTTTTTTCTGTGGTCCCTCTGCTTTGCTGATTTGCTTAATCTGTCCATTTCTTCCTGCTGCTGACTTCTAGAACCTGGCTTCTCAAACTGAGGTCTGGGGCCCAGTTACATCATTTGGAAGCTTGTTTCCAATGCAGAATCTGCCCTGGTGCAGTGGCTCACACATATAATCCCTGCATTTTGGGAGGCTGAGGTCGGAAGATTGCTTGAGCCCAGGAGTTTGAGGCTGCAGTGAGCTATGATCACACCAGCTCAGAACTGCAGTCCAGACTGGGTGACAGAGCAAGACCCTGTCTCAACAAAGGAAGGAAGGAAGGAGGGAAGGAAGGGAAAGAAAGGAAGGAAGGGAAGGAAGGGAAGGAAGGGAAGAAGGGAGGGAGGACCCCAATCTGTAGGTCGTCTTTTTTACTTTGTTGAGGAGGTTCCTTGATGCACAAAAGTTTTTAATTCATTTTGAAGGAGGGACAGAGGGAGGAGAGGAAGATTCATGTATGCCTGCTTTATACAATTATGAGAGATTTGAGATTATCGCTTACACTTCAAAAGGACTAAATGCTTGTTATAAACAATTAGGAAACTACAGAGCAGTTTAAAACAAAACAAAACAAAACAAACTCCCAAACAAGTTTATCATTTTGATGTATTTCCTTCCAGTCTTTTTTTTATAATTTTAATATTGAGGTGCAATCCGTGTCCCGTAAAATTCACCTCTTCCACTTATGTATGTAGTGTTTACATATTTATTGATGCTAAAGCCATCCTAGTAGATGTGCAGTGGTATCTCATTGTGGTTTTGATTCTCATTTCCCAGATGGCAAACGATGTTAAGCATCTTCTCATGTGCTTATTGGCTATTTGTTTATCCTCATTGGAGAAATGTCTATCCAAGTCTTTTGCCCATTTTTTCAGTTGGATTGTTTGCCTTCTTGTCGTTGTTAGAATTATTTATATATTCTGGATACTAGACCATTATCAAGCATGTGATTTACAAATATTTTCTCCCATTCTGTAGATCATCTTTTTTACTTTCTTGAAGAGGTTCCTTGATGCATAAAAGTTTTAAATTCATTTTGAATTTTAAACATTAAAATTTTAGTTTAGATAAATTTTGACCCTGTCAAATCCAAGGTCATGAAGATTTACCCCTATGTTTTCTTCTAAAAATTTTATCACTTTAGTTCTTACATTTAGGAATTTGACCTATTTTGAGTTAATTTTTATATATCATTTGAGGTAAAGGTCCAACTTTCTTCTTTTGCATGTAGCTATCCAGGTGTCCATGTATATTTGTTAAAAAGCATATTCTTTCCTATTGACTTGTCTTGGCATACATGTTGAAAATCAATTGATAATACATATATGGGTTTATTTCTGGACTATCAATTCTATTCTGTTGAGCTATATGTCACTTCAATATTGCATTGTTTTAATTATGTAGTTACATAGAAATTTCGAAACCAGGAAGTGTAAGTTCTCCAACTTTGTTCTTTTTCAAGATGGTTTTAGCTATTTGGGGTCCATTGCAATTCCATGTGAATTTTAGGATCGCCTTGCCCATTTCTGCAAAAAACGCAGTTGGAATTTTGATGGGGATTACACTGAGTCTGTAGATCACTTAGTCATCTTTACAATATCAAGTCTTCCAATCCATGAACATAGGATGTCTTTTCATTTATTTAGGTCTTCTTTAGTTTCATTCACCACTGTCGTAGGGTTTTCAGTGTACAAGTCTTGCATCTTCTTGGTTAAAAATATTCCTAAGTCTCTTATTCCTTTTAATAAGAATAAAATTCCATTTTGTAAATGGCATTATTTTCTTAATTTTATTTTCAGATTGTTTATTGCTAATGTATAGAGATACGGCTGATTTTTGTATATTAATCTTGTATCCTGTAACTTTGCTGAATTTCTTTACTAGCTGTAATAGTTTTTGTGCGGATTCTTTAGGGTTTACTACACATAAGATCATGTCACAGTTTGCCAGGTGCAGTGGTTCATGCATGTCATCCCAGCATTTGGGGAGGCCAAGTAGGGAAAATTGTTTGAGCTCCGGTGTTTTTTGTTTGTCTGTTTGTCTGTTTCTTTGTTTTGAGACGGAGTTTCGCTCTTGTTGCCTAGGCTGGAGTGCCATGGTGCAATCATGGCTCACTGCAACCTCCACCTTCTGGTTTCAAGTGATTCTCCTGCCTCAGCCTCCCAAGTAGTTGGGATTACAGGTGCACGCCACCATGCCTGGCTAATTTTTGTATTTTTAGTAGAGGCGGGGTTTCTCCATGCTGGCCAGGCTGGTCTCGAACTTCTGACCTCAAGTGATCTGCCCGCCTAGGCCTCGCAAAGTGCTAAGATTACAGGCATGAGCCACCATGCCTGGCCTTTACACTGATTTTCATATGTTCAACTACCTTGCTTGCATTCCCATGATAAATCCCACATGGACACGATGTATAATCTTTTTAACACGTTGCTGGATTGGATTTGCTAGTATTTGGTTGAGGATATTTGCATCTATATTCATAAGGGATATTGGTCCGTATATTCCTTCTTCTTCTTTTTTTTTTTTGAGACAGAGTCTTGCTCTGCTGCCCAGGCTGGAGTGCAGTGGTGCCATCTTGGCTCACTGCAAGCTCCGCCTCCCGGGTTCACGCCATTCTCCTGCCTCAGCTTCCCGAGTAGCTGGGACTACAGGTGCCCGCCACCACACCTGGGTAATTTTTTGTATTTTTAGTAGAGATGGGGTTTCACCACGTTAGCCAGGATGGTCTCGATCTCCTGACCTCGTGATACACCCGCCTCAGCCTCCCAAAGTGCTGGGATTACAGGCCACCGCGCCTGGCCTGGTCTGTATATTTCTTTCCTTGTGAGATATTGTCTGGCTTTAGTTTTAGGATAATACTGGCACGAGAGAATGGGTTATGAAGTATATTCTTCTCTATTTTTTGGAACAGTTTGAGGATTGGTGTTTATTCTTTATTTGCTCCTAATCGTTTCTCTATTGGAAGTTTTTTGATTACTGATTCAATCTTGTGTTTGAGGTCTATTCAGGTTTTCTGTTTCTTCTTGAGGAAGTTTTGGTTTCTAGGCATTTGTTCATTTAATCTAGGTTATCTAATTTGTTGTCATACAATTTTTCATAGTGTTCTTCTATAATTCTTTCTGTATCTGTAAGGTTGGTAGTAGTTTTTCTTTTTAAAATGTTTTATTTATTTTATTATTTATTTATTTATTTATTTATAGAAACAGAATCTCACTTTATCACCCAGGCTGGAGTGCAGCTGTGTGATCATAGCTCACTGCCACCTTGAATTCTTAGGCTAAAGGGAGCCTCCCGCCTCAGCCTCCCAAGTAGCTGGGATTACAGGCACGTGCCACAGTGCCTGGCTAATTTTTACTTTTTTTTTTTTTTTGAGATGGAATCTTACTGTGTTGCCCAGGCTGGAGTGCAGTGGTGCATTCTCGGCTCACTGCAACCTCCACCTCCCGGGTTCAAGCCATTCTCCTGCCTCAGCCTCCTGAGTAGCTGGGACTATAGGTAAGTGCCACCATGCCCCACTAATTTTTGTATTTTTAGTAGAGACAAGGTTTCACCACATTGCCCAGGCTGGTCTCAAACCCCTGACAAGTGATCCGCCCACCTCATCCTCCCAAAGTGCTGGGATTACAGGCGTGAGCCACCACGCCCAGCCTAACTTTTAAACTTTTTGTAGAGATAGAGTCTCACCATCTTGCCCAGGCTGGTCTCGAACTCCTGGGCTCAAGGAATCCTCTCGCCTTGGCCTCCCAAAATGCCAGGATTACAGGCATAACCACTACGCCTGGCCACATTTTTATTTTTAATTTTTATTCATTCATTTATGTATTTACTTTTTTTTTTTTTTGAGACGGAGTTTCACTCTTGGTTGCCCAGGCTGGAATGCAATGGCATGATCTCGGCTCACCGCAACCTCCACCTCCCAGGTTCAAGTGATTCTCCTGCCTCAGCCTCCTGGGTAGCTGGGATTACAGGCATGCACCAGTATGGTCGGCTAATTTTGTATTTTTAGTGGAGACAGGGTTTCTCCATGTTGGTCAGGCTGGTCTCGAACTCCCGACCTCAGGTGATCTGCCAGCCTCGGCTTCCCAAAGTGCTGGGATTACAGGCGTGAGCCACTGCGCCCGGCCTATGTATTTACTTTAGAGACAGCATCTTGCTCTATCACCCAGGATGGAGAGAAGTGGTACGATCATAGCTCACTGCAGCTTTGAACTCCTGGGCTCAAGGCAATCCTCCTGCCTCAACCTCCCCAGTAGCTAGGACTACAGGCACGAGACACTATGTCCAGCTAGTAGTAATTTTTCTACTTTCATTCCTTTTTTTTTTGAGACAGGGTCTCACTCTGTTGCCCAGGCTGGAGTGCAGTGGCAAGATCATAGTTCACTGCAGCCTCAATCTCCTGGACTCAAGTAATCCTCCTGCCTCAGCCTCTCGAATAACTGTGACTACAGACATGTGCCACCACACCTGGCTAATTTTTTAATATTTTATTTTTAGCAGAGACAAGGTTTCCCTATGTTGCCCAAGTTGGTCTTGAACTCCTGAGCTCAAGCAATTCCCCCGCATTGGCCTCCAAAAGTGCTCAGATTACAGGCGTGAGCCACCCCAGCCTTATTCCTAACTTTAGTAATTTGAGTCTTCTTTTTTTTTTTTTGGTCAGTCTAAAGTTTCATCAATTTTCTTGATCTTTTTGGAGAATCAACTTTTGTTTTCATTGATTCTTTCTGTTGTTTTTCTCTTTTCTATTTCATTTATCTCCACTCTTAATTTTTATTCTTTACTTTCTTTTGCTTGTTTTGGGTTTAGTTTATTCTACTTTTTCTAGTTCCTTAAATTGGCAGTTTAGGTTATTAATTGAAGATCTTTCTTCTCTTTGATGTAGGTTTTTACAGCTATAAATTTCCCTTTGAGTACTGCTTTTGCTGTATTCGATAAGTTTTGGTACGCTGTATTTTCACTTTTATTCATCTCATCTAATTTCTCTTGTGATTTTTTTCTTTGATCCATGGGGCAGTTAAGAGTGTGTTGCTTAATTCCCACATATTTGTGAATTTTTCACTTTTAATTCTGTTATTTCTAATTTCATTCCCTTGTGGTCAGAAAGATAATTTGTATGATTTCAATCCTTTAAAATTTATTAAGACTTATTTTGTGGTCTAACATATGGTCTATCCTGGGGAATGTTTTATGTATACTTTGAGAAGAATGTATATTCTGCTATGGTTGGGTAGAGTTAGCACTGTTCAAGTCTTCTATGTCCTTATCTAGTGTGTAGTTCTAGCCATTATTGAAAGTGAAGTATTGACGTTTCCAACTATTCTTTCTATTTTGTTTATTTTTTTTTTTTTTTATTTTTTGAGACAGAGTCTTGCTCTGTCACCAGGCTGGAGTGCAGTAGCATGATCTCGGCTCACCGCAACCTCCGCCTCCCAGGTTCAAGCCATCCTCCTGCCTCAGCCTCCCAAGTAGCTGGGATTACAGGCACGCACCGCCATGCCCAGCTAAATTTTGTATGTTTAGTAGAGACAGGGTTTTACTATGTTGGACAGGCTGGTCTCAAATTCCTGACCTCAGGTGATCTGCCCACCTCAGCCTCCCAAAGTGCTGGGATTAGAAGGGTGAGCCACTGTGCTCGGCCGATATTTCCGGCTATTCTTGCTGGCCTGTTTCTGCTTTGAATTCTGTCCATTTTTGCTTCAAATACTTTGAGGACTCTGCTGTTAGGTGAAATATACAATTGTTATATCTTCTTGATGAATTGAGTCTTTTATCATTACAAAATGTTTCTCTTTGTCCTTTGTAACAATTTTTGCCTTAAGGTCTATTTTTTATAATATTAGGATATCCACTCCAGCCCTCTTCTTGTTAGTTTTCATGGAATATATAAATTTAGATACAGAGTCCCTTGTCACTCAAGCTGGAGTGCAGTGGCTGCAGCCTCAAACTCCTGGGCCGAAGGGATCCATCCTCCCACCTTAGGTTCCTAAGTAGCTGGGAACTACAGGTGTGTGCCACCATACCAGGTGTTTTTTTTTTAGTAGATAGCATAACTTTGTTGCCCAGGCTGGTCTTGAACTCCTGGCCTCAAGAAATCCTCCCACTTCAGCCTACCAAAGGGCTGGAATTACAGGTGTGAGTCACTGCCCCTAGCCTGGAATATCTTCCATCCTTTCACTTTCAACAATTTGGGTCATTTGAGCTAAAGGGAAGCTCTTGTAGACAGCATATATAGTTGGATAATGTGGGGTTTTTTTTATTTTTTTATTTTATAATGGAAATCTTCACAAATTTGCATGTCAACCTTGCGCAGGGGCCACGCTGATCTTCTCTGTATCATTCCAATTTTAGTGTATGTATTGCTGAAGTGAGCACTGGATCATGTTTTTTTTAAAAAAAAATCAATTCTACTAATCTCTGCCTTTCAATTGGATAATTCAATCCATTTACAGTTAATGTAATTACTGATAAGGATTTATTCCCATTTTGCTATTTTTTATATGCATTATATATTTTTGTTTTTTTGTTCCTCAATTCCTTCATTATTGCCTTCTATCGTGTTAAATATTTTCTAGTGCCCCATTTTGATCCTCTTTTTTTCTTTTGATTCCCTTCTTTTCTTTTCTTTTAGTTATTTTCTTAGTGGTTGTCTGGGATATTGAACAATTTGGCTGGGCAGGGTGGCTCAAGCCCTACCACTTTGGGAGGCTGAGGTAGGAGGATTGCTTAAGGTCAGGAGTTTGAGACCGGCCTGGGTAATAAAGAAAGACCCCATATCTAGCCGCACACCCCCCCCCAAAATTAGCCAGATGTGGTGATGTGCACCTGTAGTCCCAGCTACTCAGAGGCTGAGGTGGGAGGATCACTTGAGTCCAGGAGTTCATGGCTGCAGTGAGCCATAATCGCAACACTGCACTCCAGCCCAAGCAACAGAGCAAGACCTGGTCTCAAAAACAGCAACTACAACAAAAAATTTAAATAATAATATTTAACAATCTAATTCTAATTAATACCAACTTAGTTTCAATAGCATACAAAATCTTTGCACCTCTACAGCTTCATCCCCTACCTTTCATGTTTTTATTGTCAGAAATTACATTTTTATGGCTTGCATGCCCATCAACATAGATTTATGGTTATTGTAGATGTATTTAAATTATATAAGGGAAAAAAGAGGAGTTTAAACTAAAAATACAGTAATACTAAGTTTTATATTTATCTATGTATATTTACCTAAATGTATTTATTTTAATGTTGTTCTTTATTTCTTCATGTGGTTTTGAGTTGCTATCTAGTGTCCTTTAGTAGCAACCTGAACAGCTCCCTTTAGCATCTCTTATAGGGCAGGTCTACTAGTGACAAACTCTCTCAACTTTAGTTTATCTGAAGATGTCTTGAGTTCTCCTTTTTTTCCTAAAGGATAGCTTTGCCAGATATAGAAATCTTAGTTATATATAGATAGATATAGAAATCTTAATCCTCTTTTGTTTGTTTGTTTCAGCATTTTCTGAATATTATCATCCCACTATCTGGCCCCCATGGTTTCTGATGAGAAATAAACTGTTAATCTTATTGAGATTAGCTTATATGTGATGAGTCACTTTTCTCTTGTTGTTTTCAAGATTCTCTCTTCAGGCAGGGAATGGTGGCTTAAGCCTGTGATCCCAGCACTTTGGGAGGTCGAGGTGGGTGGATCACTTAAGGTAAGGAGTTTGAGACCAGCTTGGTCAACATGGCAAAACCCCGTCTCCACTAAATATACAAAAATTAGTCAGGCATGGAGGAGGCAGATGTTACAGTGAGCTGAGATCGTGCCACTGCGCTCCAGCCTGGACAACAAAGTGAGATTCTGTCTCAAAACGACAACAACAACAACAAAAATCAAGATTCTCTTTTTATCTTTGTCTTTCAATAGTTTGATTCTAATGTATCTTGGTTTTGATCTCTTTGTGTTTATCCTACTTGGGATTCATTAGGCTTATTGAATGTGAAGACTGAGTCTTCCATTACATTTTGGAAGTTTTGGGCCATTATTTCTTCAAATATTCTGTCTTCTTCTTTCTCTGCCTCCTCTCCATCTGGGACTTTCATTATGCATATGTTGTTATGCTTGATGGTATTCCATGGGTCTCTTAAACTCCGTTTGTTTTTCTCCATTCTTGTTTCTCAGATTGTTAATCTCAATGGACTTATCTTCAAGTGTGCTGATTGTTTCTTTTGCCTGCTCTAATCTATATTGAGCTCCTCTAGCGAATTTTTATTTCAGTTATTATACTCTTCAACTCCAGAATTTCTTTTTCTCTTTTTTCTTTTTTTTTAAAATGTTCCTCTTGGCTTATACCTAAAACTCCAGGATTTCCGTTTGTTTTCTTTTTATAATTTATCTTTATTTATACTCTATATTTAGTGAGATATAGTTCTCATGGTTTCCTTTAGGTTTTGAATAGATTTAAAATAGTTGATTTAGGCCAGGTGTGGCGGCTCACTCCTGTAATCCCAGCACTTTGGGAGGCCAAGGTAGGTGGATCACCTGAGGCCAGGAGTTTGAGACCAGCCTGGCCAACATAGTGAAACCCCATCTCTACTAAAAATACAAAAATTAGCCAGGCATAGTGATAGGTGCCTATAATCCCAGCTATTTGGGAGGCTGAGGCAGTAGAGTCACTTGAACCTGGGAGGTGGGAGTTGCAGTTAGCTGAGATAGTGCCCCTGCACTCCAGCCTGGGTGACAAAACAAGACTCCATCTCAAAAAAAATTAATTAATTAATACAATAAAATAGTTGTTTTTAAAGTCTATCTATAAAGTCTAATGTCTGTGCTTCCTCAGAAACCATTTCCTTTTTTTTTTTTTTTGAGACAGAGTCTTGCTCTGTCACCCAGGCTGGAGTGCAGTGGCTCAATCTCAGCTCACTGCAACCTCTGCCACACAGGTTCAAGCGATTCTCCTGCCTCAGCGTCCCAAGTAGCTGGGATTACAGATGCGTGCCACCATGCCCAGCTAATTTTTGTATTTTTAGTAGAGATGGGGTTTCAGCATCTTGGCCAGGCTGGTCTTGAACCCCTGACCTCATGATTCATGGCCTCCCAAAGTGCTGAGATTACAAGCGTGAGTCACCGTGCCTGACCTAACAGTTTCTATTAATTTATTTTTCCCCACACATAAACTATGCTCTCTTATTTCTTTGAATGTGTCATAATTTTTGTTTGAAACTGGACATTTTTAATATTTAAATGTAGCAACTCTGGAAATCAAATCTGAAATCCCCCAGTACCCCAGAGTTTGTTATTGAGGCTTGTAGTACTTGTTGGGTTGTTTTTGTTTTGTTTTGTTTTGTTTTTTGGTGACTTTTCTGAACTAATTTTGTAAGGTCTGTATTTTTTCTTGTGTATATCCACTAAAGTCTTTGTTTCATTGCTTAGTGATCAGCTAATCACTTGACAGAGATTTTCTTAAATACCTAGAACAGTGATAAAAATCTTCCAGTCTTTGCAGATGGGCTCTGTATGTGTGTTGGCACATACCTTCAACTCTAAGCCAGGCAATTTACAACTGTGCCTTAACCTTTGTCTTCTGCTTACAGAGAGCCTGAAGATCAGGTAGAGGTGGGAATTTAGGACCCCTTCAGGTCCTTTCTGAGCATGCACCCCGCCCTAGGCACGCATGTGCACCTCTATTCCCTGGACTATGTAGGAGATTTTCAAAGCCCTTAGGGACTTTTGAAGTTTTCTACTATACCATTTGCACTGAAATCTGATCCTTTTCTTTAGGCATAGAATATATATATATATATACATACACACACACACACACACACATATGTGTATATGTGTGTGTGTATGTATATATTTACTCAGGCCAGACACAGTGGCTCACACTTGTAATTCCAGCATTTTGGGAGGCTGAGGTAGGAGGATCACTTGAGCCCAGGAGTTTGAGGATGCAGTGAGCTAGGATTGTGCCACTGCACTCCAACCTGGATGACAAAAGAAGATCCCATCTCTTTTGCTTGGAAATCATCTCTACTAAATATTCAAGTGCATCACTCACAAATTCTGCTTTCCATGCAACTGTAGGACAAAGTATAGCTAGACTTTCTACCTCTATAGAACAGGGATCTCATCTCCTTCAGTTTCTAGTAACATTTTATTCATTTTGTTCTGAGTCCTCACTGGTAGAGCCTTAATATCCATCTTTCTTTTTCTTTTCTTTTCTTTTTTTTTTTTTTTTTTTTTTGAGACAAGGTCTTGCTCTGTTACCCAGGCTGGGGTGCAGTGGCGTGATCTTGGCTCACTGCCACCTGCACCTCTTGGGTTCAAGTGATTCTCCTGCCTCAGCCTCCCTAGTAGCTAGGACTACAGGCCACACACCACTATGCCCAGCTAATTTTTGTATTTTTAGTAGAGACAGGGTTTTGCCATGTTGGTGTGAGCCACCACACCCAGCCAATATCCATATTTCTACTAACAATCTGTTCAAGAAAACCTAGGCTTTTTCTGTCATGCTCCCCAAAATTCTTCATCTCTACTCATTACCCAATTCCAAAGCTACCTCCACATTTTTAGGTTTTGGTTACAGCAGCACTCCACTCTTGGTTCCAAAATCTGCATTACTTTTTTTAATGATAATTGTAACAAATTATCACAAACTATGTGACTCTAAACAACAGAAACTTATTTTCTCACCATTCTGGAGGCCAGGATGTCCAAAATCAGTATTACTGGGCCTAAAGCAAGATGTCAGTAGATCTATGCTCCCTCTGGAGGCTCCAAGTGAGAAACCATTTCTTGTCTCTTTCAGCTCCTGGTGGCTGCCAGCACTCCTTGGCTTTTGGCCACATCACTCCTCCATCTTGTGCCTTTTCCTCTTTTGTCTGTGTCAGATCTCTTTCTGCCTCCCTCTTATGAGGATACATGTGATTGCATTTAGGGTCTACTCCAATAATTTGGAATAATCTCCCCATCTCACGGTCCTTAACTTAATCACATCTTTACAGACTCTGTTTTCATATAAGGTAACATTTACAGTTTTCAAAGATTAGGATTCAATATCTTTGAGAGGCCATTTTTATCCTACCACAGTTATGGTCCTATCATGGAATATTATACAGCAATAAAAATGAATGAACTGGCCAGGCATGGTGGCTCACGCCTGTAATCCCAGCACTTTGGGAGGCTGAGGCAGGCAGGTCACAAGGTCAGGAGTTTGAGACCAGCCTGGCCAACATGGTGAAACCCCATCTCAACTAAAAATACAAAAATTAGCTGGGCATGGTTAGCGCAAGCCTGTAATCCTAGCTACTCAGGAGGCTGAGGCAGGAGAATTGCTTGAACCCAGAGGCAGAGGTTGCAGTGAACTGAGATTGTGCCACTGCACTCCAGCCTGGGCGATAGAGCGAGACTCCGTCTCAAAAAAAAAAAATGAATGAACTATAGTTACATAAAATAAGGTATGTCTTGGACATAATGTTGAGTTAAAAAAGTTCTAGAAGATTTTATCACTATTCTCTATTTATGTCTTTGCTTTCTCTTTTATTTATGTCTTTTATTTCTTTGTAATGTCTTTTATTATATTGTAAGCCCTATAAAGCTTAGAATGTAAACCTCATAGGGCAGGGCCTTGTTTTGCTCATTGCTGTACACCCAGTGCCTGGAAGAGTGACTGTCAGGCAAAGAAATACCAAACAAATAACTGCTGAATGAATGAACTATTAAAGTGGATGTTTTTGAAGACTGATATAAGCAAATAAAAAATCTTACAGTATAACACTAATTTTTTTAAAAACCAGAATCCCAAAGTGCTGGGATTACAGATGTGAGCCACCATGTCCAGCTAAGGTGGCCTTTTTCAATTTGAAAACTCATATACTTCAGTTTTGGGAAATAATCTTGAATTATTTATTTGATGCTTTACCCCCTTAATTTTCTTTTTCTTTTTTTTTTTTTTTTTTGAGACAGAGTCTCGCTTTGTCACCCAGGCTGGAGTGCAGTGGTGAGATCTCGGCTCACTGCAAGCTCCGCCTCCTGGGTTCACGCCATTCTTCTGCCTCAGCCTCCCGAGTAGCTGGGACTATAGGCACCCGCCACCACACCCAGCTAATTTTTTGTATTTTTAGTAGAGACGAGGTTTCATCGTGTTAGCCAGGATGGTCTCGATCTCCTGACCTCATGATCCGCCCGCCTCGGCCTCCCAAAGTACTGGGATTACAGGCTTGAGCCACCGCGCCCGGCCTACCCCCTTCATTTTCTTCTGTTGCTTCTTTATTCAGACATTGAATCTCCTAAATTGATTCTCTACTTTTCTAATCTTTTCACTATTTTCCATTTCTTTCTTTCTGAGGGATATTCCCTCAACTGTGTCTTCCAACCTTACTCGTTGTTTTCTTTTCTACCATCATGCTTTTAAAAAATATATTATTTTCCAGTAGTTTTTGTTGTTCTGTGAATGTTTACTTTCATAGAATCAGGTTATTATTTCATGAATGCAATACCTTCTTTTCTCATCCTGAGGTTATTAATGCCTCTCCTTCTTCCTCCTCCTTGCCTTCCTTCTCCTCCTCCTCCTCTTCACCTCCTCTTCTTCTTTTTCCTACAGTCTCTGTTTCCTGCAAGTTGCTTTTTCTCTGCTTACTGGGTTTGGTCTCTCTTAAGGTAGAGGTTCTCCTTAGTTGTCTAATAATCCTTGATTGCTCATTATTAAGAGCGAGATCTTAAAAACTGATGGCAATCATGTTGACTTTGAGCTGGATGGATATTTTGTTGGGTAACATTCGTCTTAGATCTCTCTTCTTGAGTTGGCCAGAGTCCCATAGAGGGGCTGTCTGGAGGGTAAAAGTCTGTCTTTACCCTCCTGGCGACTGAGTGAGTTGCCACTTTGGCTGACCAGTGAGATAAGAGGGTTGGAGGTCTCCGATTTCAGTGTGTATACAATCACTTAACCCCCTTATTCAGCTACTGGCCCAAAGACCTTCTGTTTTGCCTTCTCCAGAGAATAAATCTCCAGTGTTATGCTAGACTAAGAAAGGGGCAGTTGGTCAGTGACATGGAGTAGAGGAGGGGACCTAGGGATCAAATTGCTTATTGGTTTGCTTTGATCTAGTGCTTTATACTTCAGTTACTACCAAGGCCAGTGGTCTCTGCTGCCGCCAGCTCCTGATGTTTTGCTGCCTTGATGTAGCCATAGTTCAGAGAGATTTGTTGACATCTCACACCATAATGATAGATGTGTCTATTTTCCCCTGTAGCTTTAATTATTTTTGCTTTAAATATTTTAGGCTATTTTATTAGGCACATATTAATTTAGATGGTTATATGTATCTGGTGAATTTTTTTTAAACATTGTCATCATTTTATTATTACTGCATAGTGACCACCTCTACACTAATAATGTTTTTCGTCTTAAAGTTTGCTATTAATTTGGTCTTTTTGAGACAGGGTCTTGCTGTGTTGCCCAGATTGAATGCAGTGGCATGATCACAACTCACTGCAGCCTTGAACTCCCAGGCTAAAGTGATCCTCCTGCCTCAGCCACCCAAGTAGCTGGGACTACAGGCCTGCACCACCGCGCCTGGCTAATTTTTGATTTTTTGTAGAGATGGGGTCTCCCCATGTTGCCCAGGCTGGTCTCGAACTCCTGAGCTCAAGTGATCCTCCCTTCTCAGCCTCCCAAAGTGCTGGGATTACATGCATGATTCACCATGATTCGTCTTAAAGTTTGGTTATTAATGCAGAAATACCATCTTGCTTTTGGTGTAATTTTTCAAGCTCAGCCTTTCCATATCCTTATGCTTAGGTGGTCAGATATGACTTTTTAAAAAATATTTTGAACATTTTTAAGTATATAGTTTAGTGACATTAATTACATTCCCATTGTTGTGCAACCATCATCCATCTCTAGAACATTTTTTACCTTCCCAAATGAAACTCCATACCCATTAAACAAATATCACCTCCCCTCCATTCTCTATTTTCTATTTTGATTTCATAGACCTTATAAGTCTATGCTTGGCTGGAAGCGGTGGCTCAGCACTTCAGGAGGCTGAGGCAGGTGTATCGCTTGAACCCAGGAGTTTGAGACCAGCCTGGGCAACGTGGCAAAACCCTGTCTCTACTAAAACCACAAAGATTAGCCGGGCATAGTGGTGGCGTGCTCCTGTAGTCCCAGCTACTTAGGACGCCAAGGCAGGGGAATCACCTGAACCTGGGAGGCAGAGGTTGCAGTGAGCCGAGACTGCACCACTGCGCACCAGCCTGGGCAACAGCAGAGTGAGACTCTGTCAAAAAAAAAAAAAAAAAAAAAAAGCCAGGCGCGGTGGCTCACACCTGTAATCCCAGCACTTTGGGAGGCTGAGGCAGACAGATCACTTGAGGTCAGGAGATCGAGAACATCCTGGCCAACATGGTGAAACCCTGTCTCTACTAAAATACAAAAAATTAGCCAGGTGTGGTGGCGCACACCTGTAGTCCCAGCTACTCAGGAGGCCGAGGCAGGGGAATCGCTTGAACCTAGGAGGCAGAGGTTGCAGTGAGCTAAGATCACGCCGCTGCACTCCAGCCTGGCGACAGAGCAAGACTCTGTCTCAAAAAAAAAAAAAAATCTGCTTGGTTCTCCTTGATAATCTCTTGTTTATTCATCTTCAGTTGATACATTTTTTTTTTTAATTTTTTTAAAATTTTTTGAGACCAAGTCTCACTCTGTCACCCAGGCTGGAGCGTAGTGGTGCGATAAACTGCACCTCTGCCTTCTGGGTTCAATCGATTCTCGTGCCTCAGCTTCCCGAGTAGCTGGGACAATAGGCGCGTGCCACCAAGCCCAGCTAATTTTTGTGTTTTTAGCAGAGACAGGGTTTCACCATTTTGCCTGGGCTGGTCTCGAACTCCTGGGCTCAAGCGATCCACGTTCGTCAGCCTCCCAAAGTGCTGGGAGCCACCATGCCCACCCATACATATATATTAACAATAACTTATCATACATGTCAAAATAGCTACAAGAGATGATTTGTAATGTTCTCAACACAAAGAAATGATAAATGTTTGAGGTGATGAATATCCCAGTTACCCAGATTTGATCATTATACATTGTATGCTTGTGTCAAAAGGTCACATATACCCCACAAATATGTACAAGTATAATGTAGCCATAATTAAAAATTTTTTTTTTGTTTTTTGTAAATTTTGTGTGTTCTTTTTCTTTAAAAATAGATTCTAAAAATTTATGTGTTAACCTTTCAATATCATATATAGGAGACCACTACCTGGAGTCCTGTAGCATCTAAATCTGTTTTGTGTTGTTTCTGTTGATTCTTACTCATAGTAGCTAGCATCTTTATGTGCTGGTGATCTCTGATTGTGAGCTCACTGCTTAATATTGAGCAATAGGAATCCTTCATATCTAAATTTGGACACATTCCTCCAAAGAGGAGTTGAATCTGCTTCTGCCTGGAGCCAGGGGTGTCACCAACATGAAACACTTCAGCCCTCTTTGAGGGTCCTAGCTCCATGTATTTTGAGGGTCCTCACTTCGTGTAGTTGGAGGGTCCTAGCTCCAAGTATTTGTAGGGTCTTAGCTCCATGTATTTGGAGGGTCCTAGCTCCATGTATTTTGAGGGTCCTAGCTTCATGTATTTTGAGGGTCCTAGCGCCGTGTATTTTGAAGGTCCTAGCACCGAGTATTCTTAGGGTCCTAGTGCCGTGTATTTTGAGGGTCCTAGCTCTGCGTATTCTGAGGGTCCTAGCTCCGTGTATTTTGAGGGTCCTAGCTCCGTGTATTTTGAGGGTCCTAGCTCCATATATTTTGAGGGTCCTAGCTTCATGTATTTTGAGGGTCCTAGCACCGTGTATTTTGAGGGTCCTAGCGCCGAGTATTCTGAGGGTCCTAGTGCCGTGTATTTTGAGGGTCCTAGCTCCGTGTATTTTGAGGGTCCTAGTTCCGTGTATTTTGAGGGTCCTAGCTTCATGTATTTTGAGGGTCCTAGCGCCGTGTATTCTGAGGGTCCTAGCGCCGAGTATTCTGAGGGTCCTAGTGCTGTGTATTTTGAGGGCCCTAACTCTGTGTATTCTGAAGGTCCTAGCTCCGTGTATTTTGAGGGTCCTAGCTCCATGTATTTTGAGGGTCCTAGCACCATGTAGATGCCCAACATTCATGTCCCCAACCTCCCTCCTGGAGGCACTTTCCTTTGTGGGTAAGGAAGTGGCTTTGGCAGACAAGGCCTAGAGCTTGATAGACAACATGTCCTCAAAGAATTATAGCCTCTTTTTCTAGAATTTCTTTTTCTGTAGCAGGAAGGTTCCTCTCTGCTCCAAGTCCACCACATCACTAAGGAGCAGAAATTCTCCAAGCCATGCCACACTTATCCATAGGAGCCATCTTTTTGATACGTAAATCCGTTCACATCACACTCCTACGTAAATCCTTCAATGACTCCTCTTAGTCTTTAAGTATAAAGTTTGAACTCCTTACCTAGCATACTGTATTAGTTCATTCTCACATTGCTATAAGAACTACTCAAGGCTGGGTAATTTATGAAGAAAAGAGGTTTAATTGACTCATTGTTCTGCAGGCTGTACAGGAGGCATGGCTGGAGAGGCCTCAGGAAACTTACGATCATGGCTGAAGGTGAAGGGGAAGCAGGCACATCTTACATGGCCAGAGCAGGTGGAAGAGAGCAAAGGGGGAGGTGCTACAGACTTTTAAACAACCAGATCTTGTGAGAACTGACTCACTATCACAAGAACAGCAGGGGGGAAATATATTACCATGACTCAGTCAACTCCCACCAGGCCTCTCCTTCAACACTGGAAATTACAATTCGACATGAGATTTGGGCAGGGATGCAGAGCCAAACCATACCACATACAAGGCCCCACATGATCTAGCCCCTGACTCTCTTGCCAGCCCCAACTCTTTCAATGGTCTCTGTTTCCACTCCCAAACTCCTGCCTCAGGAAATTTTTCCAGACTCCTAACCTTAAGTCTAGGTTAGGAATTCCTGGATGTGCTCCCAGATGACTTTGCACTTCCCCTATCCTTGCACCTGACCTGTGGTCCTGTGTGTTAGTCTGTTTTGCATTGCTATAGGGAATACCTGAGTCTGGGCAATTTGTATAGAAAAGAGGTTTCTCTGGCTCGCAGTTCTGCCAACTGTACGGGAAGCATGGCACCAGCATCTGCTTCTGATGAGGGCCTCAGAAAGCTTCCAATCATGGTGGAAGGTTAAAGGGGGGCATGCATGTCACATGGTGAGAGAGAGAAAAAGAGAGAGATGGAGGGAGGTCCCAGACTCTTTTTAAGAATCAGATCCGGCTGGGTGCGGTGGCTCATGCCTATAGTCCTAGCACTGAGAGGCCAAGACGGGTGGATCAGCTGAGGTCAGGAGTTCGAGAGCAGCCTCGCCAACATGCTGAAACCCCGTCTCTACTAAGAATACAAAAATTAGCTAGGCATAGTGCCTGTAATCCCAGCTACTCAGGAGGCTGAGGCAGGAGAATCGCTTGAACCTGGGAGGTGGAGGTTGCAGTGAGCCAAGATTGTGGCATTGCATGGGCCTGGCACCAGGCAAGAAAGAGTGATGAAATAAAAGTTTTCTGTATCTCGGCCAGGCGTGGCTCACATCTACAATTCCAGTACTTTGGGAGGCCGAGGCGGGCAGATCACAGGGTCAGGAGTTCGAGACCAGCCCGGCCAACATGGTGAAATCCCCATCTCTACTAAAAATACAAAATTTAGCCAGGCGTGGTGGTGTGCACCTTTAGTCCCAGCTACTCTGGAGGCTGAGGCAGGAGAATCACTTGAACCCGGGAGGCAGAGGTTGCAGTGAGCTGAGATGGCGGCACTACACTCCAGCCTGGGCGACAGAGTGAGACTCGATCTCAAAAAAAGAATCAGATCCTGCAGCAACTCATTACCACAGGGACGGCACCAAGCCATTCATGAGGGAACCAAGCCCCCATGACCGAAACACCTCCCACAAGGCCCACCTCCAACATTGGGGATCATATTTCAATGTGAAATTTGGAGGGACAAATACCCAAACCATATCATGCTGTAATTAGATGTCTGAATCCCCCCCTACACATAATCCCCTCCTAAACTGTATACTTCATGAGTGCAGAAACATTGTCTGGTTCACTAATATGCCATCAGCACTTGGCATGTGTGTTCTTAAAAATCTGATGAATGAGCGAACACCTCTACTGAGCTCCCAGTGTTTTTTCTTATTGATTTTTGCAAATTCTTTATATGTTAAAGATATTAACGCATTGCCATTGCCTGGGAATATTTTCGCCAAGTTATTTGCCTTTTAATTTTGGCTTTTTTTTTTTTTTTCTGGCAGGAAGGAGCATAAAGCAGCTTTACATTTGAATGCGGACAGATCTATTGATCTTTTTCTGTTAAGATCTCTTCAAAATGTTTCCAAGTTTAGAAAGTCTTTCCCTTGCTAGATGTGTAATAAGTGTTCACTTCTATTTTTTATGCACACAGCTGTCCATTTAATCTTCCCAAAGCAGGGCTCTGATCATTTCTCTCGTCTGCTCAAAAATGTTTAACCATCTCCTCGGAGCCTTTAGAATAAAGTCCAAATTCTTTAACTCGCCTCCAAGGCTTTTCAGGATTTAACCTGAGGCTGCCTTTCCAGACTTTTTTTTCCTGTCCCAAATGAGCCTGAGCTCCTGGCAAAGTGAAGGGTTTGCCTCTCTCTGTCTGTGTTCTGCCCTTCCCACCTCCAGGCCTTGTACCTGTTGGTCCCTCTGCAGGGGATGTCCATCCTTCATTTCTATATGGATTTTTTTTTTTTTTTTTTTTGAGACACAGTCTTGCTCTGTTGCCTAGGCTGGAGTGCAGTGGTGTGATCTTGGCTCACTGCAGCCTCCATCTCCCGGGTTCAAGCAATTCTCCTGCCTCAGCCTCCCAAGTAGCTGGGATTACAGGTGTGTGCCACCATGCGTGGCTAATTTGTGTATTTTTAGTAGAGACAGGGTTTTTACCATGTTGGCCAGGCTGGTCTTGAACTCCTGACCTCAAGTGATCCGCCCACCTCAACCTTCCAAAGTGCTGGGAATTACAGCTGTGAACCACTGCACCCGGCTCTATATGGATATTTAAATCCTATTTATTCTTCAATCCCTACTTTCTTTAAAAAGCCTCACTTTACCCTTCCTCCTGAGAGAGTGAGTGGTGGAGGGATAGGAAAACAAGCTTTGGAGTCAGACAAACCTGGGTTAAAATCCGAGTTCCTTTACTTGTTAGCCATTGGCCAAATCCTTTAACCTTTCCAAATCTGTTTCCTCATCTTTAAAATGGGAACAGAAAGCAATGAAGGACCACCAAGGACTGTTGGGCCGCTGCAAGGATGAACAGAGTCTGAGATTGCGCATAAAGATCCTAGCACAGTCTCCAGTTCACCCCACATTTGGCCACCTTGGAAGGCAGTCATCAGCCCTCTGGGGGTCACACCCTCCCCCACTAGTCATGTTTTCCCCCTAAAGGTTTCTGATGGATTCTGTGTTCCCTAATAATTCCACAAGGTGGCTGAGCTTTCCTTCTGAGGAGTTGAGAGTGGGCGAACAGGTTTCATCTCTAGGAATTCAGCTCAGGCCCCAGGCACCTTGGTTGGACTCCCACACCCATCTGCGCCCAAAGGAATCCCCTTCTCCCTTCCTTCCTTCTTCATCTGAGGTCAGTTTCATTACCGGGAAATGTTGACATTTCCAAAGGGGTTCACCAGCCCCTCCCGCCCCTCACCATCAGCACCCCACAATATGATGATAAGTCAAGTGGAACAAAGATAATCCTCCCAGGTTTAAGGTGGGTAAACTGAGGCTCAAACTAGCTTCCATATATTTGTGTCTAGAACTTACGGTTCTTCACAGCCAGAGAACGGATTTGTTTCGGCGGGGGGTGGGGGGCGCTGAGGGGCCTGGGCAGCTGTGGTGGAGAACTGGGGGAGCTCTGGCCCCAGAGCAGGAGATGGGCCAGGGATCCTCTCTCAGGGCCTCTGCCTTGTCCTCAAGTAGGTTAATGCCAGTCTCTCAGAGGCTGGCCTGGAGCTCAGTGTCTGTGCTTGCTTTGTGAACTGACTTTGTGAGTAGATTCTTTTGCCTGCGTCATTTGGGGAAGAAGCAAAGATGACGACTCACTGGCAGGGGCTGTATCTCTGGGGCTGAGAGTGAGGATGGGAACTTCCTGGACAGTGAAAAGAGCAATTTTAGCTTCCGGAGGCCTGGCTGCTAGCCCAGCTCTGTACCCAGCCTGCTGTACCACCTGGGACAAGTGCCTGCCCTCTCTGGACCCCAACTGCCCTCCCTAAAAAATGGAGATGGTGTCGAAGGAGGTCTGTTGTGAATCTTAGTGTTCTCAAAGTGCTGTCCTGGGCTGAGCCCCTCCCTGAGCCCAGACTGTCCCCGGGGCCTGGCTTCACCAGGTTGGCCTGACCAAAGCTGTGACCCCATTCGGCCGGCCGCCTCCACACCCTCTGTCCTGCCCTTCCCTGAGGGGCCTGGGCCTGGTCTTGGTCAGGCCTGGGGACAGAGCAGGGAGCCTCCAGGCCCAAGTTTGACCTCCTGAGTCGCTTCCCCTCTCCCTGGAGCCAGAGCCAGCGTACTCTTTCCCTCCTGCTTGAAATCTGAGCTCAGAGATCCAGGGAGGACTTTGGCTGCAAAACATTCCATCCCCGCTGTCCAAACACCCTGCACAGCTGGCGGAGGGAGGGGCAGCCAGAACCGGCTTTCAGGAGCCCTGGGGCTGTTGTTTTCATGGAAATGGGGGAGCCCTCACTCTGAAGACCAGCACCGGCTGACCTGAGGAGGTTCGCAGGGTCAAGGAGACCAAGGAAGGGCCCACCTGCACACATGTTCCTGGAGCTTACCCAGGGCCCCTCTGCTGAGCGCCCAGCCCTGCAGGGGAAAATCCAGGTGCTTCAAAGTCTGCCCAGCCAGGTGTGCGTGGCTGCCTCGAGCCTGCCAGCTGGGAGGTGTCTGCGCCACAGGCAGGCGGAGGGTGGCCTTGTGAGCCTCCCCTCGTGACTGAGCTCTATGCAGAGGCAGGGGAAGGGCAGGCAGGAATGACGCTGAGATAGCAAGCAGGGGAGGTGACTTCAGGCAGCGGCTTTTACTGACAAGATGTCCCAGACCTGGCTGCTTCTTGCTGTGACTCACCAGTGACCCTGGATGAGTCTCTGAGCCTCAATTTCCTCATCTGCAAGAAGAGACAATCGGGCCTTTTCTGGCTCTGCTTTTTTCTAAGAAGTTACAACCAAAGACAAGATCCTCAAAGCTTCCCATCCAGTCCAAGCTGTGTCTAAATGTCCAGAAACATAACAGGTTTTTCCATACAGTCTCCAGCAACTCTGACTCAGTTTCCCCTTTCCCCTCCCACCAAGAGGCTGGTGGGGCCTTGGCAGGGAGGGACCAACTCCCACATACGTTGCCACCAGCCAGGCCAAGCCCCTTCCCCTCCTGCCATGTTGGGGTGATGGGGAGACCCCCACCCTTCACATATCCTGTTTTCCATTAATTGTTTCCAGGTGGGCCCAGAGGTTGCCCAGCAGAGGAAGGTGGGGGCACAGGAGAACTGAGCAGGGGGATCAGAGAGGAGCAAAAACAGGAAGGGGGTGGGAGCAGGCCATGGAAAATTCATTGCCAGGAAAGGGAGGCCAGCATCTGGTTTGCATTAGGCTGGAGAGCTTCGCAGCCCAAAGCCCAAGTGGGAGATATTGTTATCCGCTGGGCGGGGCAGGGCGGGGCGGGGTGTGAGGAACTGGCAGCTTCTCCCCAGCAGGGACTCAGAGGCTACCCAGAAAGAAGAGGGAAGTCCGGGGAGAAGGGAATAGGAAACACTTCTTTCAGTCTACACTGTGGCAGACACTTCACAAATGTTATCTTCTTCTTTTTTTTGAAACAGAGTTTGGCTCTTGTTGCCCAGGCTGGAGTGCAATGGCGGGATCTCAGCTCACTGCAACCTCTGCCTCCTGGATTCAAGCGATTCTCCTGCCTCAGCCTCCCAAGTAGCTGGGATTATAGGCATGCGCCACCACGCCCGGCTAATTTTGTATTTTTAGTAGAGATGGGGTTTCTCCATGTTGGTCAGGCTGGTCTCAAACTCCCAACCTCAGATGATCTGCCCACCTCCGCCTCCTAAAGTGCTGGGATTACAGGTGTGAGCCAACGACCCCAGCTGTCTTCTTTTTTTAAACTTTTTTTTTTTTTGAGATGGAGTCTCGCTCTGCCACCCAGGCTGGAGTGCCGTGGCGCGATCTCGGCTCACTGCAAGCTCCGCCTCCCAGATTCACTCCATTCTCCTGCCTCAGCCTCCCAAGTAGCTGGGACTACAGGCACTTGCCACCACACCCGGCTAATTTTTTGTATTTTTAGTAGAGACGGGTTTTTTTAAAAATAATAGAGATGAGGTCTCGGTTTGTTACCTAGGCTGGTCTCCTGGGCTCAAGTGATCCTCCCACCTCGGCCTCCCAAAGTGCTGGGATTACAGGTGTAAGCCACAGCACCTGGCCACAAATGTTATCTGCTTTAATACTCACTACTTCACAGGGGAGAACTTCCCATTTTATATAGATGAGGAAACTGAGTCCCAGAGAGGTTAAGTGACTTGCCTAAGGCCACACAGTCAGCGAGTGGCGGAACCAGGATGAGAATTTGGGCCAAATGAAGACAGGGTAGCACATTCACACCATCCCACAGGTGGATGGAGTCTGTGTACCAGGCAAGGTGACACTGAGAAGGGTGACAAGGATGGCCCAGCCTCTGCCCAGAGGGCCACTCAGTTCTTGTGGGAGTGTCCAACAGTTCCAGGGGGTGTTTGTCATAACGCAGGGCTAACCATGTGTCTGAGGGCTCTGGTGCCTGCAGAGGAAAAAAGTAACCCACAGGGGAGGGATTCCTAGAGGAGGGAGTATGAACAAAAGAGAAACTTACCAGCAGAGGCAGGATGCAGTGGAGATAGCAGTCAGAGGGGATAGTATGTGGAAAGAAGAGGAATGGGCACATCTGGGCAATGGCAACTGGCCTGGTGTGCTTTGGAGGGTGAGAATCCATTTCACAGTTGGAGAAACTGAGGCACAGAGAGGCTAACGTGCTCAAAGGCACACTGTCTGAAAGTGGGGTTGAATCCAGTCTGTCTGACCCCAGGCCTGTGTTCCCAGCTGCTACCACTGAGTTGTTCCTGGGTGGTGGTGGTGAAAAGTTTTAAGGGTAGTGAGACCCCGTCTCTCCAAAAAAAAAAAAAAAAAATTAAAAAATTAGCCAAGCATGGTGACACATGCCTGGAGTCCCAGCTGCTCAGGAGGCTGAGGTGGGAGGATGGCTTGAGCCGGGGAGTTTGAGGCTGCCCTCCAGCCTGGGTGACAGAGCGAGACCCTGCCTTGAAAAATTAAAAACAAACAAACAAACAAACAAAAAACAAAACTGGGAATCTCAAATCTAAGAAAAAGATTTAAAATAAATCTTTTAAATCTTTTTTTTAAAAGATTTAAAAATAAAGAAAAAAATAAAAAATAACAGTTTTTTGTTTGTTTTGTTTTTTGAGACGGAGTTTCGCTTTTGTTGCCCAGGCTGGAGTGCAGTGGTGCAATCTCAGCTCACTGCAACCTCCGCCTCCCGGGTTCAAGCAATTCTCCTGCCTCAGGCTCCCGAGTAGCTGGGATTACAGGCATGCGCCACCATGCCTGGCTAATTTTGTATTTTTAGTAGAGACAGGGTTTCACCATGTTGGTCAGGCTGGTCTTGAACTGCTGACTTCAGGTGATCCGCCCGCCTCAGTCTCCCAAAGTGCTGGGATTACAACCGTGAGCCTCCGCGCCCAGCCAATAACAAAGTTTTAAGGGGATATTCAGGTCTGTGGTCACAGACGGGAGGGCCTGTCTAGGGCTACACAGCCAGCTATGACAGCTATGACAGGATCAAGGCTGGACGGGCTCTTTCCAACACCCCAGCCTGCGTGGTGAGGGGACAAGCAGACCATCTGGGAGCCTGGCTGAAACACGGGGCCTCCCCTAGAGGTGTCTCACCTCCCCAGAGCCCAGGAAGGAGGGCCCAGTGTCTTCTGCTGCCTGAGGAGCCACAAGAGTTAATAATTACGGGGTTGAAGGAGATAGCGGCTGTCCTGGGAGGTGGTGCCTCCCTCCCAGGCTGCTGCTCTGGGGAGATAGCAAAGGTCAGTGTGAGGCTCAGCCTGGTGGGGGGAAGAAGGCTCCTGCTACCTCCCTTCCCGGCACCCTCCAGAGGGACCCTCAGTCTGGCCTTCCAAGCATGGACTCTTCTGAGGAGCGCGCTGGGTGCCCCGCCCGAGGGACATGTCCCGTGTTCCTGGCCATGAGTGCAGGGACTGTCCGCTACGCCCCATCAGGCCTGTGCCCTGCACTTGAGGGGAACTTGAGAGAAGAGCCCTGGGGCACAGACAGGTGAGCTCAAGACCTGGGGCATGGAGGGGAGGGGGAGTCTTGGCAAGCTTCAGGGCAGCCGGTGTGAGAAGCTGGGCTCAGAGAGTCCTAGGCAATGGCTCTGATTGTCTTGTCCAATTTGGTGGCTGTACAGAGGTGGAGACTGAAGCTCAGAGAGGGCAAGACACTCATCCTGGGTCACACAGTGTGCTGAGGACAGACCTCTAAGTCCAGAATCAGGGCCTGGGTCATCCAGGCTGACTGTCTCCTGCTTCTCAGCTGCCTTCAGCCAAGGGTCTGTGGTCAAGGCTGCCAGGCTTGGGATGGAGCAGGCAGAGGGAGATGGAGGGAGGGAGGCTGAGGAGGGCAGTGGCTTGTGGGCAGAGGACACAACTTTTATTTATCCCTTCCCTGCCACTGGCCGGACACCTAGCATGTGCTCAGGAACCTCTTGTTGCCTGGCTGCACACAGCTGCAGCTGCCAGTGAGCCTCTAGTTTCTGGGTGGTCTTTTTGGAAAACGGGTGTAAGAGGACTCAGCCCCACTGCCCTGGGTGTGTGATATCAGACAGGTTCCTTAACTTCTCGGAGCCCATCCTTTTCAACTGAGGAGCAAGTTCAGCTGAGCAGTAGGGTCCTCCCTACTGGGGGTGGCAGTGAGGCCTAGGAGTCCATGGTAGCAGGAAGCATGGATGACAGGCTATTTTTCGTTAGAAACTGAGTGTGGATGCTTCCAGAGTGGTGACCACAGACTTGTCCTTCGAGACCTCGCTCAAAGGCCTCCCCGGTCCACCAGCCCTCCCAGCCTGAGGACTCTTCCTCCAGGGACATAGCCCTGAGCTGACACCTCCTCCACCCTTTATCTCCCATTGGTCTGGGTTGCCATGACTTATCTCCCACCGGGGCTTGTGAAGACTTGGAGGGCAAGGGCCCCTGCTGGGTTCCTTTTGTGTCATTTTCTCCTCCTTCTCTAAATAGTGAACAAAACAAGGGCCAGGAAAACAACAGTCGCTCAAGACCAACTGATGAGGGATTCAAGCCAGCAAACACATGTGGACATCTGCTTTGGGTGGGCCAGACCCTGAGCTGGGCTGGGTGTGGGGTGGCGGAACACAGCTCCAAGAAAGAGAGACTCCCTATCCGCTGGAAGCCATGGCCATGGAAACAACTGCCCTGTTGAGTGATGGCTATGGGAGTCCTGGGCTGAATGATTCTAAAAAGTTGGAAGGGATGCTATGGAGAACTGCCTAGGTTGTTCACTGCACAAAGTGCTGGCCAAGGGAGCAGCAAAGCATAGAATCCAGCCTCGCCTCCACTCTCCAGATTCCATACCTTGGTGTGCGCTGTGCCCAGCGGGGAAAGAGCATTGTTGTCTATTTGTGCCCTGGACGTGGAGGTCTTAGAGAATACGTCCCCCATCCTCCATCCTCCACCAACGTGGAGCCCCAGGAGGGCAGAGCCTATGTCTGTACAGTTTCCTTCTGGGTCCCCAGCCCTTGCATGGCCCACAGTCTATCCTCAGATGGAGTGGCTGAATATATGAATGAGTAGAATGAATGAATAAAATGTGTCCTCAAATGAAGATCTGACTAACTTGAGCCTGCGGCCTGAGTCAGTGGGCCTGGAGGGGTAGCGCTGGGACCTCTGGTAGCACCTAGAAGGGGAAGTACCTCCCACCATGCTTCCAGTCCTCCCCTAGACAGGGAAGGTTGGGAGCCACGGTTCCTGGTGGAGAGAAGACGGGTTCTGCTCTTACTGGTCCAGTCCCAGGCTGAAGTTGAGACGAATGATCAGGACTCAGAATGGGTGGGACGGAGGAACTGAGGGACAGGTAGACCAGTCGTCTGGGATTCAGGGACGGTTTCACAGAGGATGTGGGACCAGACAGGTGTGTGTATGTGTGTGTGTCGGTGGGGGTGGGGTGGGGAATACTATCCAGAGGGCAGATGGTGGGTAAAGGCAGGGATGGGCAGAGCATGTTAAGTGGCAGGAGGCTGAGTGAGGAGAGTTGGACCAGAAGTGGAAACTCCTTCGGGATAAAACTCAGAGAGTAGTACTCAGAAAACTTGTTTCGGGTTTGTTCCCTCCCCTTCCCAGCAGGCAGGATGTTGCACAGGGACAGGCACTAAGCAGACAGCCTAGGGAAGGAGTGCCGGGTGAGGAGGGGGGAGGGTGTCTGCTGGCCTTAAGTAACAATCTGTGTGAGAATCGAAGAGCAGAGAGCTCGGGAGCCATTGTAGGTTCTTGAGCAGGGGTGGCCCAAAGTGGGTGGTGCGGAGGGCGACTGGAGAGGAGGGGTCAGCTGGGAAGTCTGAGCGCGGCGCGGGCCGCGGGATGTTGGGGGCCGGGTTCCTTCCCAGTGCCGCGGTCTCCCTGTCCCGGCGCGGCGGGCCGGGTGGGGCCGGGCCTTGGGAGCGCGCGCCGGATCCCAGCGCCGGGCCGGCGGAGGGGCGGGGCCGGGCACGTGTCCTCGGGCCGCCCCCCCTCCGCCACGTGACCCGCCCAGGGCAGGGTCGAGGCTGGGCTGGGGGCCGCGAGCCCAGGCGGCTGAAACCTACTGACCGGCCGCGGGCAGGGCTGACAGGCGGTGGGGCGGCTCGGCCCCGGGCGGAGTCGGCGGCGGGCGGCGGGCGGGGACGCGGCGCTGGGAGGACGCGGCGGCGGCGCTGGGAACGGACGCCTGGGCGCCCCGAAGCGCCGGGATGTGGAGCGGGTAGGTCCGCGCGCTCGCGGTCCCGCGCTGGGTCTGGGCCGCGGCCGCCTCCCGGAACGAGAGGATTGGGGGGTCCCCGCCGGGTCTGCGCCGCCACCCGGAGGTGCTGTGCGCGCCCGCCCTGCCTGCAGGCGAGCCGACTCGCAGCCAGGAGACTCCGGGGGAGGGGTCGGGGGTCTCTCTGGGGGTTCAGGGTGCGAAGGGTGGGCAGCCGACCGTCCCGGGGTGACAGCGTCAACTCTTAGCTCATCAGGAGCGCAAGTGAGAAGAGTCGGGGAGTGGGGAAGAGTGTGCACGACTCTGGGGCATGCACCTAGAGGAAGGACCCGCAGCCCACCCTCCCAACCTGTCCTTCAACCCCCTCGGCTGGATGAACTCTTGGAAAGCAGTGTAGCTGGGAAAGAGGGGCTGGGTCTTTGCCAGGGTGGCTCCCAAGTTAAGGGCAGAACCTCCTTGTGGGGCGGACTCTCGAAGTACGGAGGTTCTCAGAGGTGTGGAGTGGGACCCCCCCCCCCCGGCAGCCTAGAGTGGGGTAGCACAGACTCCGGGTCCTGGATTAGTGGCCCCAATAGCTGTGTCTGTTCAGGCCATTGGTTCTCAGGGGCAGTTGCAGTTCCTGGCCCATCTGATGTGGGACCCCTGCCCTGTATGTGCAGAAAGGTTGTGGTGTTTTTGTGGAGTTGGGCAAACACTTCCTCTTCCCCATGGTCTGGAAAGACCAGGTCCTGGAGGAAATGTAGCCAGAATGGGGGACAGGTTGTACTCCTGTGCCCCCTGGGCCAGATGAGTGGTCCCAGGAGAAGGCTACTGCCCAGCTACAGCTGAGGAGTGAGGGAAGCCCCCTTGGAAAGGCAGGCAGGATCCACTTCACTCCATGACACCTAGCAAAGGTTGAGCTGCGATGCTAGGGGAGGGATGGCCTTTCATTCCCCAGCAGGGGGTGCGGAGAGAGTGGGCTCCTGGTAGGGGTGAGGTGTGGAGAGGCTTGGAACTTTTTTTTTTTTCCCCCCCCAGACGGAGCCTTGCTCTGTCACCCAGGCTGGAGTGTGGTGGCGAGATCTCAGCTCACTGCAACCTCCGCGGCCTGAGTACAAGCAATTCACCTTCTCAGCCTCCCGAGTAGCTGGGACTACAGGCACACGCCACCACACCCGGCTAATTTTTGTATTTTTAGTAGAGACGAGGTTTCACAATATTGATCGGGCTGGTCTCGAACTCCTGACCTCAGGTGATCCGCCAGCCTCAGCCTCCCAAAGTGCTAGGATTACAGGCTTTTACCACCACGACCTGCCCTAAGACTTGAGACTCTTTTTTTTTTTTTTTTTTTTTTTTGAGACAGAGTCTCGCTCTGTCGCCCAGGCTGGAGTGCAGTGGCGCGGCTCAGTGCAAGCTCCACCTCCCAGGTTCACACCACTCTCCTGCCTTAGCCTCCCGAGTAGCTGGGACTACAGGCGCCCGCTACCACGCCCAGCTAATTTTTTTGTATTTTTAGTAGAGACAGGGTTTCACCATGTTAGCCAGGATGGTCTCGATCTCCTGACCTTGTGATCCGCCCGCCTCAGCCTCCCAAAGTGCTGGGATTACAGGTGTGAGCCACCGCACCCGGCCTGGGCTTGAGACTCTTAAAGGGAGAGAGTTGAAGGCCACTAGTGTATTTGTTGGCATTGTGCTTGGAGGAAGGAGGCTGGCTTAGGAGAAAGTGCTTGAGGTGGGTTTGTGGTACCTGGAGAGGTTAGGGCCGTCCTGCCTGGGGTGAATTGTGTTTGGGGAGCAGCCTCGTCCGCAGGAAGCCTGTGTCTTGTGCCAGCTGGGTGGACTCAGGCAACACAGCCGCTGAGTTAGTTGCTGTGTTACCTTGAGAGTGTGGACTTCCTTCTCTGGGCCTCTAGGTAAAATAAGTGGTTTCTGGGGTGGGAGTGATCTCAGGTCAGAGAATGTCCTTCCCTGGAGGCATCCAGGCCAAGGCCAGACACAGCTGAGAGCCACCAGTAGATGGATGGTTGCTTCAAGGAGAGTCAGAGAGCCTTAAATCCTGGGCAGGGACCCCTCCCCACCATCCAGCCCCCCTGCCATATTCCCCAGCAACACTCTGGATGAGCCAGCTGCCAGGCTGACCCCCACAGAATCCTCAATATGGCTCACTTCCTGCATGCACCCCTGTACCCCTGCACCCCCAGGGGCCTAGCTGGGTGCTGAGCTCATATCATAATGGGTGCTTCATAAATGCAGATGGAAAGGATGAGGGGCAGTGAGAAGCTGGCGGAAGGGGTGAGGCAGAGCTTGGGGGTTACCTTGAGCTCTGTATTTTTATGGCCCCCCATTTGGGTGAGGAAACAGGGATTTAGAGTCAGGGGCCAAGCTGCCAGCCCCCACTGGGTGCCTGGTGTCCTAGAAGCTCATCCAGACCCCAGCAGCAGTTGGGAGAGGTCCTGTTCAGAGTCATACTTGCCAGGTGACTGACCAAATCTGATGACAGCTCTGGCAGGTGTATATTTGGGACTGTTGATCCTAGAATAGAAGGAGTTGGGATTAGGAGTCGGTGACCCCGGCGGGGCCGGTGATGTTTCTGGGCTTCGTTTCCTCACCTGTGAAATGAACTGAGATCATTCTCTTGGCGGCTGTGCTTTGTTAATGGCCAGGTCCTGGTCATGGCCCCAGCCCTGGGCTACTCTTCTGGGGTGGGCAGCAGTGAGTGGCTGGACTCTGCCACAGCCTGGGTGGGTCCTCTTCTTTGGGACTCCTGAGCCTGGGCCCTGAACTCCAAACCCAGAGGCAGCTCCAGTCTGACTTTAGGTGCCCCGCCAAACTGGGCTGCTCCCCTTCCAATTCCCCACAGTTTCACACATTCATAGTTTTGGGTGCCAAGCCTGCTCCAAGGTGACAAGGTAAGGACAGCATCTTGAGTACTTCTGTATCTAACACAGTGCTGGACACTTGGGACTTGGTCAGCAGAAGCCAGCGTTCGAGTTCCTACATGACACTGTTCCAGCCCCCCAGTCTCAGTTTCCCCAGAGACGGGGCTCATCATACCTATGGCTAGAGAGAGCCAGGCATTGATGGATGGCCCAGGAATGAGATGGGACCACTCCAACCTCCCAGGGGTTGGGGAGCATGTTTTTGTGGCAGGCAGGGCCGTAGGGGCCATCAACTGGTTGTGTGATCCTGAGCAAGTCACTTCACTGCCCTGGGCCTTGGCTATTCTAAGGGCATGGATCTGTGGGCTCCTGCCTGTAAGGCCCAAGTCACAGGGGACTAGAGACCATGAGACAAGGGTCTGAAGTATGGCCCGAGGGCTCCAGGGTCAGGCACGCAGGCCTCTTCATTAGGAAGGGGTTGTATAACCCTCACTGTTGCTGCTCCCTGGAAGCCCTCCGTGATCTAACTGCCTACCCTACCCCTCAACAGGTGGAGATCTCTCCTGCTGTTCCTTAATCAGGACATGGGTGTCAGGGGCAGACATCCTCATTAGAATCCTGCTTGTCCTAGACCCTCCAAGCTCTGCACATGATTTATGCCCAATAGGTCTTGGGAAATGAGGTAGCGGGAGGGAGATGCAAATCAAAATAGGATGTGGTAAGAAGGAGGCTGCCTGGTCATGCAGATTGGATGGATCACGGCTGGTGGGGTGCCTGGCACATAATGGGTGCTCAGTATACACACTAGCTATTGGAGGTCTTCGGTGTCAATTCTTGGACTGAATGGGCAGAGTCGCCGCAGGCAGATTTGAGGATGTACTGCGTGCCCAGCCCTGTAGAAGAGTAGTGAGATGCGCCCTTTCCTAGGCCCTGTGCTGGCTCCCATGGAGAGACAGGGCTGGATTCCCCCACCAGGGCTGGGCTGGACTGGCCTGGTGGCCTGGGGCTATGGCTGGCGGAGGCGTGGTGTGACTCACCTGCTTCGGGTGTTCTGATCTGCTTCCCATCCCCAGCTGTTCCTGACCTTCTCCCCGCTCCTCCTCCATGGTCGCTACTAGGACGTGCTATTGTACCCTTCTCCCTGCTCTGGCTCCCCCGTCCCCTGTGGCCCAGGCCCACCTTGGTTCCCACCTGTCCCTTTGTCCCCTCCTTGCCTTGAGCTCATCGGATCCCGGCCCAACTCAGTGAGACTCATGACGATCTCTTTCATCCCCGGGTCCCGGACACTCTTCGGCTCTGGTGTCCAACACTCTCGTCCTTTCTGGCTCTCAAACCCTTGTCCCCTCTGACAGCCCCTCTTCCAGGCTCAGGCTGCAGCTGCTCTCCCAAACCAGTGCCACTCGACAGCGTCACCCCATCCTGCCTATTCCCCCTCAGCTGCCTATGGGACGTGCCACTTCCCAGATGCCTCAGCCACCCACTTTCCTGTCGCTGAAAGACCCCCTCCCAGTTCCTCACTCGCAGCATGGGTACTGCTGTTCTCAGCTTTCACCTTTTCCTTAGTTTTGAATTATCTTAATTAATTACTGTTGTTGCTTTTTCCTGCCCCCCTATCCAGCCCCTGGTCCTCCCACAATTCCCCTTCCCATCTTTTGTTTCTGTGTGTCCCCTCTGCTGTCTCCTGTTAGCCCAGGTCCTGCCTGGCTGTACAGCAGTCTTGGGTGGCACCCCCAGTACTTGGGCGCTGTCTCAGACTTCCTCAAACCCCATCTGCCTCTTGCCTCACTTCTCCGAAACCGCCATTCATCCCCTTTCCTCTGGGTGACAGGCCACATGATGCGCTATGCCTGTACTCTGCGTTCAGTTCCCATCCTGCCACTTCTTTGTTGTGTATTCTGGCCAGGTCACCATGCCTCTCTGAACCTCAGGGGCCTCATCTGGAAACTCAGGTGGAGGAGCGCATCTCCCTGCAATTGTCCCGAGCTTCCAGGCCATGACACCTGTGGAATGGTGGGCTGGCGTGGATATGGCCAAGCGCTTGGGAACCTGACATGCTTGTGGGTTTGGGACTGAAGACTTGGCCGCTCTCTAGGGGAGCTAAGCTTTGCTGGGCTTGCAGGCTGGCCTGAGAGCCAGCCCACCAACCCTTTCCTGGGACTCCCTTGGTCCCTGGATATGAATCACATGTCTGTCAGCCCCCGTACCCTCAGCCTCACTTCACAGGCTGAGCGTGAGTCTGAACAGGCCCCTGTGCCAAGGCACCACCCCGGGGAGCCAGGCCCTCGGTCGGGGTTTCTGCAGCCTCCCTAGAGGCCTGGGCCCTGGCAGCCCACTGAGTGGTCCCAGTGTGCCCTCCCAGCCCTTTCCTTCGCCCAGTTTCAGAGCCACCCTTGCTGTCCCCTCCCCTACTTATTTAATGAATCCATTGTACCCATGACCAACAGGGGTCTTTAGTTCCGGGAGGTAACTAGACAGGGTCATCTTGGGCACTGCTTGAGGGATAGGCTGGTCTGGCCACTGGCCAGGCCCTGCTGGCTTGGGGACACTGAGAGACCGAGGGCCACGGAGTCTAGGTCTCCTTCTTATTTTGTGGGTCGGGGCAAGAGCCCTGCTGGCCCTCCTAGGGCGGGCCTGGTGGGGTGAGGATTGTGGTTACTGCGTTTTCTCTTGGTTGTGTGTTTCCTGGGGAAGTGACCCGTGGGGCCTTTCCTGTATGAACTGCCCGGGCCTCTCGGCAGTGGGAGCTGACTTTGGGATGGGGGATGTTGGCTGGCTGCCCCATCTACCTCTGACCTTGACTCCTACCCTCTGAACAGGCTCCTTTCCAGAGGCATCTGTGGCTCATCTCAGATGCTGGGCTCTGTTTCTGCAGGGAACGGGGACTGAGGAGGTTTGTTCAGAGAGCGGTGGACCTGGACTGAGGAGGGTAGGGACGTTGGGCAGCAGAACATTAAGTGATCCTGCTTGCCCCACGACTGAGTTTGCCACTGACTTGGGTGTTCACAGCCAGGTTTTCAGGCCTCTGGTCTGGGAGGCTGAAGTGTGTGTGAGATCGGAGATTCTGGCTTGGGCTGGACCCGAGGAGCCTAGGGTCCCTTCTTTGAAATTTCTGAGTCTCAGGAGTGGGCCTTGCAGCCTGGAAATGAGGGGGAAGAGGGTCTGCAGATTCCGGCTACCCTCCAAGGGCAGGTCAGGCCCTTCTTCCCCTCCTGCTGCTGCCACCTTTGGTGTTGGGGAGTTGGTGGCTACCGGGTGGTCCCACTGTTCCCATGTTCCCACACTTCCTGCCATTAGGATTTGGCTTTGGGCTCTTCTACTGGGGGGGTTGGGAAGGGTGTCACAGACTCTGTCTCAGGCCTCCTGGACCACTGTTTCCTCTGGCTACAAAATTGGGCCCTGTCCCCACTCTGCCCCACAAGGCAAAAGTGAGAGCCTGTTGGGAAAATGGTGAGGTCAGCCAGCCACACCTCCAGCCCATGTGCTTGGGACCAGCAGGAGAGAGAGTTAGTCTTTCACTGTGGCCAGAGGCCCAGACCACACTAGTGGATGAAGCTTGGCGCCCGTGGGAGGGCCGGCAGCCTGGTTCTCCTCGGTCAGGGCATAGGCAATGGCAAGAGAACTCTGTCCTGTCCTGTGCTGTCACATCTTGCCCTTGGCCTGCAGTGAGCAGCCCCCAGCCCAGCCTGAGTGACTATGGCCATCCTCTCCTACCTGAGGACTTGGGCCGTGATGATTAAGGTGGGGACACATATCCATCACTCCATCAACAGTGTCCATGCCAGACAGGGCTCTCAATACCCTTGTTCGGGGAAGTCTTCTTGGCAGGGGTCCACAGGCCTCCAGTTTAAGCTGTGGGACCCAGAGCCCAGGCAGGCTTCGTGGGTGTCTCAGCCAAACATGGCTGTGGATTGAACATGATTCACCCAGCACCAGGTCAGGACTGCTCTTAGAGCTCTTGATTCTTAGAGCACCTCCTGCAGGATTTCAGCTCCTATCCCTCAGGTGCGGAAGCAGGTTCAGAGAATTTCAGTAGCATTCCCAGGGGCTCATGTGTACCCCAGGTCAGAGGCCGACATGGACCCCAGGCTTGCCCGATCTGGCCTGTTCTCTCTGCCACAGCTCCCCCTGCCCAGGCCCCGCCTTCTGGAAAGAGGGTTTCTGGGCCTGCGCAGAGTCTGAGAAGCCAGCTCGGGCCAGAATTGGGTCAGATTTCCCTACTGCAGCCAAAGAGGAGCCTCCGAGTCCCCCTGGGCCCAGCAGCGCTTTATCCTGAAGCAGATGCACCGATTCCAACACTCACACTCCCCACCCACCTGCCCTTCCCCTGCAGCGGGGAAGCTTTGGGCCTGGGCTGAAGACCTGGCCACCTGTCCCAGCACTGTCACTGACCAGCTGAGTGACCCCTGGCAAGTCCCTTCACTCTGTGAGCCTCCGTCCCCTCATCTGTAGAATGGGACAATACCACGAGTGCTGTTGAGAGAGTTTTTTGTTTGTTTGTTTTGAGACAGAGTTTCGCTCTGTCGCCCAGGCTGGAGTGCAGTGGCACAATCTTGGCCCGGCTAATTTTTGTATTTTTAGCAGAGATGGGGTTTCACCATGTTGGCCAGGCTGGTCTGGAACTCTTGACCTCAGGTGATCCACCTGCCTCAGCCTCCCAAAGTGCTGGGATTACAGGCGTGAGCCACTGCGCCCAGCCGCTGTTGAGAGAATTTTAAAGGAGACAGCGTGGTCAGAGACCTGTGTAGAGTCTGGCAGTGTGAGTCCCCAGGGCACAGACCCCAGCCCAGGGCGCCGCCATAGCTCTCAGGCTGCGGGGGACCCTTGCCAACAGGACTTCCCCAAACAGGAGTATTAGGAGAGAGCCCTGTCTGGCATAGACACTGTTGAGGAGCCTTGAGGCCACACTCTGGGCCGGTTCCAGAGCAGAGGGCAGGTAGGGCTGGGCAGCTGGACAGGGCTGTGTGAAGAGACTCATTGCTGGAAGTGGGCTGCTTGCTGGAGTCTCTGGGGGCCCATTTTCTGTGTGTTAACCAAGGGAGAAACTGAGGCTCAGGGGCTGCTTGGTGACCTTCCCAAGGTCCTGAGGACAGGGAGGGGAGACTGGTCCACAGACTTGCCTCTCACTCCTCCCTCTGCCTCAGCTGTCCTGAGTCCCCCATTCTCCTTGGCCTTGCCTTCCCCCTCTGGTGCAGCCTCCCTGAGCCCCTCCCCCCAACTTCCCTCACTGATATCAGCGGCCCGCCCAGCCCCCCATCCCCAGCCCTAGCTGCTGCGGCCCAGAAGCTGCTGGCTCAGGAGCCTCCAGCTTTTGCTGAGTGAGCGAGTCCAGAGGTGCTGTCTTGGCACAAAACACCGCTGGCCGGGCCCTCGCCCTCCCTTCCCTCTCCAGGGTCCACTTTGGAGTGGGGAGTGTGGATGGTGGGGGGAATGAGGCCTCACACCACCTCTAGGGTCTTCAGCTTCAGGGAAGGGAGGGTCCTGAGGCCCAGAGAAGGGGGTGTTTGCCTGATGTCACAAGGCAGGCCAGGGGAGAGCTGGGACTGCTCCCCACCAAGTCCAGGGGGACAGGAAGTGGGTCTGTCTTGCCCAAGCTGTTTGCAGAATCTTCTTGCCTCAGCCCTGCCTGCCCTGGCCTCATCCTTCCTCTCTGGTCCACCCTGAAAGTGGCAGAAATCACATTAACTGTATCAGTGAAGGCAGCTCCTGCTTGAGTGCATCCGAGGTGCCAAGGTTTTACCCACACCTTCTCTGATCATTCAGTGACCTTTGAGGTAGGGCCATTGGAATAGGCTTCACTTTATACAAGTGGGACTCAACCCTGATGCATTTACAGTCACCTGTTAGACAAAGATGCTGACCACCTACTGTGTGCTGAGCACCTACTGTGTGCTGAGCACCTACTGCATGTACCAAACACAGCCTTCAGCCCTGGGCTGGAGGGGGTGGTTGACAAAGAGGAGTAAGCCTCTTGCCCCAAGAGACTTTGTGCTTGGACATTTGCCCTTGTAACAACCCTGATGATAGCTGGTAGGGTCCCAGTTTTCAGACAGCCTTTTCAGATGGAAAGGCTGAGGCTCAAATGGCAGGCACATTGCCCCGGGGCGGTTTCTGGGCTCAGCTCTCCAGGCCTCAGGACCCCACCCTGAACCTGCTGATACCCTTGTTTGTCTCCAGCCCACCCCAGCCAGACCAGGGCCTCCCGCCGCCCCTTGCAGCTGTCCCGGTCCCCTGGAAGAGCACGGACCCCTGCCAAAGCCACAGGGAGTTCCCAGGAGCCCTGGTGGAGACTTCTGCAGGGGAGGAGGCCCAAGGCCAGGAGGGCCCTGCAGCTGCCCAGCTGGACGTGTTGCGCCTGCGCAGCTCTTCCATGGAGATCCGAGAGAAGGGCTCTGAGTTCCTGAAGGAGGAGCTGCACAGAGCGCAGAAGGTGGGTGCCTGCAGCAGGCTGGGGGGGCTTCGGTGGGGAGAAGTCAGCTTGGAAGAGCTGTGGGCTCTCATCAGGTGCCCAGAGATGTGCCCGAGGGAGAGGGATGTGCCCTCACCGAGGCCAGCTGCAGGCCAGGCCTGTGCTGGGCACACCGACGGTCACCCGTCTTGACTGCAAACCTGCCCTGAGCTCTGATGAACTGGCAGGCAGGGCTTCGGCTTCATGCTGTGGCTAAACGGAAAAAGCATCACCAACTGTCAGGCACCAGAGGAAATAAGCTCTGAGCCCCACATAAAATGACGAGGGGATGGAGCCTGGTACGGTGGGCCTGGTCCCTCCCTTGCCAGGCCTGGGGATGCTGAGGTGTTCAAGTCCCTGCCCTGCCTCTTTTCCTCCAGGAGCTGAAGCTAAAGGATGAGGAATGTGAGCGGCTGTCCAAGGTGCGGGAGCAGCTAGAACAGGAGCTGGAAGAGCTGACGGCCAGCCTGTTCGAGGTACGCCGGCTGGGCGCGGGAACAACTTGGGGAATGGGTCATCTGGACATCCGTTGGCTCCTCACCACTCACGCAGGGACTGCCTTCTTCCTAGGAAGCTCACAAGATGGTTCGAGAAGCCAACATGAAGCAGGCGGCATCAGAAAAGCAGCTGAAGGAGGCTCGGGGCAAGGTGAGGCCCGTCCCCGCCTGCCCAGGCCAGCCCAGGCACCCGCCCTGCCTCCCGGCTCAGCGAGCACTGAGCTTTGCTGCCCGAGTGGACGCTCACCTGGCCCGGTGGGGCCAGCAGGAATGGGTGAACCCAGGCCCAGGGAGGGAAGGGAAGGGTGGGGATCTGAGATCACAGGACCCAGTGCCCCGGGGCTCCATCAGTGATTCTGCTCCATGGCAGAGCCTTTTCTGGGATCGTGCTGGGGCTGGGAGGACCCTGTGATTATTGTACCTTCTTCCCTCTCCTCCCAGCCCCACTTTACAAAGCAGAAACCTCACTCAGTATGGCTGTCTGAGCCTGGGCAAGTCGCTTCCTCTCTCCAAGCCTGGTTGCCCATCTGCAAATGTGAGGCCTGGGCCTTTCCTGGCTCCTGGGGGCCGTCCCAGAACTCTCATGGGAGGCCCAGCCAGCTCCCAGACACTTGTTCCTAACAGAATCCTGCTCATAGCATGACCTTGGGCAGGCCATGTTGCCTCTGTGAGCCTCAGTTTCCCTATGTGTAAAATGAGTGTCTGGGTCTCTGCCTCGAAGGCTGTTCTGAGGGCGTCGGGTGGGACTAGGTGCCCGTCACTGCAGGGGTGCATTGTCCTGAGTTAGGCTGATAGGCGGTGGCAGCCAGGATGGCATCCAGTCTGGGTGAGGGTTGACAGCCATCCCATCCCATGCAGATCGACATGCTGCAGGCAGAGGTGACAGCCTTGAAGACGCTGGTCATCACGTCCACACCAGCCTCTCCCAACCGCGAGCTTCACCCCCAGCTGCTGAGCCCCACCAAGGCCGGGCCCCGAAAGGGCCACTCTCGCCACAAGAGCACCAGCAGCACCCTCTGCCCCGCCGTGTGTCCCGCTGCGGGACACACCCTCACCCCAGACAGAGAGGGCAAGGAGGTGAGGGCGGGAGGCGGGCTCTGGGCACGGGGAAGGGTGGCAGTGCCTGTGGTAGGCAGGGTCCGAGCCCAGTGAGGACCAGCCTGCCCCATGCTGTGTGACCTGGAGCCTGTCCTGCACCTCTCTGGGATGTGAGGGCTGGGCAGGTCCTTTCTCTCCAACCTCCTGTGATCTGAGGCACTTGGCCTGCAGCCTCCAGGGTGTACCATCTGGGGACCTGAGGCCCCCTCCCTGCCCCACTGACTACAAGCAGTAGGTAGTGGTCTCTGCATCTGAGGCTGGCTTTGGCCCTGAGGATCTGGGGCCTCCACTGAGAAACACACTTCCTTGGTCTTAAGAGGCCAAGCAGCAGCCACTGGGCCTCGGGGGAGAGGCTGCCTGGACCCCGCGTGGCCACAGCCTTGAGCCCCAGGACCACCTGGTGACAGCCCTGTGCTCAAGGGGTTTCTGGCATCCTCTGACTGTGGGGCTGAGACAAGCATGGCCTTTGGAGGGGTGTCTCTGTCCCACCTCAGCTGGCCACACCAGTTGCTGGGCCCAGGCTGGGCTGACACTCATGGTCATGGGTCCGTAGGCAAATGAGGCCACCTGTCAGCACCTCAGCTTTCTCACCTGATAAATGGGGTCTCCCGGGGCTGCCGGAGGAACCGGAGACAGGGACATCAAGAGCTGAGTTCAGGGCTCAGAGGGCTGTGGTGCCTTCAGCTTCCTGGGTCTCTGGCGCCAGCCCACTCGACTCCATCCTGGCTTCCACCTCTGTCTCCAGGGCCTCCAGGGAAGACAGGCAGGCCCTCATCCACCTCCTGAGCTCTGAGCTTCTGAATGTACATTAACTTCTCCCCTTCCTCCTGTTCTGTCTCTGTGCACCTGTCTACCTGTCTGTCTGTCTGTCCGTCTGTCTGTCCATCCGGCCCAGCCCGGGCTGGCCCCGCTGCTCTCCCTGCTCCTCTGCGTGGTCCCCAGCAAGGCGGTTCACCTCACCTACGAGCCGGCCTGGCCGCTCCCACCTGGGGAGCCCCCAGCCCCCGCCTCCACTCCCTCTCCCTCCTTTTCCCGACAGGTAAATGGCTCCAAAGAGGGGCCTCCCACTTTGCCCCCTCACAGCCTCCCTCACTGTGCACGTGGCCTGGAGCAGGCCAGCGGTCGCCTCCGAGGCGACAGGGCAGCCTGTGTGTGTCCCCTCCTGTGTGCACGTGCCTGTGTGTGCTTGTGTACCTGCTGGTACCTGTGGCCTCCTGCCAGTTGCTCTTTGACTTTTCCTCCTCAAGGAGGCAGTGAGGGTCTTCAGGACAAAGCCCTGCACTCCACTCTAAAATCTGATAGCGCCGAGAAACTTAACACCGGCCTGGAAACAAAACTTTTAGTTCTAAATTATTTGGTGCAAAGGGCAGAAGGGAGCTCTGCTGCTGCTGGACTTGGCTTCCCTGCACGGCTGCTGGGAATCGACCTGCTGGCTTGCTGGGCCTGCCCCACGTCCTCCCTCGCTCCCCTTCAGCTCAGCCCGCATCTTCTGTGCTGGCCCTAGTACCCTGACTGCCGCCACCCCCGCTTGCCCTCCCCCACAGGTGGACACAGTCCTGTTTGCAGAGTTCCAGGCCTGGAGGGAATCCCCCACCCTGGACAAGACCTGCCCCTTCCTGGAAAGGGTGTACCGGGAGGACGTGGGCCCCTGCCTGGACTTCACGATGCAGGAGGTGAGGCATGGCGGAGGCGGGGCCAGCTGGGGGACACACCCCTCCGCCAGGGCCCAGCCCCTTACCACCCTGCCTGCCGCCCTGGTCTGCCACAGCTCTCGGTGCTGGTACGGGCCGCCGTGGAGGACAACACGCTCACCATTGAGCCGGTGGCTTCGCAGACGCTGCCCGCAGTGAAGGTGGCCGAGGTTGACTGCAGCAGCACCAAGTAAGCTGAGGGTCTTAGCTCCTTCTTGCCCATGCGGGAAAGCCCCAGCAAGCCATGTGCTCACTGCGCCGAGGGGTGATCAGGATGCAGCAGCGCCATGGGACAGGGACAGTTGCTGCCCCCACAGGGCAAGGAGGCAGTTTGGCAGGTTTCCTGTGGACCCCCATGCTTTCCAGAGAGGCCGGGAGCTGGGGTCTGCCTCTTCCTGACTGGCCTGCCCTGTACCCTCCCCTTCTCTTCTTGAACCATGATTATCAGTTGCTGGCTGTGCCCCTGCCAATAAATAACGCAGTAGCCCTGGCATTTGTCCTCCAGCTACTCACCTGGCATTAAGCAGGGGAGCAGCAGAACAAAATAGCCAGGTGGAGCAAGGGGCAGAAACTGGGGAGGATTTCACCTTGGCAGCCAAGAGCCTGGCTGGGGATGGCTGGTGCCCTGGTGGGAGGCTCATCACGGAGAGGGAGCATTTGAGCCAGGTTTTGAAGGGTGAATAGAAGTTTGCCAAGCAGGGAAGGGATTTCATGCAGAAGGAACAGAATGTGCAAAGGTGTGAGAAGCTGGAGTATTAACGGAAGCACCATTGGGGCATCTGGCTAAGCAGTGGGGGGACAGGGAATTGGGGTGGAGGCTGCAGAGGCTGTTGGGGCCAGAGTATAAAGAGCCTTCACAGGTTTGGGCTTTAACCCACCAGCCAGTGCGGCAAAAGTCATCAATAGGCCGGGTGCAGTGGCTCACACCTGTAATCCCAGCACCCTGGGAGGTTGAGGCGGGTGGATCACTTGAGGTCAGGAGTTCGAGACCAACCTGGCCAACATGGAGAAAACCCCATCTCTACTAAAGATACAAAAGTTAGCCGGGTGTGGTGGCACATGCCTGTAATCTCAGCTGCTCGGGAGGCTGAGTCAGGAGAATTGCTTGAGCCTGGGAGATGGAGGTTGTGGTGAGCTGAGATCGCACCACTGCACTCCAGTCTGGGTGACAGAGTGAGACCCTGTCTCAAAAAAAAAAAAAAAAAAATTCATCAGTAGCTGCCACCTGAAAAGAGGCTCTCTGGTCCATCAGAGAGTCCCAGTGAACCAGGAGGCAACAAATGCTCTGACAAGTCCTGCAGCCAAGGAGCTTTTTAAACCTTCTTTTATTTGGGATTCTCCCTATTTCTTGGGAATTAGGAAAGCAAGAGAGAAAGATGATGGGTTAGATGTGGGTTTTTGGAGGAGCCCTGGCTCTGATGTGGAGAAGAAAGAGAGCGATGAGGCAGAGAGCCGGCCAGAAGGAGCCAAGGGGATACAGGCCGAAAGCCCTGCTGCTGTGCCCTGGCCTGGGGACTTGGTGACCAAGCGGAGGGTGAGGAGGAGAGAGCTGAGCAGGTGATGGCCAGTGAAGAGCAGGTTTGGGGAGTGGGGCCCAGATGGGGGTTGCTCAGGGCCTGCAGAGACGCCGCATGTGGGTGGCTGAAGATGCTGAGCGACGTCACGCAGGACTGGGGGAGGAGAGAAGAGGGCGTGGGAGAAGGCTCTTAGACGGGGTTGGTTGGCACATGGCTCAGAACCATGGGGGTTAGTGGGATCAGAAGGCCTGGATGGATAAAGCGGGGAGCCGCTGGGTGTTGGGAAGTGGGAGGCAGCCAGACCTCAACTCTGGCCTAGTTGGGGGAGGAGTGCCTGGTCTGAGTCCCCAGAAGTGGAGGGAGAGGCATTTGTAGAGCCTGCAGAGGGTGGGACTTTGTACACCCGGCATGAGATTAACCAAGCTCTCTTGCCCAGTAGGGGCAAAACAAGGGTTCTAGGGGTAGAGCTCAGCTTAGTTCGAGGTCTGTCCCAGGGATGGCTGGGGTCAGCTCCCTTCTCTGCCTGGCTCTGGGTTCCTTTGGAAGCCGGGTGGGGGAAGGGAGGCCTGCCCCTCCCCATGCATCCTCTCAGCTGCTGCATCTTCCCTGCATGCAGGGGTGGGGGAGAGGGGTGATCCCCAGCCAGCCCCCATGACCCATTTTGCTTTCCCCCAGCACATGTGCCCTGAGCGGGCTGACCCGCACCTGCCGCCACCGAATCCGGCTCGGGGACTCCAAAAGCCACTACTACATCTCGCCATCTTCCCGGGCCAGGGTGAGTCAGCCTTTGCAAGCGTTACTTGACTCCTTTGGGGCCACCTGGGTGCTGGGACGCTGGGCCCTGGGCCTGGGAGTATGAATAGCACTACACCTTGATTTACTTATTTTTATTTATTTATTTTTTTGAGACGGAGTCTTTGTCACCCAGGCTGGAGTGCAGTGGCACAACCTCGGTTCACTGCAACGTCTACCTCCCAGATTTAGCAATTCTCTTGCCTCAGCCTCCCAAGTAGCTGGGATTACAGGCATGTGCCACCACGACCGGCTAATTCTGTATTTTTAGTGGAGATGGGGTTTCACCATGTTGGCCAGGCTGATCTCGAACTCCTGGCCTCAAGTGATCCGCCTGCCTCGGCCTCCCAAAGTGCTGGGATTATAGGTGTGAGCCACCACGCCCAGCCTTACATCTTGATTTATAGAGCAGGGTACAGGCTCAGAGAGGCACAGAGACTGACTCGGGCCACACAGCCAAGCCAAGGGCAGTGGTTTGCTGTTACCGTGTAACAAATGACTATCAACCTGGTAGCTTAAAATAGCGCAGTTCCCCATGTTGGAGTCTAAGCACTACTTACTGGCTTCTCTGCTCGGGCTTGCAAGGTCGCAGTAAGCTGTCAGCAGACTGTGTTCCTTTCTGGAAGTCAGGGTCCTCCTCAAAACTCACACTGTTGGCAGCATTCAGCTCCTTGTGTTTGAAGGACTGAGGTCCCTGTTTTCTTGCTGGCTGCTGGCAGGGGACACCCTCAGCTTCTAGAGGACACCCGCAGTCCCCTGCCACAGGGCCTTGTCACACAGGGCAGCTGACTTCAGAGCCATCAGGAGGAGGGCCACTCTCCAGTTGGCTGAGACGCAGCCTTATGTATGAAATGTGGTCATGGGATGACATCGCCCCCCTCTGTCATTCAATGTCACCTAATCCAGGAGTGATGCTAGAGTTCCGGTTAGGGTGCGGGGCTCCTGACGCCCAGACTCAGGTGCTGGCCGAGGCTTTGGAGAAGGTTCAGAGGTGCGTCTGGTGCACCAGCCTTAAGTCGGCCGTGAGTGCCAATGGGCCTCTAGGAATCCCAGCTCCCAACCTCCCCTGCCAAGTGACCCAGACCGGGACAGGGGTTCTCACTGAGCTGGGGATTGAGGACAGGGATTCCTCTTCCTCTGTCCCTCTGTTGACTCTTAAGAGGATTGAGGGGAACAAGAGAACATGTTTGGAAACACGTTTCTAGTGACACAGCTTGAGGAACCATCTCAGCCCTGCTAGAGGCTCCTCGCGGGGGAGTAGGTCTAAAGGGGACAAATGGTCCCTTTGCTGGCAGCAGACTGTACTGTCCTTGACAGACTCCACAAGGCATCCAAGCGTGAGTCCTCCCAGCGGTGTGCTGAGCACCCATTTACCAAAAGGGAGGCTGAGCCTTGGCAAAGGAAAGGGCCACACAGCCGAGACCTGGGATCCTGGCTCTGAGTCCACTGCAGCCCCTACCCTGTGGATTTGTGCCCACTGAGCCTTGTTCAGTGGCCACATATCTCCATCACCCCTTTCCAGGCCCAACCAGGGCTCAAGAGCAGGCCCCACATAAGATGTTCCCATGCTCAACAAAGTCACCTCTAGCACTTTAAGTCCCTGGCCTGGGTGTCCTGCTGCACTGGATGAAGCTGGGGGTGGGAGATGAGGTGAGGAGGGTCTGAAGTTTTAGGATGTGGTCCCTGCCCTGAAAGACCAAGACATGTGGGGTCGACAGGGAGAAGTGTTTTCTCCCCAGCACACTCCCTGGAGAGAGAAGCCCCCTCCCTGCTACTCCCTGCTCATGAGCCTCTGTGGGCATCCACTGTCCCTGCTCCTGTCCTGAGCTCTGCCCTGCCTCACCCTCCTGCCGCAGCCTCTCAACCCTCCCTGTGCAGCGGTGTCCCTGCCACGACGGGCTGGTCCCCCGACCTCGCCCTGCTCTCTCGCACCTCCCTATCTTTGCCAGGCCACCACCGTCCCGCCCCTCCCCAAAGCTTCTCCACTCCCTAGCCTGTGGGTGCCCCTCTCACTCGATGTCCCTCCCCCGGAGTGTTGGACATTCAGTAGGGGCTGTTGTGGGCGGGCACAGCTGCCGGCTACCTTCTACCCTGTCTTAGGCTGGGTTCCGTAGAGGCAGAGCCTTACCTGGAGATTGTGTGCAGCTCCCAGGAGAATGAGGGAAGGGACGGGGGAGTCCAGCCAGGATGTGGCCTCAGCTGCAGCCCAGCTTCAGCCCCATCCACCAGGCTCTTAGCAGAGTTGGTTCCACCCTGAGGCAAGGGGACTGTCCTTCCTATCTCCACACAAGTCAGTCATCGGCTGAGGTCTACAGGAGGAGGGGGTACAGAGGGGGGCACCTCTGAGCCATTAGTGCCACCACTCTTAGCAGCTGGGAGATGGGGCCCGGGCCTGGGAAGGGGCCCTGGGCCAGGCACCAACAGTGCCCTCTCCGTGGTGTGAGTCCTTATAGCAGTGTCTGAGCCAACACAGGGTCCCCGGGGCCTGGCATGGAGCAGGCCTGAGGCCCCAGGGGCCCCGGGCAGCCCAGGTGAGCGGCTTCTGACCCCCTTTCCTTTCCCAATGTTATAAGTAGCACTGGACTGAGGTCTGGCTGGCCCAAAACTCCAGCATCTGGAGCAAGCCGGCCTGTGAGAGGGCGAGCATAGACTCCGGGACAGCCTGCCTGGTTCATCTCACAGCTCTGCTGCACGCTGGTTCATTAGCTCCGCCATCATCGTGATGGATGTCAGTGGCTTCCCCCAGGTGGCTCCGCTTTCCCCCGTGTAAGACAGAATAATAAGCGCATCTGCTCCGTTCGCTGCAGGCGCTTGATGAAATGGCTGCTGCTGCTGCTGCTATTACAGCAGGGCTAGTCATGCTGTTGTTGATTACTGCTTGAAAGCCCAGTCCCAGCTGAGTCAGGGAGCACTGCCTGGCTCTGTGGGGACCTGGGGCCTCCTGCTCTGGACTCAGATCCGCTTGTCAGGGGACCCCCAGCGTGGGGCTGGCAGGTCACACGGTCCCCACCTCTGCCCACAGATCACCGCAGTGTGCAACTTCTTCACCTACATCCGCTACATCCAGCAAGGCCTGGTGCGGCAGGACGGTGAGCGCCCCCTGGTGGCCTGTGCAGGGATGGCACACGGGAGTAGGGCTGGACGGGGAAGCGCCCTCTGGGCCCACCTGCCCTTAGCGGAGGCAAGACTCAGCTAGGAGGCTGGGGAGCGGGGAGGGTTGTGGGTTAGTAAAGGGTTCACAGACTTCCTGGGTGCTGAGCTCTGTACCTGAGTCCGTCCGGCTGGTCTTTCTCCTGTCCCCAAACCTCTCCCAGCCCTGCACAAGGGGGCCGCCCCTGTGAATCTCTCCCTGGCCCTGGTGTGGCCACCTCCTCCTGGTCACCTGAACATAGGGTCGCCCGCCTCCAGCCTTTGCTCCCACTCCACTCCATGCTGGACAGGGCCTCCCTCTACTCCCTCCCCCCACAGCCCATTCTGCAAGGCCTGGCTCCCTGCTCCTCCACCAACCTTTGCTCCCTGCTGAGTCTTCTCCTGAACCAGTCTGGCCCAACCCTCTGAGTAAGGAGCTGTCTCCTCTCCATCCTGGGGGTCAAGTCCTCTTGGAGGCCAAGGCCGAGGCCAAGGCATGCTGGGTGTTGACACCTGCTAGGTCCCCGAATGGCCGCTGTGGTCCCTGCCTCACCGCGCAGGGTCCTTGTGAGACCCCAGGGAGGCATCTGTGCCTTGTCTAATGTAGTTCCCAGGTCTGGACCACCGCTGTTGCGTGTGATAGTGTGTACCTGCTTGTCTGCGTCGGGCTGTGGGGGTGGCCATCAGTGTGGTGCAAACAGATCCCTCGGGTGTGGTCGGCACTCAGCAGTTTCCAAGGCTCAAGAGTGGAGCCTCAGAGAGGTCCAGCCACTCGCTGAGGTCATCTGTTTTGGGGGCCGGGGACCCTAGGGTGCTGTGCCAGCTGTTCTGTCCAAAGCCACAGGAGGGGAGCTGGCCATCTGCCCGAGGTGACCCTGAGCTATCCCCGACCTGTTCACCCTCTCTCTGCCTGCAGCAGAGCCCATGTTCTGGGAGATCATGAGGCTACGGAAGGAGATGTCACTGGCCAAGCTCGGCTTCTTCCCCCAGGAGGCTTAGGGCATGGCCCAGGCCTGAAGGGGAGCTCTGAGACAGAGCAAACGCCCACCCCAGAACAAGCCGACACACAGGGAGACGGGGGCCTGGAGCCAGCCCTGAGCCAGATGCAGAATGGATGGACAGACAGGCCATGGAGGCAGCACTGAGCCCGTACCACACGTTCCATCCTGGGACAGACAGAGGGACAGACGGCCCTGGACTTCACGGCAAGACCCCCCTCTCCTCCCCACTGGGTTCTGCCACCACCAGGAGGATTTCAAGAAAGCACCAAAGACCAGGGAGCTTGGATCCATACTCGGGGGCCCTCAGCCCTTGGGAGGGGACACCTGAGGCAGCCAGCACCCCCCTCCCCAGTCCCCAGAACTGCCTGCAGGTGCCTTGTTGCTGGCATGTCTTCAGAAAGGGACTGTTCTGGGTGGCTGGATCTCCAGGGTACCCTCCGCCCCAGCTGCCAAGGCCTGGGCCAGCAGCACCCCCTTGTGGCCATCCCGTGCCTTGTTCCCAGTGGCCTTCCTATTGGACTACTAGGAGGGGCTGGCAGGGCCTCCATAGCACAGAACTGCCCCAAAGCCTTGTGAAGATGAGTCAAGGCGCCTGCCCCCCTTCCTCCCTTCCTTTCCCCCTTCTTCCTCCCCCTTCATAAAGGCCTCCCTTGTCACCTTCCCTCCCACCCCGTCTCAGCCCTGTGCTCCTGGAGGCCCTGCTCCCAAAACCGCTGGAAGGACTGGGGCACTTTCTCCTACAGTAGGACATAGACAGGGCTTCAGATCGCCCACGCCTGTTTTCAGCTGTGGGTGGCCATGCAGACACGCGCCCTGGCATGTGGGACCTGGGTGGGCAGGCAGGACCTGGGCCCTCCCACCCATCAGAGCCCACTCGGGACCAGGGTTCGGAGCTCCCACCTGGACACATCCCTCACCACGTCCGGATTTCCTTCTTTGGATGGAATGTAACGCGATCTCTATTTAATAAAGGAAGGCTTTGTTGGTACGGGCTGGGTGGCCACGCGCCCTCACTCCTGCACCCTGGGGCTCTGGCCAAGGCTTGGGCATCTGAAGGAATGAAACCAAATCCTTTCCCTGCCCGCCCTCGTGCTTGGGATTAAACCCAAATCCTGAAGCCACCCCACCTCCGCCATCACCACTTACTTGCTGTGGGGAGGACTATTTGAGTCCTCCCTTAGTATTCAGAGGGCTGTGGGTTACTGGGGGATGAGCCAGGCCTCCCTCTCCCCGTGGCTGGTGGCCTGCTGTCGGGAAGAACGGCACCAAGGCTGGCTCTCCCACTGCCTCACTGTGGCACCTTGGGCAGGTCCTCCCCTGGGTCTCCTTGCCTCCAGCAATGGCTACCTCCAGTCTCATAGAAGCCTGCAGCTCAGAGGCAAAGCATCGAGGCCGCTTGGTGCTCAGTGGGACAGTGGCAGGATTGATTGGTGATGTCTGCTGGAAGCACAGGCGGGGACCATGGAAGCTCTGGGTTTCCCAGCCCAGGTCTTAGAGGAGCTCTCAACAAGGGGCAGCAGTCACAGTTGGAAGAGGTAGGGGTGGCCAGGACCTCTGAGGACCCAGAGTGGGGCTGGGAAGGTGTCTTTTGGTGGCTGAGCCCCTCCCCACCTGTAGGGATGTGGGCCCAGGCCAATAGATGCCGTCCTGGGGTGGTGGAGAGCACAGCAGCTTCTGAGTCAGGTCAGTATCTACTGGGCTGGTGACACCTTGTGGGGACTTCCCTATTGGCCTGAGGCCTTGGTGCCACTCAGCTGGTAGGTCAGGTTAGCTGTGGACTGGCCAGGACCACAGGAAGCCCTCCACCCATGCTGGGGACACCTGTGCTTGAGCTGAGAATGTCCAGGGGGAAGACTGGCAATCAAAAAACATACCAGGAACACGCACAGGGCATCAGATGGAAGAGAGGAAAGCAGGCAGGCAAAGGAGGATGTCAGAAAAGGGCGCGAGAGGCTGTGTTCGCTGCTGTGATCCCCACAGCCTCTCTTGCGTGGCAGTCGCTTTCTCTCCTCTCTGTCAGTCCTGGGTCAGCTAGGGGCCAAAGGAAGTTGGAGATCTGGGCCCTGGAGCTGTCCACCCTACCCCCAGCTTCTGTGCTTCTGGCCCAGCAACACCCAAGACCTAGGAGACACCAGACCACACTCCAGGGGCCAGGCAGAGGGTCCCACACCCCAGACCCGCGCTGCCTGCCCCTGCAATGGCATAGCCTGCTGTCAGACCCCAAGTGGGGTCATAAACAGAGAACTGAAATGCCTGGAGGATGGACATACACTCTCAGTATCTCCCAACGAGAGCTAATAGCTGAGCACTGACTGTGCCAGGCATGATTCTAAACCCTTTAAATAATCTAATTCATTTCATCCTCACAGCAACCTTATAAAGGACTATTCTCCCATTTTGCAGATGAGTAGAATGAGGCACACAGAAGTGACACAGAGGAAATGATGGCCCCAGGATAGGAATCATGAGGCCAGCCCTGGAGCCCACAGTATGAACCAGCACCCTGGATGCCCTTTCCTAGACACCTGCAATGTGCTTAAAGGTGGCTGGGGAGGGTTAGCTAATGTCAGCCACGAGGGAGTTGTTCCTCTTAAATGGATTTTCTAGATAACCCACTTGGGCCTCTCTGAGTACCCCTGGCACATGTGAACATTTTAACCCTCTTTGGTCCCCTCTTCAAACCTAGCAACGACTCTGGCCTCTGAGCGTGGAGGCACTGAGCTGAGACCAGCTGCGCACTGGTGTGCTTCACTCCTGCAGGATGCTTTCCAGTCCGCCAAGACTGTCCTGATGGAACTCCTGCCAGGGCTGTGCACCTGGGCAAAGTCGCTCCTCTCTGGGCTTCAGTTTCCTCATCTGTGAGTTGGAAACATAGGACTAAATGGCTTTCGCAGCCTCCTTGCCTTTTTCATTTTATTATGGTAAAAAACCCATAACTTGTACTACCTTAACTCTTTTTTTTATTGTTGTTTTTGTTTCGTTTTGAGATGGATTCTCACTCTGTCACCCAGACTGGAGTGCAGTGGTGCAATCTCGGCTTACTGCAATCTCCGCCTCCCGGGTTCAAGCGATTCTCCTGCCCCAGCCTCAGAAATAGCTGGATCTACAGGCATGCGCCACTATGCCCAGCTGATTTTTTGTGTGTGAATTTTTTTTTTTTTTTTTTTTTTTTTTTTTTTTTTTTTTAGTAGAGACGGTGTTTCACCATGTTGGCCAGGCTGGTCTTGAACTCCTGACCTCAAGTGATCCGCTCGCCTCAGCCTCCCACAGTGCTGGGATTACAGGTGTGAGCCACTGTGCCTGGCCCTCCCTTAACCATTTTTAAGTATATAGTTCAGTAGTGCTAAGTCCATTTACAGTGATCTGAAACATCTCCAGAACATTTTCATTTCACAAAACTGAGACTCTGTACCCATTAATTAACCCTCTATTTCCACCTCCTCCCAGCCCCAGGCAACCCCCATTCTACTTTCTATGAATTTCACTGCACGAGGGCCTTCATTTAAGTGGATGATGCAGTATTTGTCCTCTCATTACTGGCTTCTTTCACTTCATGTCCTCAGTGTCCATCTGTTGTAGCGTGTGACAGGATTTCCTTCCTTTTTAAGACTGAATAATATTCCATTGTATGCATAGACCACGTTTTATTTTTTATTTATTTTTAATTTGATTATATTATAATTAATTATTACTCCAGGCTGGAGTGCAATGGCACGATCTCGGCTCACCGCAACCTCCGCCTCCTGGGTTCAAGCGATTCTCCTGCCTCAGCCTCCTGAGTAGCTGGGATTACAGGCATGCGCCACCATGCCTGGCTGATTTTTGTATTTTTAGTAGAGACAGGGTTTCTCCATGTTGGCCATGATGGTCTCAAACTCCTGACCTCAGGTGATCCGCCCGCCTCAGCCTCCCAAAGTGCTGGGATTACAGGTGTGAGCCACCGCACCTGGCCTGACCACGTTTTGTTTATCCAGCATCTGTGGATAGACAGTTGTGCTGCCTCACAGTGACCTCCTGGCCATTGTGAATAATGCTGCTAAGAACATGGATGTACAAATATCTCCTCAAGACTCTGCTTTCGGTTCTTTTGGGTATATGCCCAGAAGTGGAATTGCTGAATCATAGGCATTTTAAAGGCATTTTCATACTCTTTTCTATAGTTGGCTATAGCACTTCACATTCTTACCAACAATGCACGAGGGTTCTGCATCATTGCCAACACGTGTGATTTGATTTTTTGAGACCAGGTCTCCCTCTGTAGCCCAGGCTGGAGTACAGTCGGGCACTACAACCTCTGCTTCCCAGGCTCAACCAATCCTCCTACCTCAGCCTCCTACGTAGCTGGGACTACAGGCGCACGCACCACCACGCCCTGCTAGTTTTTGTATTTTTTTTTTTTTTTTTTTTTTGTAGAAATAGGGTTTCGTCATGTTGCCCAGGCTGGTCTCGAACCCCTACGCTCAAGAGATCCTCCCAAAGTGCTGGGATTACAGGCGTGAACCACCATGCCTGGCATGATTTTTTCATTTATGTATTTATTAATTAAAGACGGGGTTCCTGCTATGTTGCCGAGGCTGGTCTTGAACTCCAGGGCTCAAGCAATCCTCCTGCCTCGGCCTCCCAAAGTGGTGGGATTCCAGGCCTTTTTCTTTTTTTATAGGAGCCCTCCTAACAAGTGTGAGGTGGTATTTCATTGTGGTTTCATTTGCAGCTCTCTGATGATTAGCAATGCTGAGCGCCTTTTCGTGTGTGTGTTGGCCATTTGTGTGCAGCCCCTCTTTCCTGAGGTGCATTCTGAGGAGCTCCGCCTGGCCTCCACAGTGATCCCTTCGAGGAGGACTTGGCCAGTAGGGCAGGGTGGCCCCACCTTCATCTTCCCCATCTCTTCTGGGGGCAGCTGGGGAAGGTGGAGGTTCTAACCTATCACAACCCCCAACCACCTCACACACAGCGGCTGAGACCAGGCCAGGGCTGGCCCCAAGGAAGGAGCCCCTAGGATGGCCACATCTGACCACTCACGGCTGCTGAAGGTGGGGCCAGGGCCAGGTCCATGCCCCCAGTGGATGGGCTGGATTTTGGTGCAGGGGATGCATTCCTTCAAGAGTCTGCCTTCTCCATTCCTGTGCTGTGTGAACATGGTGGGGGCAGGGTTGCCTGCAGCCCCCGTGGGCCAGGGCCACCAGCCATGCTCTTGCACCCCCACACACATGTGCCAGGTTGGGGTTCCAGGATATGGTCAGTGGGTGCCTCAGTGGAGAGGGCCCAGGCAGCCCCGGTGCCTGATGACATCATGGGCCTTGCTGGATGTCCTGACAAGCAAAGGCAGGAGCCCCTGGTACCAGGGAGAACTCAGAGGCCCCCTCTGCCCTTCTGGGGATACTGGTCCTCTTTAGACCAAGACAAAATATTAGCATATCAGAGAAATATACTTAGGGTTTTCTAAGTGCATTTCCCCAACCAGCCGGTCAGCATCACCTGTGAACTGGCCATGTAAGTCTCTGCCTCCACACCAGACCCACCGAATAACCCTCCTGGGTGGTTCTGATGGAAGCCTTTCAGGTGGTTCTGATGGAAGACTGACGACCAGTGCTCTGGAAGTAACAGCCTGATTTGAATTCCTTGCTGGTGTGAACGCTTAACTTTTAGGAACAGGTATATTTATCACAAAGAAATCCGAAGCAATTAGGGGAGCTACCTACACTTTCAAAAGGACTTGAATGTATTTAAATTAAAAAAAGGGGATGGGGCCCGGGTGCAGTGGCTCATGCCTGTAATTCCAGCATTTTGGGAGGCGGGAGGGTCACTTGAGTCCAAGAGTTCGAGACCAGCCTGGGCAATATGGCAAGACCCCATTTCTACAAAAATAAAATAACACCAAAAATTAGCCTGGTATGATGGGGCGCGCCTGTAGTCCCAGCTACTCCCGAGACTGAGGTGGGGGTATCTCCTGAGCTCAGGATGTTGAGGCCGCAGTGAGCTGACATCATGCCACTACACTGCAGCCTGGGCGACAGAGTGAGACCCCTGTCTCAAAACAAAAAAGAGGGGTGGGGAAGCAGTAACAAACAAGCACAGGTGTCCTCAGCCCATGGATGGCAGCGCCCGCCTCCACGCGCCAGTGCACTCCTGCTCCCCTACCTCCCCTTGGCCACCCCTGGGCATCCCCAGCCCTGCAGCTCCGAGGGCGGAGGGGAGGCCACCCGCCCCCAGCAGAGGGCTCCGCGAGAGCTGCAGCGGCGGTGGGGGCCCCGCAGAGACTGGGGCCCATGGTTTGAAGGCCGTTCACAGGCACCCCGAGACAGCGTCCCCGCTCTGGGCGCACTGGATTTGACGTTGCAGGACGCGCGGCTGGAAGCCCCCCAGGCCCCGCTGCTCACAGACCGGGACTCGGCCTCGGGTCCCCGAGGGCGCGGCGAGGCGCTGCGGGACGCCCAACAGGTGCGTGTTGTGTCCCCAGGCCCCGCGCTCCGGGCGGAGTCAACAGCCTGGAAGCCGGCAGCCCGGGGAGAGGGGGCGGGACGGTGCCCCGGGGCAGGGCTGGGTGGCGGCCGCCGTCCTCCCGGGCGGGGCGGGCCGCCTCGACGCCGCCCTCCCTGGCGGCCAATAGAGACCGAGGCCCCGCGCCTGGATTGGAGCGGACGCGGGGGGTCAGCCAGCCTTGGGGGCCGGGGCCTGGCCGGGGGCGGGGGGGCAGGCGAGGCGAGGCGGGCGCCGTCCGCGCGGTTATAAGGCGGGGAGTTCCCTGCGCCGCGAGCCGGGAGGCGCACGCTCGCTCGTACGGCGGCCGCGGCGGCAGGGCGGGGCCGGAGCAGCGGGCGGCGGCGGAGGCGGCCCCCGGGAGCGCTCTTCGCTTCCCTCGGGGTCTTGCTCGGACCTCGGCCACCGCCTGGGATCCCCAGGACTCGTGCGTGCAGCATGGGCGGCGTCGGGGAGCCGGGACCGCGGGAGGGACCCGCGCAGCCCGGGGCGCCGCTGCCCACCTTCTGCTGGGAGCAGATCCGCGCGCACGACCAGCCCGGCGACAAGTGGCTGGTCATCGAGCGCCGCGTCTACGACATCAGCCGCTGGGCACAGCGGCACCCAGGGGGCAGCCGCCTCATCGGCCACCACGGCGCTGAGGACGCCACGGTAAGGAAGCCGTAAGGAAGCCACCCACCGGCGGGTGGAGCCTGGAGCTCGGTCGTGGGCGTGATGTCCCGCTCCACCTGTGGGGCCTTAGCATCCTCCCTCCCCTCGCTGACCTTTGACCTCCACGCCGGGACCCAGAGTTGGGGTGGACTAGCCAGGGCTAGACGTGGGGTAGGGAGGCCAGTTCCCTGCGTGGAGGACCCGCAGCTGTCCACGGAGCAGGTCTGCGGGGGAGGAGGGGGCCTCAGAGGTGGGTGTGTCATGCTGCAGAGCCTGCCCTGGGTGAGGGGCTGCCCTGTTGCTCCCAGGTCCCTGTTTCAGTTCTGGGTCCCCATGCTGGGTACTTGCTGAGTGCTAGGGGTGGGGCAGGGCAGGGTCCCCAGGGGCCGGTAAGGACATGCCATTAGAGGCTGGGGGCTGGGCCGGCCTGAGGTCTGTGGCTTTCCCAAGAGCTTCTGTAAAGGGCTCAGGGACAGTGACTCACCTCTCCGGGCTAGCAGCTGCACGTGGGAGGGCTTTGCCAGCCAGGCTGGGTGGGCCTCTCCTGGAAGCACAGTCACCCCAGGGACAGGCTGGCCCCTGGGGACCCCAACTTCCCAATCCCAGCCCCTGTCTAGACAGGGAGGGATGTAGCCTGGCCCCAGGGTACTGTCTGGCTGGAGTCCAGTGATGGAGCAGCCGGACCAGCCCCTTTTCCTTAGTTACCCACCTGGATAATAGGGTTTGGGGCCACGATGCCCTGTCCTTGACCCTCCAAATTTCTAGGTTGGCCACACTGGGTATCAGGAAGGTCTTCAAGACCCGAGGACATGAATCCTGAATGCTGGCTCTTTGGGCAGCAGCGGAGGTTCTGTCCGGTCCCAGGACTGTTGGTGTCCCTCTTGCCAGGGCCACCTGCTTTCTGCCGATTGCCATCTCTAGCACGTTGGACAATCTTCACTGGACTCTTTGAGGAAGAAAGCCCCTCTTTTCCCCTTCCACCCCATGAAGCTGAGGAGTGAGAATAAGAATCCTCCTGAAATTCTAAAAAAAAAAAAAAAAAAAAAAGAGAGAACGCCTTGTCCGTGGGTGCTCAGGGGCCAGACGCTGGCCCGAGGGGACAGCACAGCCGTGGGATGAAGCAGCCCGGGGGCAGTATTTGAGCATGCAGGTGTTTGCATGTCTGGGTGAGTGTGGTGTGTGTGCCTGCCTTTCTGCCAGGGCGTGGGGAGATGAGGGGCACGACTTCTCCCCAAAGGCCTGGCTGAGCCCTGGCCTCCCTTCAAGGAGTCTTGTGGATGCCTGCTCTGGTCTTTTTTAAAAAAATATCTATTTTATTTATTATTATTTGTTTAAAAATAGAGACAGGGTCTCACTATGTTGCTCAGGCTGGTCTCAAAGTCCTGGGTTCAAGCATTCCTCCTGCCTCAGCCTCCAAAAGTTCTGGGATTACAGGCATGAGCCACCACTCCCGGCCTGCTCTAGTCTTTTGTAACCTAGAGGACGGTATGGATACAGAAAACTTTACTCCCCGCACCCGCCACCGACCGCCGGAGACAGAGCCTTGCTCTGTCACCCAGACTGGAGTGCAATGGCGCCATCTTGGCTCACTGCAACCTCCGCCTCCCAGGTTCAAGCGATTCTCCTGCCTCAGCCTCCCGAGTAGCTGGGATTAAGGGCACGCGCCACCACGCCTGGCTTATTGTATTTTTAGTAGAGACGGGGTTTCACCATGTTGGCCAAGCTGGTCTCGAACTCCTGACCTCGTGATCCACCCACCTCGGCCTCCCAAAGTGCTGGGATTACAGGCGTGAGCCACCACGCCCGGCCGGGATACAGAAAGCTTTTATTTCATCACTGTTTCCTGCCTGGTGCCAGGCCCATGCTGGGGTTCCTCCCAAGTGGAATTACTGACTTAACATTTAGCTTGGGATGCTGATACTTCCATCACACAGTTTTCTCATTGATTCGCAGCCAATAATATCTGTTTTAAAAACACCTCAGGCCGAGCGCGCTGGCTCACACCTGTAATCCCAGCACTTTGGGAGGCTGAGGTGGGCAGATCACCTGAGGTCGGGAGTTTGAGACCAGCCTGACCAACATGGAGAAACCCTGTCTCTACTAAAAAAAATATAAAATTAGCCAGGCATGGTGTTGCATGCCTGTAATCCCAGCACTTTGGGAGGCTGAGGCAGGAGAATCACTTGAACCCGGGAGACGGAGGTTCCGGTGAGCCGAAATCGCGCCATTGCACTCCAGCCTGGGCAACAAGAGCGAAACTCCGTCTCAAACAAACAAACAAACAAAAAACATCTCTCTGCTCCTTGGGGCCGGGTCCCAGCTCTGCTCTTGGAGGCGCTGAGCGACCTAGAAGCAGGCATGTCACTCCTCTGTGCCCCAGTTTACTCGTCTGTAAAGTGGGGAGAGCTGGGGCAGACAGTGAGCTGGCTGAGGGCAGGACTACGTCTTCTCAAGCCCATGGTCCAGGGCTGCCATATGGTAGTTTGTATTCGGTAAATGCTGCTGGCCCCTAAGTGTGAGCATGCCCTGCAAACTGCAGCGTACGGTGGGACAGCCCTGCACGGCTACCCCTTTCCTGGGTGACCTTATTTGGTTACGGTCCTATCTGAAGTAGGAAGGGTCACTTTAGGCTGTCTCTTAGCTCCCTAAAGGCCCCACAGCCTGGACTAGAGTTGCCAGAAATACTTGATCCATTCAGGCCAAAGGGACTGTGAGGTTGCTGGGATGGTGCAATTAGTCTTTGTCCGTGATGACCCCACAGGGTAGACCAGGGGTTGGGCCAGCCCAGTGCCCTGTGTAGTTGAGCCCAGGCCCCAGGCATCCCATCCCAGGCGATGGCCTCAGGTGGAGGTGGGGCAGCCAGTTGCCAGAGATGTGTTTCGGCCGTCACCTCTCACCAGCCCCGGCTGCCCATCAGCTGTTCTCAAGTCCAGGCAACGAAGCCTTCCTGCCAGGAAATTCCCAGAGTTTCTGTGCCATGAAGTCAGCCTGTGGCCATCTTGAAACACAAGGCCGGGTGCCCTGGGGAGAGTACTCTGGGCCCTTGGCCAGGTTTGTCTGAGAGTCATAGGCAGCCTGATACTAGTGGAGCCAGCCAGGGAGGGATGAGGCCCAGCTGCTGCTGGCCATAAGTCTATAAGGGCCATGTGCTGAGCGCCTACTATGTGTCAGGTTTTGAAATCAGTACTTGATTTATTGAAACCCTCTTTTTTAATCCTCAAGGTGCCCCTATGAGGCAGGTACCGTTTATTGTTATTGCCACTTGACAGATGAGAAAACAGAGGCTCAGAGAGGCAAAGTGGCTTGAAATTCAGTGATTGGTCCGGGATTTGAATCCACAGCCATGTTCTTAAGTGCATGCTATGCTGCCACCTAGCCTGTTTGTTTCCGGCACTCATTCATTCTTCAATGTTTGACTCATTAAATCCATCAGTGAGCATCTTCTCTGCATCATGCATGGTTCTCATCCCTGAAGATGTAGCTGTGAGCAAAACTTCTACAGGGAATGAGTTCACAGCAGAGGGATCAGCTAGAGCAAAGGCTCAGAGGTGGGACCGTGCGTCCTGTGTTCCAGGAATACAGTATGGCTGCAGCAGAGAGCAGTGGAGAGAGGGCCTGGCAGTGAGGTCTAGAGGCGGCCGGGCTGGCTTATGCTGGATGTTTGTGTCCTCGGAAGGACTTTGGCTTTATTCTGAAGAGGATGGGGAGCCCCAGATAGCAGAGCAGGGAAGCCTAGGGAGTCTGATGGACATTTAAAAGGATCCTTAATGGAGAGAGCGAAGGCAGAGCCTTCCAGAAGGGTAAGAGAAGGGAGGATGGAGACCTGCCCTCCCCCAGGGGAGGCCACTCAGAAGAGGTAGAGTACGGCCAGGGCAGAGAGCAAGAGAGGCTGTGGACACAGGCACACTTGTCCAGTGAGAGCCATTAGACATTAGATTTAGCTTCACGTTGTCTTTAGAGAGGGAGCCAGCCTGGCCTCGCTCTATGATCTTGGACACATCCTTTCACTTCTGGGTCTCAGTTTCCCCATTAGTGTGATGAGGATGAGAATGCTTTTGTCCTGGGCACACTATGAGGGTGGTGCTGGGCACCTGGGTGCCTAGTTACCATGGGCAACAAAGCTCTATTCATGGGTGTGGTGAATGCATTGCCCACAGCTCCTCAGGGTGGATGAGGGGTTTCCCAGCAGCCCCTGGTGCCCTTTCGGCTGAAGCCCTAACAACTGTGTGAAAATCCAAGTTCCAGCAGACCCCCTGAGCCCTCTGCCTTAGGACCCTCCTTCTAGGTGGTTCCCTGAGCCTGGCCTGAGCTGGAGGAGGTAGTGGCCAGTGCTGCAGCAGAGGCTGCATCATAGTAATTGCAGCCAACAGTTATTGACTAGGCACTGTTCTGAGGGGTTTAGATGTGGTAACTGATTGAATTCACCTAACAACTTCATGAGGTAAGTCCTATTGTTAGCCCATTTTGTAGATGAGGAGACTGAGTTTGAAACTGGGTGGTGTAATGGAAACTTCTTGGGACCCTTGAAGGGTAGGGCCTTTGTACTTGGGCCACCAGGGTGGGGTTTGTGTCTGGGTGGGAGCTGGGGAGGGGCAGGACTAGGACTGGGCAGATCTGAGGCCACGGGAGTTGGTTGGGGGGTGGCTCCAGAGCCACTCCACTCCCTCCTACCACATTGACTGCCTTGAAAGTCCCCTAATGGCCACTCCCATGAAGTGTGACTGCTCTGGGCTCCCCGCAGGCATTTTCTGCAAGGCCACCGCCCACCCAGGCCCCTTCCCCAGAGGGGCTACGGTGCCTTGCTCCTTCCTTGTGGGAAGAGTTGGGATTGTCTGGCGTCAGCAAGATACTGCCCCTGGGCATCCCTCCCGGTCTCTTCCTGCGGGTTTCTGATGAAACATCCAGGCTCCAGTAGTGGAGCCAGAGGTCAGTAGTGGAGAGAGGACCAGGAGCCAGAGGGTGTAGCTGCTTTGGGGGTACTGTGGGGTCAGGGACACTTGTGAGGCCAAGCGTCCTGGCTGCAGGAGCCCTCACATATATGCCCATCCTTCACCAGGACATTCAGGGGTGCTGGGGGACAGGGGTAGCTTTTTGGGGGTGTCTGCCTTCGACTTGGGCTCTGCTACACAGGCCAAATTTGGATGTCCCATGTTTAGAGCTGTGTTTCTTTGGGACCTCTTTGGGCCTCAGTTTCCTCCTCTGTAAAATGGGATACTGATAGTGCTTCCCCACTGGCCTCCTCTGACGGGCGCCAGGGAGAGGATGGGACGGAGCATGGTGTGCTGGGCATGCTGCTGCTGTACCCACCCACCTGGGAGAGGAGAGAGGCAGGAATGTCCTGGGGGTGTCCTTTGAGGCATAGCCCTGTCACCCCAACATCCTACAAAGGCATGAGAAGGCAGCGAGGACAGACCCCGACCACCTGAGCCCTCAGCAGCCCTGCCATACTCCCTGCTTCACCCCCTTCCTGACTGATCTGGTACATTCTCGATTCTTCTAGGGAGTGACCAAAAATCCCTCCCTGCCCTGCTGTGTCTCTGGGGTGGAAGGAGGCTGCCAGGCCCTCCTCTCTCCCAGCCTCAGGCTTGGCCAGGACTTAACAGGCAGGCAGAGAAGCAGCTTCTCCACTCTCTTCCCCGACACCTGTAGGCCCCTCCTGCAGGCACTTACCTCTAAGTGGCTCTCAGGAGGAGGCTCATCAGGGCTGCAGGGCTCAGAAAGAGCTGGGCTGTGGAGCTCTTGCCAACCACCAGGCCCCTTCTAAGTGCTTTAGCGCCACCGACTCCATCCTCCCAGCAGCCTTGTGAGATGGGGATTTGTGGTTCCCAGTTTACTGATGAGAAATACTGATGAGAGATGGGTGTGGTCTTGTCTGGGGCTCCCTGGCTCCTGGATAGCAGCTCAGGTTCCATCCTGGTCAGGCTGGCTCTGGGACACCCCCCCTGACCAGCTGCTGTGTGGGATTCGTGGTGGGGCTGGGGCAGGGCATGGGATCTTGGGGCCAACTGAGCCACTCTAGGCTTCCAGGGACCAAGGCCAGGCTGAGCTGTCTCTGTATCCTGAGACAGCGTGAACATCACAGAAGATAGGCCTGGGTTCGAATCCCAGCTCTGCCACTACTAACTGGGACCTGGGCAGGTGTCCCTTCCCGCTGAGCCTTCATTTCCTCACCAGCAAAATGGTTCGTGCCCCTGCTTTGGGGGCTGTGGAGGGTTGGCTCTTGTCTACTTGTTCATACCTGCTGTTGAGCAGCTGCTGCTGGCCTCTGAGGATGCCACTGTGGACAGAGCCTGTTGCTGCCTCCAGGAGCTTGTGTTTAGGGGTGCCATTTTGATTCCAGCACTTTCACCCAGCTCTGCTCCAGTACCCAATGAGAGACCTCGAGTGCCGCTTTCCACTTGCTTGGGTGTGTGTGGGGGTTGGGGGGACAGGGCTTGGTGCACATACCCCTGGGTGGATGTTCCTGGGTGCACTTAGGGTGGGTGAGGGTGGGACCTCCCACAGTTCCCTGAGGCTCCATTGATGAGGCCCAAGAACCGCCCTCCTGCCCCCCAGCCCAGGCTCCCAGCACCTGGGCCCTTGGCTTCTTGAGATAGTGACTGGCCTCATGGCAAGGACCCCCGCACCCCATCTAGGAGAACTGCTGCCTCCCCTCTGGTCCAGCAGTGGCGACAAGCACAGTTTTTCGCTTTTGTTTTTGTTTTTTTCACTTTAAGTTCTGGGATACGTGTGCAGAATGTGCAGGTTTGTTACGTAGGTATACATGTGCCATGCTGGTTTGCTGCACCCATCAACCCCTCATCTAGGTTTTAAGCTCCACATGCATTAGGTATTTGTCCTAATGCTCTCCCTCCCCTTGCCCCTCACCCGCCCAATAGGCCCCCGTGTGTGATGTTCCCCTCCCTGTGTCCATGTGTTCTCATTGTTCAACTCTCACTTATGAGTGAGAAGAGACCTGGGCTCTGATCTAACCTCAGTCAAATGGAACTGTGTGACCTTGAACAAGTAGCTTAACCTCTCTGAGTCTTAGCTTCTGCCTGACACCCCCATTCTTAAGGAGAGGCCCACAGAGGACCAGGTCACATGACCTCAGCCAGTTCCAGAAAAGGCTGTTTGCTAGTCTGTCAGGTTTCGGCCTGAGTCCAGGCCCCTGCCCTACTCGCACTCCCCGATAGCATGAGAAGCACAGCCCCAGGGTGCCCACCCAGCTCTGAGAGCCCAGCCTGCTTCCCAGGGAACTGTCACAGCCCCACCTGTCCCTTCCCCAGCTGGAGCCCTGTCAATGGCTTTGGGGTTCTCTGACAGCCCTGAGGGGGCTCACACTTCCCCTTATCATTGCAAGGGGTAGATCTGGCTTGAAGGCCCTTGGGCGGGCTTGGCTCTGTGGTCCCCTGTCAGTGCCTTGACAGGGCTGGCCTGGGTGAATCAGGACCAACGAGAAAGGAAGCGAGGAGACCAGTCTGGACCCAAGATCCTCAGCTCAAGAAGGTGGCCCCAGAACTGACACGGGGTGATAGAGGGAAGGGCTGGGAGGGAGGAGATTCTGGGGCCGCAGCCGCAGCTTGCACGTTGTGCCGGGTGCGTCTGTGCGTGCTGGCTGCATCTTTGAGTACCATGTGTGCAAGGCTGTGTTTGGCTGAGTGTTCATGTGGGCCGTGATTGTGGGCATGTTTCTGAGTGTCTGAGTGATGCCTGCTGGGGTGGGCTGGTGGGTGTGTCTGCATGTGCGTGTGTGTCTGGGGAGTTTCAAAGGAGAAGGAGGGACCCGCCATCACGCTGGCTCAGCCTTAAAAAGGTAGGACATCCTGACATGTGCTGCAACATGGATGGACCTTAAGGACATTGTGCTGAGTGAAACAAGCCAGAGGCAAAGGAACAAACATGTGATTTCTCCCAGATGAGGTTCCTGGAGGAGGCAGATCTGTATGGACAGAATGTAGCGTGGTGGTTGCCAGGGGCAGGGGGAGGAGAGAGTGGAGAATTCGTGTTTAGTGGGGACAGAGTTTCAGTTGGGGAAGGTGAAAAGGTTCTGGAGCTGGATGATGGTGATGGTTGGACGACACTGTGCATGCACTTAATACCACTGAGCTGTACACCTAAAAATGCTTACAATGGTAAATTTCATGTATATTTTGCTAAAATTTTTAAAAACTTGGCTGGGCGTGGTGGCTCACGCCTGTAATCCCAACACTTCGGGAGGCCAAGGCGGGAGGATTGCTTGAGCTCAGGAGTTCAACACCAGCCTGGGCAATATGGTGAAACCCCGACTCTACAAAATATACAAAAATTAGCCCGGTGTGGTGGCTTGCATCTCTAATCCCACCTACTCAGTAGGCTAAGGCGCAAGAATCTCTTGAACCTGGGAGGTGGAGGTTGCAGTAAGCCGAGATCATGCCACTGCACCCTAGTCTGGGCGACAGAGCAAGACTCTGTCTCAAAAAATAAAAAATAAATAAATAAATTAGAGGCCAGGTGTGGCTCACACCTGTACTCTCAACACTTTGGGAGGCTGAGGTGGGAGGATCTCTTGAAGTCAGGCGTTTAAGACATGCCTAGGCAACATAGTGAGACCTTGACTCTACAAAAAAATTCAAAAGTTAATGAGACATGGTGGCATGTGCCTGTAGTCCTAGCTGCTGGGGAGGCTGAGGTGGGAGGATCACTTATGACCAGGATTTCAAGGCTGCAGTGAGCTGTGATTGCATCACTGCACTCCAGCCTGGTGACAGAGCGAGGCCCTGTCTCAAAAAAATTTTTCAGTGTTTTTCTGGGCTGGATGTGGTGGCTCATTCCTGTAATTCCAGCACTTTGGGAGGCTGAGGTGGGTGGATTGCTTGAGCCCAGGAGTTTAAGACCAGCTGGGCAACATGGCAAACCTCATCTCTACAAAAAATAAAAATAAAAAATTAGCCGGGCATAGTGGTGCACACCTGTACTAACAGCTACGGGAGAGGCTGAGGTGGGAGGATCACCTGAGCCCGGGAGGTTGAGGCTGCAGTGAGCCGTGATTGCACTACTGCACTCTAGTCTGGGCGATACAGCAAGACCCTGTCTCAAAAAAAAAAAAGTCACCCAGTGGGGTCAGCAGAGCCCCAAGAGTCTTCTTCCCTCCCAGCTCCCCTGTACACCAGCCCCAGCTCCGCAGGTAGCCGGGGGCCCAGACAACTTCCTGGGGACCCCCAGCCTTCCCTCTGCCCCTTTTTCTACCAGTTTTGCTGCCCCTCCTTCAAGATTCATGTCCAGAGGGGGTGAGATCTGCACTTATACAGCCCCCTCCTCTGTAATGAGGGAGCCAAGTCAGCCCAGGTTATTCCAGAAGGGGCACCCTACCAGCCCCCCAGTCCCCAAGCTGCCCTGGGCCTGTAAAAGCAGGCAAAGGGACCCCTAGTAGATCATGTAGGTGTTACCTCTTAGTGGGTGCTGGAGGGGCCTGAAGTGCTTTCTTCCCCCAGGGTGGTAAGAGAATGTCCTGGCAGTGACTTCAGGGCCCGCTGTCACTTCCGTTTTAAGATACACCAGCTGGTAGGCTCATTAGGAAGAGGACAATAGGAGGCCCCTGTCCTCAGTCAGCTTTCTTCAAAGGTGTTTCCTTTAGCAACTGGGAGGCCTCCCTTCTCCAGAGGGAGACACCACCACCCAGCTCCTGGTTCCATAGTCGAGGCTGCTGTATGGCTCTGGCTAGCCCATTCAGAGAGAGCCTCTCAAAGTACAAGGAAAAAAATCAGTCCAAGAGCTGTGAACAATTAGTGAGCCGATTACAATACCAAGACCACAGGCAGACCCGGAAGGCTAAGTGAGCCCAGGTGTAAAGTTCAAGCTTACTTTACTTCTGGGGCCACTTCCTGGCTGGTCTCTTTCCCTGGCCCTTATCTTTCTCCTGGTCTGTCTTTTCTTCTCACCCCCTTTCTTTACTCTTTCCTCCTTCTCCCGCATCGTACTCCACCCCCACTCCAGCTATTAGACAGAATCGCAAGAATGTTAGGTTATTCATTTTATTTATTATGTTTTCTTTTTTGTAAAAATAGAGACAAGGTCTCACTATGTGGCCCAGGCTGGTCTTGAACTCCTGGCCTCAAGCAATCCTCGTGCCTCGGCCTCTTACAGTGCTGGGATTACAGATGTGAGCCACCATGCCTGGCCCATTTTATTTACCTTAAAAAAAATTAGGCTGGGCGCGGTGGCTCACACCTGTAATTCCAGCACTTTGGGAGGCCAAGGTGGGCAGATCACCTGAGGTCAGGAGTTTGAGACCAGCTACTCCGGAGGCTGAGACAGGAGAATCGCTTGAATCCAGGAGGTAGAGGTTGCAATGAACTGAGATGTGCCATTGCATGCCAGCCTGGGCAACAGAGCAAGACTGTCTCAAAAAAAAAAAAAAAATTATGTTTTCTGCTCCTGCTTCCTGCTTTGTAAGTCCAATCAGTTTAACTGTTCAAGTGTCTTCCTTGCAAACCCCCAAGGACTCAATGTGTGTGGCCTTTGACTGATCCCCCCACCTCGTGCCCAGTGGTCCTCAGTTCCAGGTTTTCCCATCTACCCTTCACCCACTGCTTATGTTTATAAAAACGGGGTAAATCAAATGTTTGTGACCCAGATCTTATTCTACATGCAGTGGAAACATGTATGACTTAAGCTTTTTGGAAAAGCAGAACCTTTTTTCGTGGTTCAAGAAATCAGAGTCTTCCCGAGAGGTCTTTCTGTAAATCCAGAGCTGTAGATGTTTCACTGTGTTCAGAGAGGGGCCCTTGTGCTGGGTGAAGTGGATGGGGCACAGCAGGCAATGGGTGAAAAGCAGGACAACCTGGGGCCCTGGGAGGACCAGGGAGGGCCCATGGGCAAGGCGGTCCCATGTCTTTGACTTGGTCCCATGTCTTTGACTGTTCATCAGCCGGCTGACTTTCTGTCCACCTGTTGTCTGCTCTGCCCATCCATCCATAGTCCTTCCGCCCATCTCTGCTGGTTGCTGCTGTGCTACTCAGCTGTGTCTGTCTGTCCACCTGACTGTCTGCTCTCTTTCAGGATGCCTTCCGTGCCTTCCATCAAGATCTCAATTTTGTGCGCAAGTTCCTACAGCCCCTGTTGATTGGAGAGCTGGCTCCGGAAGAACCCAGCCAGGATGGACCCCTGAATGTGAGCAGGGCCCTAGGGGAGGCTCAGCCCCTGAGGGAGGGGGATGGCTGGAGGGCTGGGAGACATGGCCACATGGCCAGGAGCAGCTCCCTCGGCATTCACCCAAGGAGATGCAGAGCCAGGGCTGGGCCTGCCCTCCCCTCCCAGGGGGCAGGCAGTTGAAAGTGAAGCTGTAGGGATGCCCTGAGAAGTCCAGGGCTCCAGATCTGGTTTAGCCAGTCACTCGTTTGGATCCCAAGGCAAGCTCCCTCCCTGTTGTCGCCCAGTGTCCCCGTCTACAAGGAGGATTTTGATGAACTGATTTTTCTCCTGGCTCTAGCGTCTTACCCACCCCATACCTTTTGGGAGGGAGAGAAGGCTTCACCACCAGCCTGTGCTCCAGCTCATACCCTGGGCTGGGTACTCCTGTCACTTCATTCCCCTTTGCCCACACCCCTTGGGCCTGGCAATGGGAGGAGTGGCTGGGGCTCCAGGAGAATGGGGGTGGGGAGGAATTTCTTCCTTGGCTGATCGGCCCCTCTGCTATGGCAGGCGCAGCTGGTCGAGGACTTCCGAGCCCTGTACCAGGCAGCCGAGGACATGAAGCTGTTTGATGCCAGTCCCACCTTCTTTGCTTTCCTACTGGGCCACATCCTGGCCATGGAGGTGCTGGCCTGGCTCCTCATCTACCTCCTGGGTCCTGGCTGGGTGCCCAGTGCCCTGGCTGCCTTCATCCTGGCCATCTCTCAGGTGACCCCAGCTCTGTGTTGCAGCCACCCTAACTGCCCAACAGACGTGGGCCCCCGTGCACCTGGGCATTGTGAACATATTTGCTAAATGAATGAATGGACCTATGAAAGGATGAATGGATGAATAAACGGATGAATGAGTGAATAGTCTGAAGGCCCATCAGGCGTGTCTGTGGGTCAAGCTGCATTCCAGATGAGCCAAGAAGTTCCTTCTTGAACAGATCCCGATCAAGCACAGGGCCACTGAGCCAGAGGCTGCTGCCCTGCAGCTTCATGACACTTACGAGCCCCTCCACCTCCCTGGGACTCAGTTCTCATCTGTAAAAAGAGGACACTGGCCCACAAGGGTCTTGAAATGGAGCATTAGCACAGGGGTACCCTGCAAGCTGAAAGGATTCACTGGGGCCCCAGGCCCTGCCAGGCTCCGTCCTTCCCAACAGCTTCTGACCCTGCCTCTCTCCCCAGGCTCAGTCCTGGTGTCTGCAGCATGACCTGGGCCATGCCTCCATCTTCAAGAAGTCCCGGTGGAACCACGTGGCCCAGAAGTTCGTGATGGGGCAGCTAAAGGTGAGGGTGGGGTGGGTGAGCAGCCAGGTGCTGGGCGGCGCTGGGTCTGCCCAAGTGTGTGGGCACAGAGTGAGGGGCACAGCCTGCCCCTGAGAGCCCCCTCCTCCTCCACAGGGCTTCTCCGCCCACTGGTGGAACTTCCGCCACTTCCAGCACCACGCCAAGCCCAACATCTTCCACAAAGACCCAGACGTGACGGTGGCGCCCGTCTTCCTCCTGGGGGAGTCATCCGTCGAGGTGGGTGGGGAAGGATGTGGACACCCTCTGGCTGGGCCTGCAGCTGAGGGGGAGCTAATGCACTGGGTCCCCACTCTGCCCCTGACCTAGCCCCTATCTAGCCTCCACTCTGGCTGGGCCAAGCCCTGCCCCCGTGTCTTTCCTTCCCACCTCCCAACCTGCTGGGGACGACCAGCCCGCTTGCTAGAATCTAGAGTTGCCTTTGACCCTTGGCCCCAGCCAGCCCCGTGACCTTGCCCGGGAGAAGGAGGTGGCCTGGAGAGCTGCTGTCTCCAGCCGCCGCCTGTCTCCACAGTATGGCAAGAAGAAACGCAGATACCTACCCTACAACCAGCAGCACCTGTACTTCTTCCTGAGTGAGTGTCCATCTGCCCTTCTGGGGTGGGGGAGCGCCTGGGCCTGCACTGTCCTCCCTGCTGTCCTGGACCACTCCCAGGCACTTCCTGGGGCAGGGGCACGCCTGTCAAATCTCCCTTATCATGGCACCCTCCCAGCCTCTGCAGTCTGTACACACTCTCCCAGCACCATGCCTTTGCCCCAGCTGTCTCCTGTGCCTGGGACACCTTGCAGCCATGGGCCATCACAGCCCTGCTGGGAGCTTCCCCAAGCCCCATGCAGAATTTCTTCTTGCCCTCACTAGAGTGGTCTGGAGCCCTAGAGTCTTTGGGCAGTTGTTGGGGTGGACAGAGCGAGGACTCAAGGCTGGCCCTGACCTGCGGTGAAGGGTGGTGGGAGGTGGTGGGGTAAGGGCAGCCTGAGGAGGCTTGGACACAGGGTCGGGGGTGATATGGGGTCATTCCAGCTGGATGTGACCAGCACCAACGTCCCAGGGGCATTCCTGGAGTAACAGAGCCCCTCACTCTGCTGCCCACCCACCTTGGCAGCCCAGCCCCACTCCTAAGTGCTCTCGTGCCCCTTCTTGCAGTCGGCCCACCGCTGCTCACCCTGGTGAACTTCGAAGTGGAAAATCTGGCGTACATGCTGGTGTGCATGCAGTGGGCGGTGAGTGGGGTTGCCCAGGACCCCGGGCATACGGCTGCCGTGGCAGGAGGTGGTACCTCGGGGGACAGTACCTGCCCATGAAGGCAAACAGGGTGCACATGTGCGTGCAACAGTGTGGCTCACATGCGTGCGCGCAGCAGGAGAGCGAGTGTGCCCGTGACTGTACGTGTGGGGTGGGGGGGTTGAGGAACGGGGGGTGTGTGGGTCTCTCTTGGTGAGGGTGTCTTCCCAGGAGGAGTTGCTGGGCTGACTCTGCCAGGCATATGTGTCTCTGGCAGGGTCTTCCCCAACACACCCTGCGTGACACCTTTGTCACTAAAATCAGCCTCGTGAGCTGGCAGGGCAAGGACCCTATTCCTTTACTCAACTGAGAAAACCAGAGAGGGTGGTGGCCTGTCCTGGGCTCTGAGGCAAATCAGGCAGAAGGGTTGGATGCCTGAGGTCCCCCTCCCACCCACCAGGCCTCCAGACCTCCGGGCACCTGGAGACCTCTCGGTATCACCTCTGCTCTCCTCTGCAGGATTTGCTGTGGGCCGCCAGCTTCTATGCCCGCTTCTTCTTATCCTACCTCCCCTTCTACGGCGTCCCTGGGGTGCTGCTCTTCTTTGTTGCTGTCAGGTATGGCAGGGAGTGGCGAGGTCACACACAGGCAACAGGTGACCCCACCGCACCCCCCCCCCCCACCAGAGCGTCCCTTTCCCCGTCTGCAGAGTGGGGCCAGTGGTACTGCCTCCCTGGCTTGCTGGCAGAATCACATAAACACAAGTGTGACAGGAGCCCAGGGTCGGTGGGTTTAGGGAGCATGGCCTGGCTTGTAAGTGGCCCCGTGGGTGTCGGAGCTGCTCTGGGCTCAGCCTCACAGTGGACACTGCTCCATTCAGATTCTTTAAGCACTGGCAAGGGGGCGATGACCACAATCCTATTGTACAGATAAGGAAGTCAAGGCCACTTGGGGACAGCTGCTCTCCAGCCTCCACTCAGGGTGCCTAAGTGGTGAGCTGGACCTAGGGCAGTGCCCGAGCCTCCCCACAGGGTCCTGGAAAGCCACTGGTTCGTGTGGATCACACAGATGAACCACATCCCCAAGGAGATCGGCCATGAGAAGCACCGGGACTGGGTCAGCTCTCAGGTGGGCAGCAGGGGTGGGGCTGGGTGGGGCCCATCCTGGGTGGGGTGGGGGGTCCCAGCCAGGAGCCAAATGGCAAAGCAGGGATGAGGCCCTGACGGGGCTGCCAGGTGGGGGATGGTGCCGTAGGGTCAGGGATCTGCAACGGCTTCCTCACCTGTTGCCCCGCTGGCTTCTGGCAGCTGGCAGCCACCTGCAACGTGGAACCTTCGCTTTTCACCAACTGGTTCAGCGGGCACCTCAACTTCCAGATCGAGCACCAGTGAGTGTGGGTGCTGGGGGCCAGTGGGAGGTGGGGAGGGGGTCCTGGGAGGGGACCCGTGGGTGGGGCCTCTCTCTGGAATCTCCCACTTCAGGTGCCAGCATATGCTCCCCACCCCCAGCCTCTTCCCCAGGATGCCGAGACACAACTACAGCCGGGTGGCCCCACTGGTCAAGTCGCTGTGTGCCAAGCACGGCCTCAGCTACGAAGTGAAGCCCTTCCTCACCGCGCTGGTGGACATTGTCAGGTGAGGCTGCAGCCCGGCCCCTCTGCTCTGGTGGCTTCCCCAGGGCCTATGCCTGCCCTTGTCCAGGTCAGCCTCATGCTGAGCCCCCGGGGTCCCTGAGCCTTTCTGTCCACGTCCCATGCCCTTCCTCCCTTCCCCAGCCTTCATGCACACAGTGAGAATTTCTGGAGCACCTACTGCAGACTCACAGACACAGCAGTGCCTGCGGTGAGCAGATCTATGCAAACCTACCCCCAAAGGCTGAGGGAAAGAAGCTAACAGATCCAGTTTCTCAGAAGGAAACACTTAATAGAGACTTACAAACAGAAGCCATGTCTCAGGGCTGGGCACGGTGGCTCACGCCTGTAATTCCAGCACTTGGGGAGGCTGAGGTGGGCGGATCACTTGAGGTCAGGAGTTGGAGACCAGCCTGGCCAACATGGTAAAACCCCGTCTCTACTAAAAAGAAAAAAAAAAAAATACAAAAATTAGCCGAGTGTGGTGGCAGGTGCCTGTAATCCCAGCTACTTGGGAGGCTGAGGGAGGAGAATCACTTGAACTCGCAAGGCGGAGGTTGCGGTGAGCTGAGATTGCGCCACTGCAGTCCAGCCTGGGCAACAGAGCAAGACTCTCTCAAAAACAGACAAAAAAACCATGTCTCAGGCAGCCAAGAGTTGGGACATCCCCTCACACGCCCTCCAGAAAGAACCGTCTATATAGCAAGCTTTTAGAGTGAACCCCATGCAGGTGGTTCTTATGAACCTGGTGAGCACTGGAGGTTAGATAAGCGTCTACCAGAGGAGGTTATCTATGCCATGAGCTTGGCATTTAGGGTCAAGCATCGGTCATCAGACAGTTTTGCTTGAAGATGGCATTGCCCTTATGGCATTGCAGGCTCCAGAGAGCTTCCTGCCCTCTTGGAGCTGATGTTCCTTCTAGCAGAGGAAACAGCAAGCAGTTAAAATAACAAATAAGTAAATTACAGAAGATGGGCAAAAGAACAATGAAAAGCCCCTCAGGGTGGGGACAGGGGAGGGGAGGGGGGCGGCCAGGCAGGGGCTGCAGTTTTTAATAAGGTGGTGGGGCAGGCAGTATTGACAGGCTGACATGTGAGCAGGGACAGGGAGGAGGCGAGAGGCCTCGCCACAGGGACATCTGGCGAAGAGCGTTCAGGCAGAGGGCATAGATAGCCGAGGCAGGCATGCAGGCACTCAGAGAAGGGACGCGCCCAGCTTGCATCTTGGAAAGCTGCCCCTACTGGGAATGACTGGCAGGCAGGAGTCGAAGTGGAAAAGGAGAGCAGAGGGCACTGCAGCCATCCAGGCGAGGGGTGATGGGGCTCAGCCCTTGTGGTCACCTTGAAGGTGGGGAACAGAGGCCAGATTCCAGGTCTTATACCTCTGCGCCTTTGCACACACGCTGTTCCCCTTACTTGGTTGCCCTTCCTTCCTGTGCTGGTGTTCCGATGCCCACTTCTTCATGATCCCTCCCAGCCTGATGCTCTGAGCCCCTGCCATTTGGCACAGCCCTTTAGAGCGCCTGGCACAGGGCTTCCTAGCAGGTTGTTGACATTTCTGGCTCCACCGCCCAATATCAGGCTCAAGATCGGGTGGGCAGGTTCCACGTCCTCTCTGTCCCTGGGTTGCAGCGCCCAGCAGGAGGAGGCAATGGAGAACTGGGTGCAGGAGGGACAGGCCCACCCAGGCTGATGCCTGGACTTGGCCTTGGCTGCCCTCCAGCTCCCTTACCCCACACTCCTCACACCAGTCTAGATTCCATTCCAGAGAATGAGCATTCAGCTGTTCTCCCAACCCACCCTCTGGGCCCGCATCGCTGCCTGCGCCCAGGGAAGGGAACCCAAAGGGAATGGGGATATCTCCGCTCACACTTACCATGGGGGATACAGGGGTGTTAGGATCTTGCAACTGAGCTCCTAACACCCACCCCCACCTCCCAGGTCCCTGAAGAAGTCTGGTGACATCTGGCTGGACGCCTACCTCCATCAGTGAAGGCAACACCCAGGCGGGCAGAGAAGGGCTCAGGGCACCAGCAACCAAGCCAGTCCCCGGCGGGATCGATACCCCCACCCCTCCATTGGCCAGCCTGGGGGTGCCCTGCCTGCCCTCCTGGTACTGTTGTCTTCCCCTCAGCCCCTCGCATGTGTATTCAGCAGCCCTCCGGCCTTGGCTCTGGGCCTGATGGGACAGGGGTAGAGGGAAGGTGAGCGTAGCACATTTTCCTAGAGCAAGAATTGGGGGAAAGCTGTTATTTTTATATTAAAATACATTCAGATGTATTATGGAGTGGAGTGGTGAATTTGCATGAGTTTTGAAGCTGGGGTCTGCCCCGACTCCCCAACAGCATTCAGGCCCTCGGCCATCAATGTGTGTGTTGGGGCCGGCGGCGGGGTGAGGGGGAGCACTAAGGAGCTCCCTTCAGCTCTAGATGCCCTGGGCCTGGGAGCCCAGGGCTGCCTGGACTCAGACCTGCCCGAGGGCCTATTCACTTCCTATTCATGCTGGACTTCAAGTCACTTGACCCTTCTGCATGATGGGATGAGCGGGCCCAGCAGATGAGGACCCAGGGCTGGGGGCCATGTCTGCAGACGCTTCTGGACATGGACTGGGGAAGACGGTTGTGCCTCTTGACCTGCACTGGCCTCTCACAGCCCTCCATGACGGGGGGCCTGAAAGGGCCCCGCGCAGCGGGCCACCTGCTGATCTTAGCACCACACCTGGCATCACACCAGTGGTGGTGGTGCAGCCTGTGCCCGGTGCCCCAAGGAGGCAACGTCGATCTCCCTCAAGCCCACCTGGGACCAGGTGCTTGTCTGTAGTTACTGCAGTGAATAAGCTGGACCCCTGAGGCATGGCCGTTCCTGTCCCTGAGTCCCTGGAGTCAGGTCTTAGGCTCCTCGTCTGGCAATGGGCTGGACTGTGCCTGTGGGTTTCGGACGGTTCTGGGGAGGGTTTTGAGTTACCTCTTGGGGCACCCAGAATTGGGAAGAAGATCTGGCTGGACCACTCAGTCCCCAGCATCCACACAGCCTGACAGCTCCAAGCTGAGCTGAGGGTTTCATCTGAAGTGTCGGCAGCTTGAAAAAGAAAGCTGAGCGAGGATTTCTATGAGGCCTTTCTGGAGTGGGAGTTGGGGTCGCCCTACCAGCTGCAGGGGTTGCCCCCCACTTTTTGGGCTTCCATTGGCCTGGACTGGGTTCTCTTTGGGAGGTGGAAAAGGCGCAAATTCTGCCAATTTTTGTTCAGCCCCTCCAAGGTGACTCTGAGTGTTGATGCCCATGAATTTCTTCTCTTCCGAGACAGCCAGAAAGCTCCTCAGTGCTAAAGCTGATCACCGTAGTCTCACACCTGCTTCCTCTCTGCGAGGGGGGGCTGTCCGCACATTCCCATGGACTCTTGCAGCTCTTCCCAGGGGCTCCCCTTCTAGAAAGTTCTCTCTGACCCGCAGGGCTCCTCCCCTTCCCTGCCCAGCCTGTGACTAGGGTCTCTGTGACAGCACCTGGAATACTGACGTCATTTGCTGCTGGAGGCTGGTGGCAGCCCAGACCCTGGCCCAGGAGACCCTGGTGTGTGTTTTCTGAGAGGATGACAGACAGACAGACAGGGTGTTTGTGTCCTGCTTCCCTCACCCTGACTTCCGGGGCAGGAGAGCACTGGGGGAGGTCCTCCTCGGCTCACATAATCTCCCAGACCCAGGAGCAGACAGCCCAAAGCTCCCTATGGCCTCCCAGCCCAGGGCAGTGCCAGCAGAGGCCTCCTGGTAGGGCCAGGGAAGCAGAGGGTGGCAGCCCCTTCGGCTTGGTTGTGAGTGAGATACCTGCTCTCCTCCGGGTGTCACCCAGCTCCACCTGATCCACTCAAGTCAGACAGACGGGGGTGGGGGGGTGGGGGCAAGTCCTGTTTCTGCCAGGACACAGGCTGTGTGACCTTGGGGGAGTTCCTTGACCCCTCTGAGCAGTAGTACCTAGGGTGATGGAAGAAAGGCTCTTAGCAAAGGGCACAGCAGCAGGCTCAGTTTATTCACAAATTTTGTGCACACAACCCAGTTCCCCAGGGTGACCATTTGCTCTGTCACATAGGACAAGTTCTTTTTTGCCTTCCCTGAGCCTCAGTTTTCAGCCGAGGGTAAGACTGGATGCTCCTCGAAAGGTACTTCCTGCCTCAGACACACGCTTCTCATGCCCAGCACGTGCCTTGCATTCAGGGTCTCTGCACAGGCTGTTCCCTCTGCGGGGACTCCCCCTTCCTGTCACCGCCTGTTTAAATCCCGTTGGCTCCTAGTGCCACGCGGGCGCCCTGAGCCAGCGCAGGCTCCGAATGGCATTCCCTCCGTCCACACCCTGGTAGAGATCGCTGTGCGCTGGCTCCGAGACGCTCACCGGGGAGATGCTAACACCGAGGACCCACGACAGCCGAGCCTGCAGCGCCACCCAGGGGTGCCCGGAGCATCTGCGCCAGTGTGGGGCGGGCCGTGCTCCCTACCGTCCCTGGTAACTTGCTTCGAGGACCCCTGGGAGGCCCCGCCCTCAGCAGCCACTCCTGGGTTTCTCCGGACCGCCTGGGATCGATCACTGGCAGGGGAATCTTTGCTCTTGTCCCACTGTCCCCCATGCTAGATCCCCTGGGAACAGGTCACCCTCAGTCCTGAGTTGAGCTCCCCCTTCTCCATCTGTAGGTCTCCTAGTCTCAGGACAAAGGCTTAGGGCACAGGGGCCAGGCTTGTAAAAGGAAAGAGGCTTTGGTGGAACCTCTGAACCTCTGAGAAACCGTGTTCCTTTTTTATTGTCTGTACAAGAGGCGTGGGCCCAGAGGAAAAACAGCTCCCAAGGGAAACCGTAACCGCAGTGTTGGTTTGTTCCTTCGATCATCCACATTCGCTACGGGTCTCCCAGCCCAGGCAGATGTTGGAAATGATGATGCCCAAGAGCCAGCCCCTGCCTGGCATATTGGGAGTAGCTGGCAGGGGGCAGGGGGCCAACAAACTCCTTTGTAACAGGACAGGCCGTGGGTTTCTCAAGGTTCCTCCCCCCACTACACTATGTCCTCAGGCAATGAGCCACCACGACTACTGGGAGCTTGGCCTGTTCCAAGCTCTTGGCTGCTGTCACTCTTTCTCTTGGACACTTGCTCTTGAATGGGATGATTTAGAAGAAATAACTGAATGCCTTTAAAATCCAAAGCAAAGTGTTTGTGATGGTGGAGGACGATGGGGACGTGATCCTGAAATCTCAGCACGCTGTGGGGCTCCTTGTTCTGTGTATGCACTGGCCACAGGAAGCCAGTCTGCTGAGAAAAGGAAAACCAGTCCCGAGGGCAGTGGCGTTTCAGCCTGGGGCAAGCCGTCCCCACGGCGCCCCATTTCCCTCTCAGATGTTGGAACAGGGACTCTTTGAGAGGCAGCTTCTTTGTCCAGAGGGGCACACCTCTCAGGGGAGGGTGCAGCCCGGCTCGCTGAGGAGTCCCAGTGGGCCCAAGGCACTGTGTCACACAAGCAATGGCCAGTGGCTCCTGATGGCAGCCCAAGCCTAGCCCCAGTGGCTGCCAGCTCTGCCCTGGCCCAGCTTGGTAAAGGCTTTCTCTCCTCTCCGACTAGGCACGAGGGCTTCGGAGTGTTCAGCCAGACACCCCGAGGATCCGCCTGTGGTGCCACAGCACCCCCTGTCCCCGCCCCACAGACACACAGTCTAGGCTTGGGGCACCGCAGATGTCCCTGCTACCCACAAAGCTGATACCCTTTTATCTGCGTAGCTATCCCGCTCTTATCTCCTCCTCAGAGACTAACTGCCCTCCACTGCCCCCACTCCTCCAGCCAGCCGCTGGGCCTCCTGGGAGCTGTCTGACATTTGATGTGATGGGGGCAGGGTCTGGGAACCAGCCCTTTCTGTGCAGGAGAGGTGGCCAGGGGCCTGCCGGTTAGGAGCAGGGTCCTGCTGCTGTGTGGCCTGCTGCAGTCCTGTCCTCTCTCTGGGCTCAGCCTCTTCGCCCACGATAGAGGTGTTGGGGTTTGATTGCTCAGGGCCTTGAATATTGGGGCACCATGACTTTGGCAGGGGATAGGGATTAGAAACTCACAATTCTGGGTGTGTTGGCAAGGGGGTCAGCTGAGTACAGGGACAGGAGGGGGCGGTTAAGCAGAGAGCAGATATGAATGTCCTCAGCTTCTTGACCAAGGGAAGTATTCAAGGGCAAGGCGGGGCTGGGTGGGGCTGGAGAAGTCAGAGAAGCTCCAAGTGCCCAGTGAGGCTGGGCCAAGATTTACCTGGTGCCTTCATAGCCCCAGTGTCCATCTGGCCTCCAGTGTACCCAACTCCAAGCCCCCTGGTTGTTATGGGTGATGGACCCATGGATTTCCAACTGGCAGGGTTGGGAGGCCTGGGCTGGTCGCCATCCTGGAGGCGGGTCACAGGCACTGCGCAGAGGGTGGGAGGCGTGCCTGCCAGGGTCTTGCAACCTTGAAGGCCGCTGCCAGCGGGTCCACCAGGAGGGCAAGGCCTAGGGTAAGCGGGTGTTGAGATAATGGCATCCTTGGGGCCCCTCTAGCCTGACCCTGTGAACTATGGCCCACAGGGCCAGGGAGGGCAAAGGACTCCCCAGAGCCACTTGGTGAATCTGAGATGAGTCTGCCGCCTCGCTCAGGGCTTCTGTAATGCCAGGCCCTACTCAGGACACCCTGTGGCCACTGGGGAGCCATACTTACCCCAGTCAGTCTGCTGGCTGTCCCTACCTGGCTGGATTTCGGCCAGGCAAAGCGGGGGTCAGGGAAGCAGGCGGGAGCTGAGGTCTACTCAGGAGCCCTCCCCAGCCCTGCTGGAAGCAGCTACAAAGCCAAGGGGAGGACCCAAGGTGTTGACTAGCCAGTGCCTCTTGGCCCTTCCTTGGCACACTTTCCCAGACTCAGCCCTGCCAGGAGAGCCAGCCCAGAGACGATGACGGAGCAGCATGGGGGTCCATGGGAGGCCGACTGTACAAGCGCCCCTGGTATGTTGCTTTAGACTCTTCCCAGCCTCTGGGGTCAGACAGACCTAGGATCCAATCACTGTGCCTATGAACTGATGAACCTGGGCTAGGATGATATCAGCCTCCCCACAGCCTGTGGGTTCTGAATGAACCACTGCAGATATGGGCACGGGAGCCACCAGACAGAATCATCAGCCTCCAGAGCCTTCTTCAGCCCCCTTTTTATTTTATTTATTTATTTATTTATTTATTTTATTTTTATTTTTATTTTTTTTGAGATGGAGTCTCGCTCTGTTAGGCTGGAGTGAGTGATCTTGGCTCACTGCAACCTCTGCCTCCCAGGTTCAAGCGATTCTCCTGTCTCAGCCTCCTGAGTAGCTGGGACTGCAGGCACGCACCACCATGCCCAGCTAATTTTTGTATTTTTAATAGAGACGGGGTTTCACCATGTTGGCCAGGATGGTCTCGATCTCTTGACCTCGTGATCTGCCCGCCTTGGCCTCCCAAAGTGCTGGGATTACAGGCATAAGCCACTGCGCCCGGCCTTCCCCAGCCCCTTCTAAGGAAGCCAGGAATTCTGTTTGGCCTGGCGCTCTGTGGAAGCCGGCTGGCCCAGGGATGGGAGGGCAGACTGCACTTGGGGAGACAGCTGGGGAGGGAGGATGTTAGGAAGGGTCTCTGCAAGCCCCTCCATGCCACCCTCCCTGGGTAGGGGTCAGCTGCTGAGAGGTGGCTCTCAGCCCAGTTTTAGAGTTGGGTTGGGGTCGGCTGCTGAGAGGAGGAAGATGGGCCAATGTTTTTGGGTCATTTCCACCAAGTTCCAGGCCCCAGAATGAATTTCAGAGGCAGCAGGGAGAGGCGGGTGGGATGGCCACAGGGGAGAGGGGATACAGACAGATGCAAGCATGGGGACCCCTCCTGGTGCCCAGGCTCAGCTAGGAGGGCCTCATCTATCACCCAACACCATGGCCTGGCACTGGCGTGCAGGAAACACAGGAAGTGAGAATAAAATTCCTTATTTTATTTCAAAAAATGTAGGGGTGGGGAAGCAACATGATAAACATTACGATCAGCTCCCTATGGGCTCATTCTGCCTCTGCAGGGGTGAGGGGCATACAGTAGCTGGGGGGCATGCCATTGCCATGGCAACCCAGACGCTTAGATGCAGGTCCCTCCTGGCTGCTTAGAGCTGGGGGGACTAGGCGCCCTCCCCAAAAGCCCCCATTCTGAGTTGTTGGTGCCCGCCCCTCCTCTGAATCTAAGAACTGATTAGTGGGTTAGACTGCAACAGCAGCTCAGGATCCCCCCAGGACTTCCCTCCCTCCCCTCTCACTTGCCCGTCCCCTCAGCTACCAGCACCTCCAGCCCCCACCTCCTCCTCTTCTCAGCTCCACCCTGGTCCTCATGAGGTTCCCCCCTCCCCAGCCCCTCAGGGCAGCCTCCTCCTGAGACTCCCTCCCGCTCTGCCTCCCTGACCCTCCCTGACAGTCAGGGCCACCGAAGCAAGGCCATGTGGTGAAAGGCAGATTGTCACAAGGCCCAGCCCTGCCGCCCACTCCTATCACAATGCATCCTGGAGCAAAAGGTTAAACACAGTAAGGGCAGGTACAGACAGGAGAGTGCCTGAGGCAGCACCGTCCACACAGCAGCCCCAAGATGGGGAGGGCTGGGACGAGACCTCCCAGCTCCAGTGCCCTCCTGCAGCCTGCAGGGCCCACGTCCCCTGGGGCCAAATGGCCAGGGATTGGCTGGCACTGCCCAGCTGATAACAGAGCATTTGGAGAAGGGTCGGATTGCTCCAGAATCTTGGACCTCAGGACACCCCGAGGAAAAGCTGGGGGGTGGGCTGAGCCTCCAGGCCAGCTGGCCCCTCCCTGAACGTGGCCACTGCCTCTGCTGAGCCACAAGAGACGAGGGACTCCCCCTTTGGTCCCAAGGTCACAGGCTCAAGTTGGGGAGGCAGTGGAATGGGGCCCGTGAAAGCCCAGGGTCAGAGCACTCTAGTGATGGGGTGGAGGACTCTTCCAGGGCCCAAGGTTTGGGCTGGCTGTGCCCGCAGGCCCAGGGCCCTGGACATCTTAACAGAGGCCTCGGGTACTGATCCCAGCTGCGGGGGGGAGACCCGAGCTTTGTAACAAAGCAGGCCTCTTTACGAAAGGGCGGACCAATGGCGGCCGTCAGGGAGAGCGAAGCCAGGCCGGGAGGGTCAGGGGCCCTGCCTGACTAGGACCTGCCCCTACGAACCCCAAGAGCATCTGAAGAACCAAAGCGGGGTGAGGCCTAGTGACCAGGCTGCAAGGGGAGACTCACAGGCCGGACCCATGGACCGCTGGTCTCCTCCCACCTTTAGGGGCAGAGAGTGGAGGTAGGACAGAGCCACCCCCGGTGGCCACCTCTCTGCTCCTTGGAAGAAGGGGCTGGGAGGCACTGGGAGGGCCATGGCTGATGGCTGATGGCTGAGGGAGGGCAGGCCCCATGAGGGCAGGGTGCTATGGGGGAGAGGTGAAGGGAAAAAGGAGAGGGGAAAGGGAGAAAGATCCAACATGGGGTCCGTGAGCGGTGCATACACCAGCCTCTCGGACACCCCTCAGAACAAAAGCCCATCATTCCTCTGGCCATCACCCCACCTGCACCCCTTCCCCACGGTGTCCCGGGGGCTGTGGCTTCATTTGTGAAGGTAGGCGTCCAGCCACAGCTTCCCAGACTTCTTCAGGGACCTGCAAAGTTGGGGATGGACCAGGGTCAGGGACCAGGACGGGCCTGGCCTCAGAGAGTGCAACGGCTGAGGAGGCCATCATTAAGGCGGCATTATGTCCCCTTGGCCCTAACCAGGGCTTACCACTGCCACTGGGCCTGCGGGGCTGTCAGCTCAGAGCCCACCAGGAACCCCACGCAGAAAGGGATGGTCTTCTTGCAGCCCAGGGAGAAAAGCCCAACAGTTCCTAACACAGGCTCAGGAGTAAGGCAGGTGCCCTGGTAGATGACTATGCCAGGAGAGCCCAGCCTCTCTTGTGATCCCACTGTCTGCACCACGGGCGATCCCAGGGCCCAGCACCTGTGGACCTCCACTCCTCACCTGATGATGTCCAGCAGGGCCCTCAGTAGCGGCTTCTCCTGGTATTCAATGCCATGCTTGGCACATAGAGACTTCACCAGCGGGGCGATCTTGTGTAAGTTGTGCCGGGGCATGGTGGGGAAGAGGCTGAGGAGCGTGTGGGGTGGGCAGAGCGTGAGGACTCCAGAGGGCTGTGCTGCTCCTGCTTCCTCCCACCACCCAGGGAGAGGCTGGCTGGGGCCCTCAGAGACACTGTCCACCGCCAGGACCAGGCTCAAAGTGTGGCTCCTCGTGTGTGCCCAGTGGGGTGCCACGTGTGTGGAGGGGAGGGTGCAGCCCTCCGTGAGCAGGAGGGCGTTTGTGCTCTATGGAGCTGGGAAGATATTTGGTGGCCAAAGTGTCATGTTTTTCAAAAAAGAAATGAAATAGCTGGGGAATGCTAGGAAAGGAGGCAGTGAGGTGGGGCACGGTGGCTCACGCCTGTAATCCCAGCATTTTAGGAGGCCGAAGCAGGCAGATCACTTGAGGCCAGAAGTCTGAGATCAGCCTGGGCAACATGGCAAGACCTCTTCTCCACAAAAAATAAAAATAAAAAATTAGGCCGGGCGCAGTGGCTCACACCTGTAATCCCAGCACTTTGGGAGGCCGAGGTGGGTGGATCACTTGAGGCTGGGAGTTTGAGACCAGCCTGGCCAACATGGTGAAACCCTGTCTCCCTAAAAATAACAAAAATTAGCTGGGCGTGGTGGCATATGCCTGTAATCCCAGCTACGTGGGAGGCTGAGGCCTGAGAATTGCTTGAACCTGGTAGGTGGAGGATGCAGTGAGCCGAGATCGCGCCACTGCACTCCAGTCTGGGCAACAGAGCGAGATTCTGTCTGAAAATAAATAAATAAATAAAAGTAAAAAAAAAGAAGAAATTAGTTGGGCACGGTGGCATGCACCTGCAGTCCCAGTCACTCAGGAGGCTGAGGTGGGAGGATGGCTTTAGCTCAGGCATTCGAGACTGTAGTTAGCCAAGAAAGCACCACTGCACTCCAGCCCAGGAAACAGGGTGAGACTCTCTGTCTCTACATTTTTTATTTTTTAATAAAAAAAAAAAAAAACAGTGACAAGAAGGCAAGGACAAGGGGCAGCAGGGCAGTCCCTCGGCCAATGTTCCAGGCAAGCTACGTAGCCCTGCCCTGCTAGCCTCACACGGTCATGAGGTGTGTGTGCAGGCTCCAGAACTACAAAGCCCCAGGCCCACGTGGAGGGAGGTGGTAACCACTATGCCCAGGGGCACAGAACGAGGGGCACAGGACGCCCCTCGGGGAGATGGAACAGGGGAGCCCCTCTCCTGACCTCAGCGGGGCTGGCTGGGAGCCTTGCTCTATATTGGGCAGAGACCTTGTCAGAGAGACAAAGAGGTGGCCCCCACATTCTGCACTCTGCCCAGATGGGGTAGCGGCCACTTCCCTCCCGCTGTGGGTCTCCCCGCCTCCCCGCAGCCCCGCGCTCACTGGTGCTCAATCTGGAAGTTAAGGTGTCCACTGAACCAGTCGTTGAAGAAGGACTGCTCCACATTGCAGGTGGCTGTCAGCTGTCAGTGGAAGGGATGAGTGTCAGGGAACAAAGGAAGGCCCAAGGGCCTGGCCTCATTCCCAAGGGGCCCAGCCTTACCCAGGGTCTCCAGGCCACCCGTCCACATCATACCGTCCTGCCTGATGGCCTCGGCCCACCCAGATGCCCCACCTGTCCCTCTGGGGGACTCCTGCTGCCCTTTCTTGCTTAGCTCTGAAGCTCCCAGCAGAAGGACACAGGCAGCCCCGGGAGGCCCAGCACAGCCCTGCGTTAGCAGGTGCAGAGCATCTGGGGCCAGGACATGGACATCGGGACCAGGCTCTGGTGACCGGCCCTGACTTCCCTACCTGGCTACTGAACCAGTCGCGGTAGGCCTCCTGGTCAATCTCCATGACGATGTGATTCATCTGCGTGACCCACACAAACCAGTGGCTCTCCAGGAACCTGCAAGAGAACACAGCTCAGGGCAGGGGCCTCCAGGGGCCCGGCCACGGTGGGAACAGATCCACTCTCCCAACCAGCCCAGGACAGCCCCTGCCAAGGGGCCAGGATGGGAGGTCCCCGGGCAAAGTGGAGCCGTCCGAGCCTCTTCTCATGCCAAAGCAATCATCAGTGCCAGTGGAGGGCCCAGGGATGAATCAGCAAAGCCCAGGCACCTGATGAAGTTGAGGAAAAGGAGGGCTCCCAGGATGCCGTAGAAAGGGATGTAGGTGATGAAGAATCGGATGTAGTAGCTGATGGCCCAGGCCAGGTCCTGCGGGGAAAGATTAAGTTAGGCGCAACCTGCCCTCTCCTCTGCCCTGGCACCAACTGCCTGCCCCAGATGTGCACACATCTCACACTCAGGCCTCTAGAAGCTGGACCGCAGCCCACCGAAATGCGATGGGCAACTACATGCCACCTGTTTGCTCGGGGTTTGCATGGTTGCCTTTGTTTCTAGGGAAATGCCGAGTGTTTTAGCATCGGGAAGTGACTGTGCCCTGTTTTTCGGGAGAGAAATGGACCCTCCTGCTGAGGGGCAGCCGTGGGGTAGGGGTGGGGGTCAGCAGCCCTCTCGTGGGGCAGGGGCGATTCTGAAGGTGCGCCCCCAACCCTGGGCCAGGTCCCCAATGGTCCCCCAGTCCTGTCCCTGCTCCTCAGCACCTGGGTCTCCGCCTGGCCTCTCCTTCCAGCAGGACAGAGGGCTTGGAGGGGTAGGGAAGGTCAGAGGTACCATCGTCCCTATCTCAGAGCTCTCGCAGCAGAGGCTGGCCTCCCCATGCCCCACTGTCATCCTGTGCGCCTCCACTCTACTCTCCTCCCTGCCCCTGGCTGGAGTGGTGTCAGGGACTGGGCTTGGACGTCTTCTCTCATGTGTTGGGAGGGTGACTTCACGGCTCCACCCTGTCCACTGCCTCTCTGCCTCCCAAGTCTTCTCTCAACTGGACCACAGCAGCAGCCTCCCACAGTCCCCTGCTTGTCCTCGTGGCCATGGCAACCAGAGTGGCCTTCGCTCCAAGCAGGTCCCAACTCTCCCCTGCTAAAGCCCCCATCCCACCCAGAGTCACCCACAGAGCCTCATGGGGTTAAGAATCTGTCATTACTCAGCCCCCTGACCTGGCTCACTCCCTCCCCAGGGCCTCTGCACGGCCTGTTCCCACTGCCAGGGCGCTCATCCTGCCGTGAGTTTAGGTATGGTGACATATGCCACAGGCTCAGCACAGGTGTCCGAGGTGGAAGGTGAGGTCAAGGGACTGCCCCGTCTCACGTCAAACGACTGAAGAACAAGGTCACATTCGTGTCTTAGAATAGATCCCCACCCACTGGAGAGGGGGAGACTAGGAAGTTATTCCAGCGGCTCAGACATGAAATGACAGAGGCGCTGCCAAGGAGGAGACAGATTCCAGAACTGTCAGAGGCAACGGTGGCTGCATTTGTGCCTGCTTGGCTGTGGGGAATCTAGGCTGGTCCTAGGTGATCAAGGGTCAGGTGCCAGCAGCTGAACAGGAAAGGAGGAGGGGAGCGCTCAGGAGGGGCCAGAGATGGCCTCAGGGCCAACATTGGCCAAGGGCAGGACCTCACGTTCCAATGAGGTGGCCTTCAAGGTGACGAGGGAGGCAGATGTAGCCAGTTCTGCTCCCACTTTCCATCACATTCCTTCTATTTTGTGTGTGTGTTGCAATAGTGTGCAGTGTATCTACACATATATGGAAACAAAATGAGGATGTGGTTATGGATTTTTTTTTTTTTTGGAGGTGGGATCTTGCTTTATTGCCCAGGCTGGAGTGCAGTGGTGTGATCATGACTCTGTCCCAGGCTCAAGCCATACTTCTACCTCAGCCTCCCAAGTAGCTAATTTTTTTTTTTTGAGAGGGAGTCTCGCTCTGTCGCCCAGGCTAGAGTGCAGTGGTGTGATCTTGGCTCACTGCAAGCTCCACCTCCCGGATTCATGCCATTCTCCTGCCTCAGCCTCCGAAGTAGCTGGGACTACAGGTGCCTGCCACCACGCCCGGATAATTTTTTGTATTTTTTTTTTTTTGTTTACATTTTTTATATTTATTTTGTATTTATTTATATTTTTTGTATTTTTAGTGGAGATGGGGTTTCACCGTGTTAGCCAGGATGGTCTTGATCTCCTGACCTTGTGATCTGCCCACCTCGGGCTCCCAAAGTGCTGGGATTACAGGCATGAGCCACTGTGTCCGGGCTTACCTGGATAATTTTTTTAAAGTTTTTATAGAGATGCGGGGGGAGTCTCACTTATTTGCCCAGGCTGGTCTCGAATGCCTGTGCTCAAGTGATCCTCCAGCCTTGGCCTCCCAAAGTGCTAGGATTACAGGTGTGAACCATTGCCCTGGCCCAATTTTTATTTTTAAAAGACAGGGTCTCGCTCTGTTGCCCAGGCTTGAGTGCAGTGGTGTGATCACAGCTCACTGCAGCCTCAAACTCCTGGGCTCAAGCCATCCTCCTATCTCAGCCTCCAAAGTAGCTAGATTACAGGCGCGCATCACCATGCCCAGCTTTTTGTAGAGACAGGGTTTCGCCACGTTGCTCAGGCTGGTCTCAAACTCCTGGCTTCAGGTGATCCCTCCCACCTCAGCCTCCCAAAGTGCTGAGATCACAGGCGTGAGCCACCATGCCTGGCCTGGACTTTTTTTGAGTGTAGAGAGCAACACATACTCAGAGACCGCTGGTTTCAGGGGCAGAGAGCCCAAGAGATCAGAAGCAGCCAGAGAGGCGGAGCAAGGGGGTTGGGAAGAAGCCAGCAGAGGTGGGGACCTGGAAGCCAACAGGAAGAAGAACTGCAAGAGGGAGTGGCCAGTGGTGTCAGATACAGCAAAATTCCAGGAGGGTGAAGCCTGGGAGCATCTCAGGATCCAGGACGTGGCCCCGGGAACGGGAACCTTGCCAGAGCATGTAAACCTCCCCGGGAAGCCTCCTTCAAAGATCTTAGGGTTTATCACCTCTTTCCTCTAAGCCAGGGTCCCCCAACCTCCACACTATTGGCACCTGGGACAGGCTGCTTGTTGTCATGGGCGGTTCTCCAGGGCATGGCAGGGTGCTAAGCACCATCCTGGCTAGATGCCCACCAGATGCCAGTAGCACCCTCCTCTCCTGAAGTTGTGACAATTAAAAGTGTCTCCAGATACTGCTAAAGGGCAGAACAGCTCCCCTGAGAACCAGTGCCCCAGGTCATAGGTGCGCTCCTGGCTCTGAAAGCCCCACAGGCTCATCACATTGTCCCCACTCTGCCATCCCCTTTTAGGAACATAGGGTGATTTCTTTTCCTGTTTAATGCTTTGTTCCTTAGGGAACAAGCACAGTCAAAAACAAAAAAAAAGAGGTTGCTCACTGCAAGCTCCACCTCCCAGGTTCAAGCGATTCTCCTGCCTCAGCCTCCTTAGTAGCTGGGACTACGGGTGCACGCCATCATGCCCAGCTAATTTTTTGTATTTTTAGTAGAGATGGGGTTTCACCACGCTGGCCAGGCTGGTCTCGAACTCCTGACCTCATGATCTGCCCGCCTCGGCCTCTCAAAGTGCTGGGATTACAAGCATGAGAGACTGCGCCCGGCAATAGGCCATTTATGAGTTAGAACATGATTGAATGCTAGAGGCAAGAAGAGGGTGTAACATGTATGAGGAGGGAAAAAACATAATGATGCTAGTCTCTAGCTTGAGCCACTGGGTGGATGATGGACCCATTCATTAACATGGAGACCATCAAAAAAGGATTAGGTTGTGGGAGAAGAGGAGGACTTATATTGAATATGTTGGATTTGAAATGGCTGGGACACCTCCAAATGGAGTCAGATTGGATATATGGGTCCAAGACTTGGAGATAAAATTTGACTTGGCTGCTCTTAAATTCACAGTCAAGGTGAAAAGGACAACTTCAGTTAGCAAGCGATAAAACAGTAATCAATAGGCCGAGCGCAGTGGCTCACGCCTGTAATCCCAGCACTTTGGGAAACTGAGGTGGGCAGATCACCTGAGGGTGGGAGTTTGAGACCAGCCTGACCAACATGGTGAAACCCTGTCTCTACTAAAAATACAAAATTAGCCGGGCGTGGTGGCGCATGCCTGTAATCCCAGCTACTTCGGAGGCTGAGGCAGGAGAATTGCTTGAACCCAGGAGGCAGAGGTTTCGGTGAGCCGCGATTGCGCCATTGTACTCCAGCCTGGGCAACAAGAGCGAAACTCCATCTCAAAAACAAACAAACAAACAAAAAACAGTAATCAATAAACAAGTCCACATTTGGTTAAAAGAGGAAAAACTTCTCCATGGCTATTGGTTGGAGCATGAGGGACAAATAGACTGCTGAGAAAGAGTGGATTTTAAGCAAGCATTTCAGAAAGTGACAATTTAGACTTTGATAATTGCCAGATAAACAATTTATCTGCCAGGCACAGTGGCTCACGCCTGTAATCCCAGCACTTTGGGAGGCCGAGGCGGGTGGATCATGAGTCAAGAGTTCAAGACCAGCCTGGCCAACATGGTGAAACCCCATCGCTACTAAAAATACAAAAATTAGCCAGGCATGGTGGCAGGCGCCTGTACTCCCAGCTACTCAGGAGGCTGAGGCAGGAGAATCGCTTGAACCCAGGAGGCAGAGGTTGCAGTTAGCCGAGATCGCACCACTGCACTCCAGTCTGGGTGACAGAGTGAAACACCGTCTCAAAAAAAAAGATGACATAATTACAGTGGGCCCTAATGCAATATGACCGATGTCACTATTTTAAAAAAAGGAAAAATTTTCAAGTATCCACTTTTGGTGAAGAAAAAAAGAAAATTAAAAAATAGGCCAGGCGTGGTGGCTCATGCCTGTAATCCCAGCACTTTGTGAGGCTGAGGCAGGCAGATCACTTGAGGCCAGGTGTTCGAGACCAGCTGGGCCAACATGGAAAAGCCCCATCTCTACTAAAGATACAAAAATTAACTGGGCATGGTGGCCGGTGCCTATAACCCCAGGTACTTGGGAGGCTGAGTCACAAGAATCGCTTGAACCCAGGAGGTGGAGGTTGCAGTGAGCCGAGATCACACCACTGCACTCCAGCCTGTGTGACTCTGTCTCAATAAATAAATAAATAAACTAAATAATGTTTTTTTAAAGAGGGAAATTTGGACACAGATACAGATACAAATATGCAGAGAGACGATGTACCGAGAGGGAGGGCGAAAGCCATCAACCAGCCAAGGAGAGGCCCAGAACAGAGCCTTCCAGAGCCCTAAGGAATCCACCCTGCTAACACCTCGGTTTTGGACTTCCTGTCTCCAGAACTGGGAGAAAACACATCCCTGCTGCTTATGCCACTCAGTTCGTGGTGCTTTGTCATACGGTCTTCGCAAATGAACACACCTGTCCTCTCAGCCAACGCCCAGCTGCTCCAACTTCAAACCAGGGTGTGGGGTGACCCAGTTCATGGGACTCAGGGCCCACAGGGAGTGGGGAAGGGAGATGGCCACACTTGCCTCTCATCATGCTGCCTTTGAGAACTTTCTCGGGGGCTCTGCAAAAGCAGGGGCTGCCCCAGTGAACTCCCTGTGTCTGAGGGAGAGTAGAGATCTTTAGGACTGGGTCCTGGTGGCCCCAGAGGGAGTCCTTTCCTGAGAGGCAGCTACCCCAGGGAGGAGATGCATGGGGCCCCGCAGGCTCCACTGAGGCACACGAGGAGGCAGCGTAGGACCCCCGGGTCCACCTGTCCCAGTCACCCTCCTCCCCGTGCCAAGCCAGCTGTGTCCCCAACTCACCACCCAGTTCTTATGGACTATCATGGTCATGATGATCTGGTACTGGAAATACATGGGGATGAGCAGCGGCGGCCCAACTGCAGGAGAGAGACAGGCGCTTAGAGGCATCCATTCCACTCTGCCTGTGCCGGAAGGTCAGGGGAACCCAGGCCCAGCACTATGCGCAGGGGCCAGCCCTGCAGACGTAGGCAGAAGCAGCCAGGGACCCCAGGGTCTGCAGAGAAGGCTGGGAGCCCTTGAGGACGTGTGTCACCCCTGGGACTCTCTAAGCCTCTGTGTCCCCATCAGGCCTGTAACACGGGCTGAGGGGGTCTGCACGGGAAGGCTGCTGTGGCCCCCGCTTCTAACAAGTTTAGTGTCACTTTCTGGATCTGAAAAAGATGTCAGGCAGGAGGGAGAGAGACGCCACTCTGGGGGAAGGGGAGGGTCCCAGAGTGGTTTCGGGGCACCGAGCACTCACTCAGGAAGAAGTATTCGTGCTGGTGATTGTAGGGCAGGTATTTCAGCTTCTTCTTGCCGTACTGAGGAGAAAGGAGAGATCGTGAGTGCCCAGCAGCCTCAGCTCCCAGCCTCCCATGTTCCCCAACCCGCCCTGCAGCCACCATCCCTTCTATCTGCTCAGGGCACACCACTGTCCCTTTCCTGTCAATCTGCACCCTGGGCCCACCAAGCCTGGGGCACCTCCAGCCCTCTGGGCTCCCCATGCTACAGCCAGCAGCGGCCAACGCTTCCTCAGCCCTAGCTGAGCACTGGCCCGATGGCATCGATCCTCCACAAGGCCGGCACTTCTGAGGCTGAGGCTCAGCGTTAAGCCATGGCCCAAGGCCACGGGAAGTGGCCCTGGCTGGGTTCAGAACCCAAAAAGCTGACTCTGAGCCCATGTGACAGGCACTAAATAAATGTTTGTTGAATGAGTGTGCAACAGAGCAGCTCTCGGCAGAGCATAAGCACCCAGGGGAGTTCCTAGGTCACCATGGAGAGCTCCCGGAGTCCGCAGTGGCAGGGAGAACCTAGGTAAGGGCCCCAGAATTGCTGCCAGTCATCAGGCTGGGAGCATCTACCTCCCTGGAGCCTCCCTGTAATTTACAAGAGTGAATCACTCCTCCCCAGCTGGAGCCTAACCTTGAGGACAGAGGAGGCCACAGGACAGACTCCTCAGGCCACATCTGGCTACCTGAGGTCCCCATGAGGGCACCGGTTTCTTCCCCATCAGAGCCTGCACCTTGGGCAGCCTGACGCCCAGAGGCTCTGATGGAGGAGGGCTGGGCTGGGTCCTGGGCATCGTCATTGTCCAAAGCTGCTCAGGCCACTCAGTGTGAGCCAGGCATAGGAACCACGGCCCCAGGGGATCCCCGGAGCCCTTAATTCCATGGTCCAGCTCCTAGGGACCAGCCCACCCTGCTCTTCCGGGACTGAGACCAAAATATGCCTCTCACTGAGTGGCACCTGCTCCTCTTGCTTGCAGCGTGGGGAGGCTGGGCTTGCAGCCAGCAGATGCGCTTGAGCCAACTCTGCGTCTCACCAGCGCTGAGACTGTGTGAGTCGCTTAGCCTTGCTGAGCCTTGTCTGGCTTTTGAATCAGTGGTTGGTAAGAGGAGCCAATGAGAACATGGGCATAATGCCAAGTGCTGACCCCAGGACCACTGCCCGTCACCCTCCCTATACCCCTGGATCCAAAGGCCAGAGATGCCTCCTCCTATAGTGTCCAGTCATACTTATTGCAGTCAGGAGGTCAAAGTGAGTTACAGAGGGAAGGAACCTTGGATGGTGCCTAGGCCAGCACCCCGTCATCCAAGTGAGAACACAGAGCAAAGTGATTGCCCAAATCACAGGGAGAGCACAGATTCCTGAGGGAAGAGGCTGTGGGTGGGAACCAGGTCCACCCTGTCCCCAAGACTTGCATCTTGGCGCCAATGGCCATGGTCACGGCACACCCAGCTGAAGAACCCCCAGAAACAGTCCCTTTGTTCTGTGTGGCCTCCTGAGCCTTGGCAAGGATCTCACTCATTCCCAGAAAGGACGGCCACTTGCAGTAGGACTATCATTAAGGCCAGGGCTGAGGCCGGCCATGGAGAGGTCCGAGCCAGGGAGGCCTCACAGGAGCCTTTCATGAGTCTCCAGTGGACGGAGGTGCTGGAGGAGCCAGCACTGCAGATGTTGCCCTCAAGGTGGCCAGTCTCGGGGCCTGCAGCGGCCCACAGAACAGGCCCCTGAGTCCTGCTCTAAGCTTCTCCCAGAGGCCAGGGAGCAGGCTCACAGCCCCAGCCTTGGCGTGCAGTGTCTCCAGCTCTGGTCAAGAGCTCCTCCCCACCGCATCTCTCCCACAGAGCATCCCGTCCCTCTCAGGCTGGGCCGGCTATACTCAGAAGTGAGCACAGAGGGTAACCCAGGCAGGTCAGCAGGGGCCAGGGCATCCTAAGGAGGGACTGAGGGCTGGCCACGCTGTTGTGGGGGCCTGGGAGGCACCTGGGGAGTCTGTTTGGAGTTGCATGTGCACAGTAGGCACCCTGTTCTCATGGGTGATGGTGGCCTTTGGGTGGACAACACAGGTTACAGGGGCTGCCTCCACCGGTAAGCACAGCTGGCTCTAGTGTGCGTCCCTTCAATGCCCCAGAATGACCCTCGGAGCCAGGGGGCCCTGCTTGCCAGGCAGCAGCAGGCCTCAGAGTGGATCTCTGTGGGACGGTGAGCAAAATGCTCATCACAGTCACGTGCGTGTATGTCCATGCGTATGGTGACATACCACTACACATCTGTATCCATCTCGATGGCCTCAGCTGCAGTGGGTCTGCTGGGGGATGGCCAGTACTCCCCTCCCAAACCAGAAAGTACAACTGTGGGCTTGGGATACGAAGCCCTGCCCTGTGGCTAACTCTCTGCTCTCATCTTTCCCACGCTCAGTTCTTTGCCAGAGCTTTGCCATTTAAGTCATAGGAGCAGGGAAGGGAGGGAGAGGTATTTTAGAATGTATCAAGCTAGGGGGGTGAGTGCCTGGCTATTTAATTGATCAGAAAGCTGGGGCTACCCAACAAACATATTTCACAAGGGCCCCCAGGACTCCGAAGCTGTGGTTTGCAGCCAGATGGTTTGGGTTCGGACAGTGGTGTTGCCTTTTCGTTGCTGTTACCTTGAACAAGTCACTTCATATCTCTTGGCCTTAGCTGTTCCATCCATGAAAGGGGTCGATGACAGCTCCTGCCTCACGGGTTAAGCAGGGACTAAGTGACGTGCACGCACACTGCCCATCGTGGTGCCCGGTCCACAGACTCACTCAACAAGAGTCAGGCTTCTTCCCAACTGGGGGCTCAGAGCCCCAAGTGTGGGGAGTGCAGGATCCCACACATCTCCTCCTCCCGAGGAGTCCCCATCACACACACAGAGAAAGCCCAAGAGGCAAGGAAGACACATGACTTTCACCCGGCTGGGCTGCGGCCAAGGGTGTGGGTGGCACACATGGACCTCCCCTTGATCAGGAACGGCGCCTTCCCAGGCTGCGGTTGACAGGCAGGGACGCAGGCCAGGGGCAAGGGAGGGAGTGCAGCCAGCCCTGGCGGCGGGGCTGACTCTCCTGTCCCCGGCCTCTCCACGCACCTCAAGGCCAGGCTTGGATGAGGGCCTGGGGGATGCCGGGCCACGTGGAGGGGAACTTTCAGCTTTGGAACAAAATGTCTGAGGAATGACAAGGGCCCTCCTTGTCCATCGAGGGTTGGGGGAGGGGAGCTGTCGCAAAGCCCAGTCTCTGCCTCTGGGAACCTGCAAACTCACACACAGAGAGAAACAGGCGGCACGACCTCCCCAGCAGGAGCGGAATGGCAAGGTCCCTGAGAGGGCGGCATGTGTGTCCCAAGGCGGGATGGGTGACTTTAGCCTGTTCATGAAGGTCTGCCTGAAGCAGGAAGCCCAGGACGTTAGCTTCAGATAGTCAGAGCAGCAGAGGTGGTTTCCCGGATGGGAGGAGGAGGATCTCAGGCACGGCACGGCGTCTGAGGCCCCTTTACACTGCTACCGGGATAATGGTCTCACCAGCCCCCTCAGAAAACTGGAATATGGCAAAAGAAGAACAAAACAAGGCTGCTGCCAATATCACCGCGATTAAACTTAGCTCTGAAATTTCCCGTCAATGCAATAAAACCCAAAGCAGAAAACAGAGTGGAACTATTAGAAAGAAAGAGACTACTTCAACATCCAGATAAGAAAGAAAGAAAGAAAGAGAGAGAGAGAGAGAGAAAGAAAGAAAGAAGGAAGGAAGGAAAGAAAGAAACAGAGAAAGAAAGAGAGGGAAGAGAGAGTGAGAAAGAGAAAGAAAGAAAGAAAGAAGAAAGAGTTACTACACCTTTTTTGTTTGTTTGTTTTGTTTTGTTTTGTTTTGTTGTTGTTGTTGTTTTGAGACGGAGTCTCACTCTGTCGCCCAGGCTGGAGTGCAGTGGTGCAATCTCAGCTTACTGCAACCTCCGTCTCCCGGGTTCAAGAGATTCTCTTGCCTCAGCCTCCAGAGTAGCTGGGACTACAGGCGTGTGCCACCATGCCCAGCTAATTTTTTGTGTTTTTAGTAGAGACGGGGGTTTCATTGTGTTAGCCAAGATGGTCTCGATCTCCTGACCTCGTGATCCACCCGCCTCGGCCTCCCAAAGTGCTGGGATTACAGACGTGAGCCACCACGCCGGGCTGAGAGACTACATTTTCATTATTTTCTAGGATATGATCATCTAATCAGGAAACTCAAAAGAATCAACCGAAACACAACTAGAATTATGAAGAGACATAAGCGGGCACTAGCGGGACAAAAGATAACTATCCCATTCATCAGAAGGCTATGCAAACAAAAATTTAGAAAAAAAAGAAAATTAAGATAACTACCCCAATATCCACTGCTTTCCTGAGTACTGGAGAACCCCCAATCATGATGACAAAATATAAAACGTATAAGGATTGCGTTTTAAAAGAAACATCCATGAGACATATAAAGAAGTACAGACCTTGGCCGGGCACAGTGGCTCATGCCTGTAATCCCAGCACTTTGGGAGGCTGAGGTAGGCGGATCACTTGAGGTCAGGAGTTCGAGACCAGCCTGGCCAACATGGTGAAACCCCATCTCTACTAAAAATACAAGAATTAGCCGGGCATGGTGGCGGGCGCCTGTAATCCCAGCTACTTGGGAGGCCGAGGCGGAAGGATGGCTTGAGCCCAGGAGGTCGAGGCTGCAGTGAACCGAGATTGCACCACTACGCTCTAGCCAAGGTGACAGAGCATGACCTTGTCTCAAAAACAAAAACAAAAACAAAAAGAGAGAGAAAGAGAAGGGGAAAGGCATCCCACTACGAGCTTCCAATGAGTTAAGTGCCAAGGATGAGTAAGTGTGAGTGTGGCCCCCAAGTCATCCAGATGGTGGCCTGGGAGAGGACAGACAGCCCAGCCCAGGCCAAGCCCAGGCTCAGGAGCACTCACTGCCTCATATGAAGAAGGAATGCCACCTCCTGGGGATGCCGGGAAAACTGGCCAACTCTGGAGAAAAGTGAAGGCCGAACATCATCCTACCCATATCCCATTTGGCAGAAGTTAAAGATTGAAACACGAAACCTTAAAGAACTGAAAATAATACGTATGAAGAACTTTCTAAGCACACAAGAAATGAATCTCTGGGTAAAGGAGTATACTTTGCTACATATGACAAAAAGAACCCTCCTGGACAGCATCAATAAGACCAAAATGCAGAAAACGAGGAAAAGGGCTTTACTGCAGAGCCCGCGCTATTCACAGTTCCACGTGCTGGGAGCCGCCTGGCTGGGCTGCTTTGCTTATCTGTCCCCAGAGATAGGAGCCCTGGCCGGCGTCCTTGCTCTGGAGACTGGGATGGTGGCTTGAGACCCTGGGGCCTGGGCCGCCCCAACTGGCCCTGCTGTGGTGTGTGGGACTGGCATGTGACAAGTCCCATCAGACCCACTGTCACTTCAGTCAAGAGACCAGGGTTCCTTCCAGGGCAGCCAGGTCCTGTGAGAGCCAGAGCACAGGTCAAAACACCAGGAACCCAGGAAGCACCAATCCTTTCCCCATGAGTGTGAGAGAGGGGATTTCCACAGAACACCGCGGCACCAGCTGGGGACTTCCAAACGCCACTGGTAACTGAACAACCAGATCCTCACAGCCTCCCACCCCCGTCTCCTGCCCCAAAGTCAGCATTCCAGAAGTGTTGGGGGTGAGAAGATGTCAGGAAAGGAGAGGCTTCTCTGGCCACCACGCACAAGAAAGACGCCTTCTTGCCAGTGCAGCTGGTGGGACTAGACTTTCTTTGTTAGAGACACAGAGAACATCTGTCAGGACAGCCAACGGCTCTACAACACAAAGCCTCGCCGAGAAAACGAAGCCTTTGTCCCCACTTATCAGAAGGCCTCAAGTTCATCAGTTCCGTTATCTAGACACCTCTAATTAAAGCTGGCAAACCGTTTCCTAGAAGCATAACCATACCCTGTACTTTGGCAAAAAATAGAATCCCTGGCAGCTTAGAGAGCCTTCCAAAGTACAGAACTGTGGCTGATTTCCTGCGAATTGGCCATGTTACAGAAAAATCCACGTTTCTGCTCAGATAGTCTCACGGGTGGAAATGAAATAAGAAGAGGGTGTACAAACCAGAACTGGGGAGCCAGGCTGTCTCCTCGCCTTGTTCCAAGCCTTAGGCGCCACAGCTGTCAGGAATACTACTTCACTCACGGCGCCACTCCTTAGTGAGGGAAAATTGGCCTCACTTGGCAAATGCTGATTGAACCCTACTCTATGCATGGCTTTGTGGCTCCTAAGAGCTGCATAAAAGCAACAAGGATCTTCTAAACTTTCACTGTCATCATTAATGTATTTCCAAAAAGCAGTGCATATATTTATTTTTTTCTTGTAAATTAGGTCCCGACATAGAGGCTCTACATAAAAAAAAAAAAACGTTATTAAATAAGAACTTTTTTTTGTAGAATGCATTGGTGGGGCTTTTATTCAAAAGAAATTATGGGCCGGGCGCAGTGGCTTACACCCGTAATCCCAGCACTTTGGGAGGCCGAGGCGGGCGGATCACAAGGTCAGGAGTTCAAGACCAGCCTCGCCAACATGGTGAAACCCCGTCTCTACTAAAAATGAGAAAATTAGCCAGGCGTGGTGGTGCGCACCTGTAATCCCAGCTACTCGGGAGGCTGAGGCAGGAGAATCACTTGAACCTGGGAGGTGGAGGTTGCAGTGAGCCAAGATCATGCCACTGCACTCTAGCCTGGGCAAGAGAGTGAGACTCTGTCTCAAAAAAAAAAAAAAAAAGAAAGAAAAGAAAAAGAAATTATGAATTACTAACACTCAATTTGTCTACCTTGTAAAATAATGTAGGTCCTGTTATGGTTCAGAAATACAACAGAATATCATATGGCTACAGGGAGATGAGACCTGTCTACATGAACTGGGGTGGGGAAGGGTATCCACATTTGCAGAGGTGGCAAGTTGCAGGATACAAGGTTGAATTTTTTTATTTTTTATTTTTTTATTTTTGAGACAGAGTCTCGCTCTTCTGTCCCCGCTGGAGTTCAGTGGTGCAATCATAGCTCATTGCAGCCTTGAGCTCCCAGGCTCAAGTGATTCCCCCACCTCAGCCTCCCCTGCACCTGGGACCACAGACGCACACCACTACACCTAGCTAATCTTTTGTATTTTTTGCAGAGATGGCTCAACCTCCTGGGCTCAGCTCAAGGGATCCACGCACCTTAGCCTCCCCAATAACTGGGACTAGGCAGGTGCTACCATGCCTGGCTAACTAAAAAAATATATATTTTTTTTAGAGACAGGGTCTTGCTATGTTGCCCAGGCTGAGACTCGTGTTTTAATTCTGGATATTTCTATACTGTTTAAAAGTTTATACCAAGTGTGTTCTATATTTGTAGTAATACAATGAACTAATATGAAAATAAAATGGTGTAGTAAATGGAAGGCAATAGCCTAGCAGTCAAAAGGTCTGGGGCCTCACCCTAGACTGGCCACTAAATTACGTGACTCTCTCGGCTGGCCACGTTGGCTCATGCCTGTAATACCAGCACTTTGGGAAGCCGAGGCAGGCAGATGGAGGCAGGCAGATCATGAGGTCAGGAGTTCAAGACCAGCCTGGCCATAGTGAAACCCTGTCTCTACTAAAAATACAAAAATTAGTAGGCATGGTGGCACATGCCTGTAATCCCAGCTACTTGGGAGGCTGAGGCAGGAGAATTGCTTGAACCCAGGAGGTGGAGGTTGCAGTGAGCCAAGATTGTGCCATTGCACTCCAGCTCTGGGCAACAGAGCAAGACTCCATCTCAGAAAAAAAATAAATAATGTGACCCTGAACGTGTTCCATCCTCTCGCTGACCTTCAATTTCTCATCCACTGGTGAAGCAGATTGGACCAAGCCATGTTGAGGCTCCTCCCAGTGTACAGGATGATGATTCTCCGAATAAGGTTTTCTCAACATGAGCTAGTCAGTTGGCGACCAAGCTTGAGCCCCTGAAATCTTGCCTTCCTGCTGAACTGGGACAAGATTTCCCTCTACCCTGGGAAGAAACAAGCCAGAAAATGCTCTTCCTGGCCTAAGGGCAGGACGGAGGCATCTACCATTCTAATGAGGAGCTGCATCCGTATTTACAGGTGAGGCCATTCCACATACATTCCAGCCAGAACAATTCAGGGTACCTAGGAGAGGTATCTGTGTAGCAGGAGATGTGGACTGGCCTGGCTGAATGTCAGCTCTCTAGGCTTCCTTCCCTGCTCCCTGCTCAGGCCAAACACTTCCTAGGTCAACACCATCCCCTTAGTCATACCTCAATGGGCTGCCATTCGCTCAGGACAAACACTTGCTAGGTCAACACCATCCCCTTAGTCGTACCTCGATGGGCTGCCATTCGCCCAGAACAAACACGTGCAGCATGTTCACATCGGGATCCTTGTGGAAGATGTTAGGCTTGGCATGGTGCTGGAAGTGGCGATGATTCCACCAGTTGGCAGAGGCACCCTGTGGGGAGAGAGGGGTTGGGATGAGCCATGCAGGCCACCAGGGAACTGAGCTCGCCTGTAACAGGCCCTGCTTAGGAGCAGTTCCCAGAACCTTCAACCCTCGGGGATAGCACCTCAGGCCCCCACAAGGTCAGAATCCAGCCCTGCCACGACTGAGCTCAGAGCATGGGCCAGCCCCAAATGGAGTGAAGTCACTTTATCTCTCTAGGCTTCAGTTTCCCCATCATGAGATGATGACGGCGGATGAGACGTGCTGCTGTGGGACCACACGGTGAGCACTCCAGCAGGTGTGGGAGCTGGTCTCTACCTCTCCGCCACCAGGTGTGGAGCCAGAGCTGTGCAAGGTGAAGCCGAGGTTTCAGGGACAGCGAGAAGTGGTCCCTACTATGTGGCCCAGAAATCTCCCTCCTGAGTGTATATCCAAGAGAAATGAAAACATGTCCACACACCAACTCATAAAGGAGTGTTCACAGCAGCATTCTTCAAAAGAACGAGAAGAGCAAAAACAACACAAGTTTTCATCAGCAGATGAGTGGGTGAATGAGATGCAGATTCTCCACACAATGGAATATTGTTTGGCTGTGCCATAAAACAGAACCAATCACTGACACTTGCTACAACACAGATGAGCCTGGAAAACACGCTAAGGGAAGGAAGGAGCCACAAAAGACCACATATCACATGATTCCACCGACATGAAATGTCCAGAATAGGGACATCTATAGAGACAGAAAGTTGAGCAGTTGTGTAGGGCTAGGATTGGGGTAGGGGAGGGAGTGAGGGGGTTGGGATGCGATGGCTAAGAAACGTGGGGTTTCTTTTGAGCATAATGAAGACGCTCTAAAATTGACTATGATGATGGTTGCATAAATCTGTGAGTATACTAAAAGTCATTGATTTGTCTGCTTTAAATGGGAAAACTGGCTGGGCGCGGTGGCTCACACCTGTGATTCCAGCACTTTGGGAGACAGAAGCAGGTGGATCACTTGAGGTCAGGAGTTCGAGACCAGCCTGGGCAACATGGTGAAACCCCGTCTCTACTAAACATACGAAAATTAGCTGGGCGTGGTTGTGGGCGCCTGTAATCCCAGCTACTCGGGAGGCTGAGGCAGGAAAATCACTTGAACCCGGGAGGCAGAGATCACACCACTGTACTCCAGCCTGGGAGACAGAGCAAGACTCTGTTTAAAAAAAAAAAAAAGTGAGAACTGTATCTCACTAAAGGATTTGGAGAGCGCAGTTGTGCTGCTATGCTGAGGGTGGGTCCTGAGATTCATGTCACACCAGGAAAGCTGGAGGGAGGGTGTAACAAACAACTGCTAACATGAACAAGAAGAACTTTCCTGTTTCTAACACTCAAATGGGATCCCATGAGACAAGATGCATAACATGGATATTTCTTTTGAGGCCGCAGGTGTCCGTCTCCTCAGCTCATAGTTATGGCCTTCAACAGTTGCCCAGCGACAAATGAAAGAAAACACACTTTCCTGACCCTTTGGCATCACGACTATCCTGGTGAACTGTTGCCGGATCAATGCTTTGGCTAAGGGTCTGCAAAAAATGCCTATTTGCTAAACAAACATTTTACTTGGGAGATGCTTTTGGCACACACAGTCTACAAACACTAATAGCCATGGGTGGGAACAGCAATGGACAGCTGTGGCCTTTGCAGTGACCTCAGGGCCCTGGAAACTGGCAGGCCTCAAAACCCATGAGAGAGAGAGAAAAAAAAAAAGTCAGAGAGTGAAAGCTTAGAGGCTTCACTTTGGGAGGCCGAAGCGGGTGGATCACTTGAGGTCGGGAGTTCAAGGCCAGCCTGGCCAACACAGAGAAACCCCGTCTCTACTAAAACTACAAAAATTATCTGGGCGTGGTGGCGGGCACCTGTAATCCCAGCTACTCAGGAGTCTGAGGCAGGAGATTCCTGTGAACCCAGGAGGCCAAGATCGCACCAACTTCACTTTAGCCTCGGCAACAGAGCAAGAGTCCGTCTCAAAAAAAAAAAAAAGAAAAGAAAAGAAAGAAAGAAAGCTTAGAGGCTTGAGGAATCAAATGACACATTTGCGTTTGTTGTCAAAAGGAACAAAATTCCTGGGAAGAATCAAATGGAAAAATCTCTGGCACAAAGAAACTGAGGAGCAAGGCATGAAACAAGTAAGCGTGATGTTTGGAGGATACCAACCCAGAGATGTTTATTGAACAAACAGATGGAGGAAAGCAAGACGGGCTGACAACAAGGAGGCAGTGAGGTGGGCAGTCCCGGTTCTCCCTGGACTTGGGATGAGATGTAATGAAAGCATTTTTTGTTCATGCCACTTCCTCTGCTGTGATTCTCTTCCATTCTTTTTTTTTTTTTTTTTTTTTTGAGACAGAGTTTTGCTCTTGTCGCCCAGCCTGGAGTGCAGTGGTGCAATCTCAGCTCACTGCAACCTCTGCCTCCCAGGTTCTCCTGCCTCAGCCTTCTGAGTAGCTGGGATTATAGGCACCCGCCACCACGCCCGGCTAATTTTTGTATTTTTAGTAGAGATGGGGGTTTCACCATGTTGGCCAGGCTGGTCTCGAACTCCTGAACGCAGGTGATCCGCCCACCTCGGCCTCCCAAAGTGCTGGGATTACAGGCATAAGCCACCACACCAGGCCTCTCTTCCATTCTTCTTTGCCAGGTGAAGCCCTGCTTATCCTTCAAGAGCCCCTCCTTCCAGGCACCGGGAAGCCCACCTTGTACAGGAACAATGGCCAGCTCCGTGTTCCCAGAATGTGGTGCAGATGTTGCCTACCCTAAGCCAGCTGCCGTGCTCTGCCTGGGAGGTGAACCAAGAGACAAAGCCCTTGTCCTCACGGAGCTGCGAGGGAGGGTCTGGCCTCATCACACCAAACCCAAACTGAGCTGAGGCCAGGAAAGCTAAGTGTCCACGCAGCTGGAGAAGTTGGCCAGGCAGAGTGAGGGGTGCTTTCCTGACAGAGGCAAGAGCCTAGGGGAGGCCCTGGGAGAGGAAGTGGGAGTGTGGAATTTTCCAGAAGCCAGAGGAAAGCTCCTCAGTATAACTGTGACCAGCAGTGGTGGGTGGAGCCATATCAGAGCCTGAGGCAAAAAAAAAAAAAGTGCACTCCTGGCTTTAATGGACGCAAACTCATCGATAACATTTTCAAAGTCTACTTTTTGCCTCATTTCATTTTCTTTTTCTTTTTCTTTTTTTTTTTTTTGTTTGAGACGGAGTCTTCCTCTGTCGCCCAGGCTGGAGGGCAGTGATGCTGTCTTGGCTCACTGCAACCTCTGCCTCCTGGGTTCAAGTGATTCTCCTGCCTCAGCCTCCCAAGCAGCTGGGACTACAGGCATGTGCCACCACGCCCGGCTAATTTTTTGTATTTTTAGTAGAGATGGGGTTTCACCGTGTTAGCCAGGATGGTCTCGATCTTCTGACCTTGTGATCTGCCCGCCTCGACCTCCCAAAGTGCTGGGATTACAGGCGTGAGCCACCGCGCCCGGCCTCATTTCATTTTCAATGGAAAGAATTGCTGAGTTTGATGGTTTCTGTCAACGAAGCAATTAGCTTAAATAATTTTTATTTTTATTTTTAATTTTTGAGATGGAGCCTCACTCTGACAACCCAGGCTGGAGCGCAGTGGCACGATCTCGGCTCACTGCAACCTCCACCTCCCTGATTCAAGTGATTCTCCTGTCTTAGCCTCCCGAGCACCCTCGCCTGGCTAATTTTTGTTTTTTTTTAGTAGAGACAGTGTTTCATCATGTTGGCCAGGCTGGTCTTGAACTCCTGACCTTAAGTGATCTACCTGCCTCAGCCTCCCAAAGTGCTGGGATTACAGGCATGAGCCACCACACCCGGCCAAGCCACCTCGCCCAGGCTTAACTAATTTTTAATTACATTCAACTGAAGCAAAAGTATAAGTTCTGTTTTGGTATAAATAAAGCATTTACACTTAGAATGTTATGACTTTTAATACATCAACTTCTTCATTGTTAAATATTCTTTCAACTACTTTAATCCTCTGGAAAAAAAAATCAACCATTAAAAAATGACACACGAACATGTTTAAAGGGTTGCATGTTTTTCCATTTGCCTCAGTTCATCCTGATCTTTATTTAAAATTTTGACATTTTGTTCATTGTGGATTTTTTTGGATTAATTTTGGTTTTTAAAAAAACATATTGCAGGCCGGGCGCGGTGGCTCATGGCTGTAATCTCAGCACTTTGGGAGGCCAAGGCAGGTGGATCACCTTAAGTCAGGAGTTCAAGACCAGCCTGGACAACATGGAGAAACCCCATCTCCACTAAAAATACAAAAAAATTAGCTGGGCGTAGTGGCGCACACCTGTAATCCCAGCTACTCGGGAGGCTGAGGCAGGAGAATCGCTTGAACCCGGGAGACGGAAGTTTCAGTGAGCTGAGATCACGCCATTGCACTCCAGCCTGGGCAAGAAGAGTGAAACTCCATCTCAAAAAACAAAACCAAACCACATTGCATTAAAACATCATTTATCTTGATAACTGAATTTGTCTGGTGTCCGCTTAGATTTTATACCCTAAGCGAGCGCCTTACTTGCTTCACCCTAATCCCAGCCCTGGTGGCCTGAGATGAGGCTGCAGAAAGTCTGGTGATGTCCATTTCCAGATGCAGCGCCCAGATAGCACTGGGCCTTTCAGCTTGCATTTATTTATTTAGAGACAGTGTCTCACTCTGTCGCCCACGCTGGAGTGTAGTGGCACCATCACAGCTCACTGCAGCCTTCAAATCCCAGGCTCAAGCCATCCTCCCGCCTCAGCCTCCCCAGTAGCTGGGACTACAAGCATGCACCACCAACCCCGGCTAATTTTGTTAATTTTAGTAGAGACAGGGTCTTGCTATGTGGCCCAGGCTGGTCTGAAACTCCTGGCTTCAAGCAATCCTCCTGCCTTGACCTCCCAAAGCGCTGAGGTTATAGGCGTGAGCCACTGTGCCTGGCCAAAGTTTGCGTTTTATCCTAAGTACAGTGCTGAACTACGAAAGAGTTTTAACCTCAGAATCGTCTTTGTAAAAGATCACACTTTGGAAGAAATGTCCACTAGGCGTGACACGGGCTGAAGGCAAACAGAAGGTCAGGATGTGGAGAACTCCCATTAAATCCCATTAGCAGTGCAGCCAACAGGAAGAAGGGGATCCCAGCCTCTCACAGCCCCTGGTAACCTACTCACAGGTCTCTCCAGCCTGCGCTAAGACATCTGAGTTGGCAAGGCCCTTGAGGACCTCCCTGTAGCCAGTCCCCTTTTTCCCAGTGATGGGAAGAGACACAGACCTACAAGATCTGTCCCCATGGCTGTGCACCTGCCGAGTGCTACAGCCAATTTCAGGCAAGCTTGACCTCCTTGCTCTGGGGCACCCCTGAGTGAGCTGCGTGTCCATGTCCTTGGCCTGGCTTTGTGACACAGCACCAAGGACACAGCCAGTGGGGGCTGGTGGGCCATGAGTGGAGCCCACATCCCCAAGCCCAAAGATCCTGTTTGCTGTCATCCACATTCTACATGGAGACCAGTCCTCTGTCCTGGCCCCGTCTCCCGCCTGACGCAAAAGCCGTGCTCTGGGGCCCCTCAAAGACTGAGGGCAATTGGACAGGAACAATCCCCCCTGCCCGGCCCCTGCCCAGAATCTGGAAGCAGGACACAGCCCATCTTTGTTAAGTGTGTGGGGGCTAACATGGGTCAGGAGTTAAATGTTACTTTGCCATACTGAGGAGGGTTTGATCCAACAGAGAAGAGTATAAAATGAAACAAAGCACTCCACTATGTGCACCCTCTCCCTTTGCCCCTGAGATTCTGGACAGAGACCAGGTTCTCAGGCCACTTCAGGCTCAGGGCCAGGCAAGCTGCTTGCTGCAAAACTGGTGACCAGCTCAGGGGTGGTTGGCCGCCAATGGGATCTGCAGCCAGCAAGCCAAGGGCCCCGTTGTGGTCTGGGTGGAAGAGGAGATAAGCTACACCCAACATGTAGCTCTTCCCTCGCCAGGGTGTGGAGGGATGAAGTCTTTAGGACCCAGCTTTTCTCAGGAAGCAGGTACTGTTGGGTTGGGCTGGGATGGGGATAGTCTGTTTCAGAGAGCAAGTTGGCAAAGACTCATTTTCAAAACTGAGGAGATAACGCCTGTCAGATCAGAACAAGGCAGTTGGCAATTCCAGCTTGTCTTTCTACAAGCATGCTGAGACTCTGCGGTCTGCTTCCCTATCTAGGGGGAGGTGAGAGTGGAACTTCCTTAACTCCTGCGCTTCTAACGACTTTTGTCCTTTGGGCCAGCTGATCATTCCATAGTTTGGTGTCCCCTATCTGAGGCCTTATAGGATAACTTTTACTTTTTGTACCCCGCTTATTTCCAAAGAGTATTTGAAGTGGCCTGAGACAAAAGGCTTATATATAACAGACAGCTAAAATAAAGATAAAAGCATAAATGCCAGATGAGGAAGGAGAGAATGGGGGCGCCAAAACACAGACTAAAGATAGTTGCTGTTTCAAATGCTGCTTTGTACCTCTTGGCTTCTGAGGGGAAGAGAGGAACACAATGTGTTTCTTTTTTTTTTTTTTTTTTTTTTAAGAGATGGGAGGTCTCACTATGTTGCCCAGGCTGGTCTCAAACTCCTGGGCTCAAGCAATTCTCCTGCCTCAGCCTCCCGAGTGGCTGGGATTACAGGTGCATGCCACCACACCCAGCACAATGTATTAAAGAGCTCACATCCCCAGTGAAAGGAAGCATACCAACTCATCAAAAAAGACTGCTACAGGCCGGGCACGGTGGCTCACGCCTGTAATCCCAGCACTTTGGGAGGCCAAGACAGGTGGATCACAAGGTCAGGAGTTCGAGATCGGCCTGGCCAACATGGCAAAACCCCATCTCTACTAAAAATACAAAAATTAATCAGGCATGGTGGCGGGTGCCTGTAATCCCAGCTACTTGGGAGGCTGAGGCAGGAGAATTGCTTGAACCCGGAGGTGGAGGTTGCAGTAACCCAAGATCATACCATTGCACTCCAGCTTGGGTGACAAGAGCAGGACTCTGTCTCAAAAAAAAAAAAAAAAAAAAAAAAAATACTGCTACTTTACTGTCTCCAAACAAAAACAGATTTGTTAGATGAGTCCTTAGCTAAGGAACACCAAAAAATACAATCCGCTGAGCCAACAGACAAGAAGGGTGTGTGCCTGTCTTCATAATGAGTAGTACATCGTGGCTTTGTGGTTCGGACCTGATCCAGAGACAGGGCTCAGCAAGGCAGCAGAATGGAGAGTCACCATGGCCCTCAGCATAGGCACACCTGTCTTGTCACCCTGCAGCCTCAGAGCACTGAGCAGAGAGGAATCCTGGTCCCTCTGTCTCACCTGCTGTCCAACAGGACAGGTGCGCAGGGCTGCTGACACTTACCTTTAAGTGGCCAATGACGAACTTGTGGACAAGGTGGTTCCACTTGGGTTTTCTGTAGACAGACAGGTGGCCATAATCGTGTTGCAGCCATCCAGCTTGGGCCTGGGGAGAGAGGGTCACACATGCTGTCACAGCCTCAGCAAACAGGCACCAGGCCTCTCTCAGCTGGGGGAGGTGAGGGTGTCACGCCTCACCTGAGAGGTAGCAAGGACAAAGGCTGTGATGAGGGTAGAAATCCAACCATTGCCAAAGTAAAAGACAGTGAACCACGCAATGCTCTCCAAGGCGATGATGTGGGCCAGGAGGAGGAGGAAGAACACGTGGTTGGTCTTGAACAGGTTCATGTCCTCAGCTGTCTTCCTCAGGGCCCGGAAGTCCTCAGTGATCTTTGACTGTCGACCAAGGGCACAGGGAAAGGAGTCAGCCACCAGCCACTCTGGAGGGAACATATATCTCGGGCTGCGGTTTCAACAGCCAATGCACAACCCAGAGAAGCTGTGGCAAGAGGGGGCCAAGCCACAAGCCTCGACCCTCCAGTAGTCCCTACAATAGCTGCTGTTACCACATGCCCCACACAGCCCTGGAGCCTGTATATTTGTCACAGCTAGATAAGAGTGACAGAGAAAGGCTGTGACTCAAAAGCTTGCATTTTGTACACCCTGTGTTCATAGCAGCTCTATTCACATCAGGAAAAGGGTAGAAACAACCCAAAGATCTCATGATGGATGAATGGGTCAACAACACGTGGTCTATCCATGCAATGGAATATTACTCAGCCTCGAAAAGGGAGGAAATTCTGACACATGCTACAATGTGAGTGACCTTTGAAGACATCATGCTAAGGGAAACGGGCCAGTCACCAAAGGACAAATATTGTATGATTCCATATACAGGAGGTCCTTGGAGAGGTCAAATTCAGAGACAGAAAGTAGAATGGTGCCTGCTAGGGGCTGAGAAGTGGGAGAATGAGGAGTGAGTGCTTAATGGATGTGGAATTTCAATTTGGGGAAGATGAGAACTGGATGGTGGTGATGGTTACATAACAATGTAAATGTGCTTATTTAATGCCACTGAACTGTACATGTCAAATGACTAAAATGGTGAACCACACTTTTTTAAAAAAGAAAACTTTAATCCCAGCGCTTTGAGTGGCCGAGGCAGGCAGATCACCTGAGGTCAGGAGTTCGAGAGCAGCCTGGCTAACATGGTGAAACCCCATCTCTACTAAAAATACAAAAATTAGCCAGGCATGATCATGGGTCCCTGTAACCCCAGCTACTTGGGAGGCTGAGGCAGGAGAATTGCTTGAACCTGGAGGCGGAAGTTACAGTGAGCCGAGACGGTGTCACTGCACTCCAGCCTAGGTAACAAGAGCAAAACTCCGTCTCAAGAAAAAAAAAAAAAAAGAGAAAAGAAAAGAAAAATAAAACTTGCATTTTCCACCACCCAACAGAGCACCACTTGCTCTGTGCACACTGTTGGGTCTTGAGGGGTTGAGTTGGGGGCGACACAAACTAGTGCAGGAGGGCGAGCTGAGGCAGGCAGGAGGGGGCTGTGATCCCCGGGCACGTGGAACCAGGGAGGCAAAGCGGAGTCAAGGAGGGCCCTGGGAACACAATGGCATTGCAAGGAAGAGGCAACTTGGGACAAGAGGCAGGGGCAGGGCCGGACGGGGAGGAGAGTGGATACAAGGAGAGAAGCGGTACCCACAGGGCATGACCAGGGTGCTATGAAGGGTGGTTCTGGTGGTGCCTGGTGGGAGCTTGGATGCTAAGTGGTGCAGGATCTGCAGCAGAAAGGGAGAGCAGTGGACAGAGCCGAGGAGCAAGGCCATGGAGGAGGGAGCTACAGGGCAGGACGAGCAGAGCTGGGGAAGCTGCAGGCCAGGAGGTGCTGGGGGTGAGAGTGGGAGATGGACCCACTTGTGAAGGAGGCAGGAGGGGACAAGCATGGGCTGGCATGGGTACGGGGCAGGTGATCTCATGTGCCCTGGAGGGAAAGGTGAGAGGAGGGGCATTGGCCTCTGAAGGACCTGCAGGGTGGCCCGCAGCTCATCAGGAAAGCCAGAGGCAATGGGGGCGGTGGAGGACTGGCCAAGAGTCCAGGCCAGGAGAGACGCTGGTCCTGGCCTGGCTCTGCTAAGCAGGGGGATCCAGCCCAGACTGGCAACAAGAGGAGGAAGGGCTCGCTGAGGCCAGGGTGGGACTTCCCCAGTCCAGTCTCCGTTCTGGACAGGAGGGTGAGGGAAGCTCAGAAGGAGCCATCCCATGGGGCAAACAGCGGCCACAGTGGCCCAAGAGCAGAGTGAGTAATTGACCCAGCCACCTCGCTGGCACAAAGGCCCCACACGGCATCTACAGCCCTACCTGGCGGTGATGGGGAAGAAGAATTGCCACAGTGCCAGCCTTAACCCTGGGGTCACAGCGGGCCTAGCAACGGCCTAGTGCAGACCTACTTGCTCTACCTAGGACAAGGCTGGGCCAGATGGATGCAGGGAGGGAACAGGGAAGGGTGCCCTCAGCCCTGCAAAGGACCAGGGTAGAACCAGCTTCCTGGGAAGGAGACTTGGGCAGGGGAAGGCTGGGATGAAGGAAGGAGGGGAGGAGGCCAGCAAGGGGAATATTGGAGACCCTCAGGAAAGCCGGGGCAATGGGGGTGGTGGGGGACTGGCCAAGAGTCCAGGCCAGGAGAGACCCTGGTCCTGGCCTGGCTCTGCTAAACAGAGGGGTCCGGCCCAGGCTGGCAACAAGAGGAGGAAGAGCTTGCTGAGGCCAGGGTGGGATTTCCATGACCACCCTGGTCATGGCCTGTGGGTACCACTCCTCTCCTTGTAACAACTCTCCTCCCCATCCTGCCCTGCCCCTGCCTCCCGTCCCAACTTCCTTCTACACACCGCTCCGCCATTTACATGGGGACTTCACTGTTGAACAAAACAGCCCATGAGACCTCAGGGGTTGCTATTTTCACACATCGCTGTCCTGGAAGCCCAGCACCCAGGGGGGCGTCTGACCCGCAGACGATGAACAGATGACCAGGGAATGGTCATTCTTTCTCAAAGAGGTGCCCCGGACCACACACCCCAAAGCCACTCTTGTCATCAAATGACATTTTTCAGTGTTTCTGTCCTGTCTTTCCCCTAGATTGTCATCTGGCACCTTTCTGGAAAGGGATGGAGGAGAAGGAAAATGAAACTGGCTAGGAGAGAGGAGACGCCACTAGCTCTTGTCAAACCCCACCTCCCAGGGAGGCTCTGAGGCCCTCCCTGACCACAGGTGATCCACAGTGGCTCCTCCAGGAAAAAAGCACCTCTGCCTCAGCCCCAGTTACTGGTCCTGGGACGAGGGGAGCCTCTCTCAGACTCCCAGCCACCCCCAGCCTCGTCTCCACCCCCACCCATGTTGCAAGCCTGACTCACGTTCTTGCCGTGGTCCTGGCTGGGCTCCTCTGGGGCCAGTTCACCAATCAGCAGGGGTTTCAAGAACTTGCCCACGAATTCCAGGTCAGGATGGAAGGCGCGGAAGGCATCCTGGAGAGCAGAGGGCAGCGGTGAGGCTGAGACCCGACCTGTCTGCTCTCGGGCCCCAAGGGGGACAGTGCTCACCAGCAACAGCTCCATGTGTGCACCCAGACACCAAACAGGGTCTCCTGTGATCTGGCTCCAAATGCCGTCTCCAGCATTTTTCCAGGACAGAGCCCTCAGTGCCCAACGCCAATGGCAATAGCCACCTGGGCTTCTGTGCTGGTGCAGGCATGCTAAACTCCCCAGGGGCTTGTGAATAGATGCATAGGCTGCCTTTGGGCAGGTTGGGAAATGGTGACCCTCCAGGAAGGCGCACCAGGCAGACACGGGGCTCAGGGAGGACTTGAGCCTCGACTGCTCGTGAGCTGAGTGCCTTGCATGGTGCACAAACCGCACCACCCACCATCTCTTATCAGTTCCTCACCTACATGTCCAGGGTTATCAATGAAAAGGACAAGACCGAACACTACCATGGCATTAGAAATGTGCTGTGATGAAGTAAACAAAAAAATAAATGCAGAATTATGTAAAAAGCATTCCTGAAAAAAAGCCTAGGAGAATCTAGGCTATTATTACACATGTGAAGGTAGTTGGATTATGCCTTGCTTTATTTTCATTACTTTCCAAACTCTAACACTGCTATAATGATACACATCTTAATCTTTTTTTCCCAATTATAAAGTAAAAACGTGCTGAGTTTTGGCCAAGTTAGAAAAGGCACAGCAGAATAAAGAGGAAAATAAATATCACCCAGAAAGTGATCATTATTGCTAATATTTTAGCATTTTTCCTTCCAGCTTTTTTCTATACATATTATGCATATTACATGAATTATCTCATAAAAAATCTAGTATTTCTATTAGAGATGAGCCAGCACCAGGCACCCCTGAGGGGATGCAATAGAATGTCCCAGTGGTGAACACTGTTTAATCTGCATCAAATCAAGCTTCCAGACACTGGTAGGATTGGCAAACCAGTCAAACTCCACCATGAGAAACAATCAGAAAAATCAATATAGCTGGGGAAAAACATACAAGTTTGTGGGGAAAAAAAAAAGTATGGAAGCCTGGTCTAGATTAAAAGAGACTAAAATGATATAAAAACTGCAACTCTTGACCCGGTCGCAGGGGCTCATGCCTGTAATCCCAGCACTTTGGGAGGCAGAGGCAGGAGGATCACTTGAGGCCAGGAGTTCAAGACCAGCCTGAGTAACATAGCAAGACCCCTGTCTCTACTAAAAATAAACAGAATTAGCCAGGCATGGTGGCCTGCACCAATAACTCCAGTTACTCGGGAGGCTGAGGCAGGAAGATACAATAAGCAATGATGGTGCCACTGCACTCCAGCCTGGGCAAGAGAGTGAGACCCTGTCTCAAAAAACAAACAGGCCGGGCACAGTGGCTCATGCCTGTAATCCCAGCACTTTGGAAGCCGAGGCAGGGGGATCACCTGAAGTTAGGAGTTTGAGATCGGCCTAGGCAACATGGTGAAATCCCATCTCTACTGAAAATACAAAAATTAGCCAGGTGTAGCGGCGCACGCCTGTAATCCCAGCTACTCAGGAGGCTGAGGCATGAGAATCCTTTGAAACCAGGAGGCGGAGGTTGCAGTGAGCCAAGATTGCACCACTGCAGTCCAGCCTGGGCGACAGAGTGAGACTTTGTGTCAAAAAACAAACAAACAAACAAAACAACATCCTGCAATTCTTTAATGTGAAAGGCCCTCACTTGAAGGAAAAAATTAGTTATACCAGGTTTTTTGGGGGTTGAATGAGAAAAAATGAATATGGACCAGATATTCGATCATATCAAGGAATTACTATTAATTTTCTTAAATGTGACAAAGGTACTGTGATGATGTTAGAGCATCTCTTCCTTTTTTCTTCGGAAATAATGAAGACCTTAGGGATGTGATCACATAATGACGCAGCTTATTTTCAACAGGCAACTGCACACGTGTAAAGAGGAAAAACGCAAATGTGGCAAAATGTTAAGACTAGTGAATCTTGGTTGAGGATACACAAGTGTTTGCTTGTTCTTTCAACATTTCTGGATGTCGGGAAAATTTCAAAATTAAAAAGAGGGGGCCGGGTGCGGTAATCCCAGCACTTTGGGAGGCCGAGGCGGCGGATTGTCTGAGGCTAGAAGTTTGAGACCAGCCTGGCCAACATGGTGAAACCCTGTCTCTACTAAAAATACAAAAAAAAAAAAAAAATTAGCCAGGTGTGGTGGCACACGCCTGTAATCCCAGCTACTTGGGAGGTTGAGGCAGGGGAATCGCTTTAGCCAGGGAGGTTGCAGTGAGCCGAGATCGTGCCACTGCACTCCAGCCGGGCAACAGAGCGAGACTCCATCTCAAAAAAAAAAAAAAAAAAAAAAGCGTCGGGGGAAGGTGGAGAAAGTGCTAACCACTCCTGGAAATCTTTTCACCCCCACACGTAAGGATCTCCCAAGGGTAACTGCCAGTCTCCCATCATCTCCTTACTGCATCCCTGGCATCAAGTCCTTTGCTCGGTCTTTGTTCTATTTGTGTCTAGAACAGACTGACAAAGCAACACTTCGTGCAGGAGAAAACTGGGCCCACGGTTTCTTAAAAAATGCCCGTGACCCACTAGCCGAGCAGAAAAGGGATGGTAGCAGAGGATCAGGTCAAGTGTATTTTCAGGGAAAAGAGATGTGCTGTTCCAGGGCCCTGGGGAGGCAGGGAGAACGCCCTGGGGGCAGGCAGGGAGGAGGGCCGGGGGGCAGGCAGGGAGGAGGCCCAGGGTGCGGGCAGGGAGGAGCCCCGGGTTGCAGTGGTGACCAGCTTTGCTGGCTCTGGGTGGGGTGATCAGTCCCCACCAGAGCCTCACCCGCCTATGCAAAATGAGCAAGGTCCTGGGAGAGGCCCGGAGGAGCTGCCAAAGTTAGGGCCCAGGGCTGGGCCTGAAAAAGCTCCTTCATTGGTCCTCCTCACATCACACCACGGCCTTTGAGAAATGAACAGGAAGTCCCTGGTAAGGCAGTTTCCTGAGAAGCAGCTGCAGTGACTGATAACTAATGGATTCCTCTTGTCTCATTGAAAGGCAAGACTCCGTGGCTTGCAAATAGACTCATCTCCGCTCCTGCTGCCTCCTCACACCCGAACCCTGCAGTCTAGGTTCCAGCTCCAAGGGAGCAGACAGATGACAGAGCCCTGCCTTGACCTTGGTTGCTCCTCAGCCATTTCCAGAGGGCTCTCGGACAGCCTCACTTCCCTGAGCCCAAGGGTAATGGGCATGCACCAGGCAGGGAGCCAGGAGTGTTGTTCATGTTACTCCCTTAGGCCTCAAGACCCAACTTTTGAGATGAAGATGCAGGAGCGCAGGAAGCAAAGTCCTGGGCTCCAGGTGGCAGAGCCAGGATCAAATCCAGGTCCATCTGCCCGCCCTTGAACGTACCACGCTCCTTTCCACACCAGGGCTGCCTCCATTCGGGACTCAGCCTCAACATCACCTCCAAGAGGCTTTTCCCGACATCACATCCAAAAGAGCTCTGCCAGCCCTGGGACTTCCCTGGGTCATTGCCCTGTTAGATCTTCATAGCAATCATCAAGATTCATCATCAGACCACGTGACGTACTCACTTATTTATGGCCTGTGTCCCCCGCTGGAGCATAAGCCCCAGTTGGGAGCACCTGTCTTGTTCGCTGCAATAAACCCAGTGCCTGTAATGGGGCCTAATAAGATGGCTCACGAGGGAATGAATGGACCCAGGACCCCACAGCTGCATACACTCTGATCTCATACTTTCCCACTGTGCAGTCACGACCAGACACTTGTCCTCTTCCGCATTTCACACAACTTGGCTTCTGCCTCTGGAACACCAAAAGCCTTCTCCGGCATCCCCACGCTGGTGGTTGCTACAGCTGCCACCTGCTGAGGTGACGCAGGTGAGCCACGGAGCCATGGGACTGGCTTGCATACATCAGCCAGGAATCTACCAAACTTCGTGAGGCAGGTCCCTTTTTAGAGATAAGAAATGAGGCGTAGGTTGGCAGAGCCACCTGCCTACTATCACACTCGGGAATGAGCTGAGCAGAGTTTGAGTCACATGTGGCTACCTGGAGCATTGCCCGCTGTTCATACAAAGGCTTCCCTCAACATGAGCGTCCTCCTCCCTGAGAGTTGATTATATTTTGTGTCTCTCCCTTCACATTGCCATAAATGTGTCTCACACGCTGGCAGAAGGTTCCCAGCACCTGCCGGGTTACAGAAATATCTGGCAGGTATAAGGCAGACCAGGATTCAAGGCAAGGGAGGCCCAACCCAAACATTGTCTTTGGACCAAGAATTGGAACCAGTCTCTATCCTCGTGTAACAGGAGAGAAGCCAGAGACTTTCCAGGAAGAGGACCCGGGACATGGGGAAGAGAAAGGATCGGTAAACAGGTGGAGAAAGCAGAGATGCACCCGCCTCGGCAGGGCAGGTGTGTGAGGTGGGGAGGTCAGAACACCCAGATTCTGAAGCGCATGTCACACTTCTCTCTTTGCCAGTTCCTGCTTCTGCCATCACCCAGCTCTGATGCCAGTCAACTTCTCCACAGGGACATTTTCCCTGCCCCTGCCCCACTCTGGGTACAACTCACAGTTGCTCGCCATCCACTGAGCACCTGGTGCCAGGATTCGTTTATGGCTGTGCCCATGTCCTCTGGGGAGCAAGGCTAATCTCTGATCAAATGCTGCACAACTGGGCACTTTGCCTAGAATTTGGGAAGTGCAGCACGGGCAAGCACAGGGCATACAGTGCAGTAGGTGGCAGCCCTGCAGACCAGAACTTTATGGAACAAGTGATCTAAGAGTGTGGAGATGCACAGGAGGGACCCTCGTGTTCTCCAGTGGAAATGAAGAGCAAGGCAGGGACGCTGACTTCCTTTCTGCAGCAGAGAGATGCAGGCAGGGCAGGAAGCCCCTATGCCATGTCCCCTCCAAGGAAAGAAGCAATGGAGGCTGGTGGGGCAGCGCTCTGTGGCCAAAGAGCCCCGCAGTGAGAGCATCCCCCATAACACAGGGTCCATGCACTATCCTGAGGGCAGAAAGGCAGGGCTGCACAGGAGACAGGCCCCTACAAAGGCAACCTGGGCATGAAGAAATTGATGCCATTCACCACTTTCATCTCAGAACTGCTTCCTGGGGATGCTGAGGCTGCAGCCACAGGAATTGGATGGCTCCCACCCAGATCTCAGCTGGGGAGATGGAGCTGCCCTCCACGCCTGGGAATTCATAAAGCTGGGGCTGGAACCCAGGTCCTCTGCCTCTAAATACTACAAACCTCCTGCCCCATGCAAAGGAGGCCAGAGTTCCACTTTAGATCTGTTGCATTTTCACAAGAACAACATAGGAGCTGGTGGAAAGGTGGAACAAACCTCTGGTCTCTTCTCACCTTCCCTTGATTCTAAGAGGTCACCAATGCAGACCAGGCAGGAACAGTTGCTGAGACAAGGGCTAGGGGTAGGGGGCTGATGTCTAGAGGCAGAGGGTCCAGATCCAAGCCCCAGCTTGAGAGAGAGCAGGGGGAGCACATCCCACAGCTTCAGGTCTCTGTCTGTGAATAATTCATCTTTGTGTCTGGGCCCAGCTCAGAGACATGGACACACTCAATTAATGTTTGATGAATTGTTGCTGAAGATGAACAGTTCTGCAGTGGTGGGACTGCTGTGAAAAAAGCAGACACGCTCTTAGGGCGTGGGTGAGGGTTCCTTTTGCCCACAGCGAGGAAAAGGCAAGAGGGGCACCGCAGTACCAAAGGGAAGAGATCAGAGGTAGAAACAGGAAGGGAAGGAAGGTGAGCTGGGAGGACTGGAGGTCATATCCTGAGTTTAAGTCTGAGCACTGCCACTTGAGCCAGGTTTGATACCTCAGAGCAATGAGAGATGTCTACGGGGCTGATCTGAGTATGAAATGAAGTGATACATATGAATGTGTTTTGTAAGTTGCAAAAATCAAGCAACTTGTGTTATTATAGGCAAGGCCAAGGTTTAGCTTCTGTGGAAGGACCACGTAACAGTTGCATCCTTCTAGAGAGATGGATCCTGACTACCTGGATCTTTTGCTCTTCAGAAAAAAGAAAATGCCCTATTGAGGCCCCTGATTGTCCCGAGAATGGCTTCCTTGACTTCCGAGATTGTCCCAAGAATGGCTACCTTGACTTCCGACCTGTTTCCAGCCTTGTGTTAGGAATGACTGCACTGTGACGGGTTCAGAACATTGCCTGGGAATGTTCCAGGGAATCCAACCTGTCTTCTGATCAGTCCCTCCCCAGACTGTGCCTGGTCCATAAATTGTCACTCTCCATGCTCTGGGGGACAAACCGTCACCCCAAGGGGCAAAGCCACTTGCTCAACAGCCTAGGCAAGGGTCTCTGGATTTCAGTAGCCTGTTCCTGCCTCTCTCTTTAGGTCTCCTTTCCATATGCCTCACCCACCCCATGCTGCTCAAGACCTTTTTCCAACCTGGTCCTGGACAGTTTAAAAAAACAAAACAAAACAAAGAGAACCCAGCTGCTCACTCCACCATCACCATCATTCAATTCTGTATTCCCAGTTCGTGTGTTTCATGCCCCAAAAGTCTTATTTTAGAAGACAGGAAGCTCTGGGAACAGGGATTGTTTTTACATGTTGCTACACCAAATAAAGCTAGCATAGATTTAAATTTTTTCTTCAAATTCCTCTTTGCATACTTTCCATTCTAGCTGTTTCATAATCCTTGTTCTTATTCCCGTTTGCCTGATAACACCCCACTGCATTCATCTAGTGGTTACAGTTGCTGGGTGCTTTGCCACAAATCAGTCTCATTGAAACAGGTACCTTATAGATGAGGAGATGGGGCTCAGTCAAGTGACAACACTTAGTGGATGAGCCCAGTAATGACATCTTTCTCGAATTCTAGATCTGTTTGCAGCCCAGGTTGGCTCCCACCCTAGCTTATGAGAGTAACAAAGCAACTAACATCCAAGATACCAGATTTATAGTCCGTGAAAGTTATACAGAAAGCGCTGGAGCAGGACCAGAAATGAAGAGACTATTACATTTTTATGAGACAGAGAAAAGTTCAGGGAAGAGTAGGTCATCCTAGTCCTCTGCTAGGAGAGATGTGAGCACTGATTTTTGGAGGGAACTCAGTGTTAAGGTCAGGTAAGCACTGAGAACATCCAGAACAAGGAAGAAATAAATCAATCTGATATGGTAATTAAACCAGAAAGGTCAAGGCAATTGCCAGACTAAGCATTCACATAAGAAAATATGTTTAACAATGTGGAATAATCAGACCAAATTCATCGTATTCGACTTTTCCTTCTAGAAACTTTTTGGTGAGGGTCTGGACAGGACAGGAACCTTCTACAATTTACCTATGAAATCAGAAACAGACCAGCCCAAGTCCAGCAACATATAGTGTAAAGATCCCAGCCAGGATCCAGAAGGTCCTTTACTTAGGAATTACCTTTACCCAACCTCCTCACTGGGCTACGGAAAGGTCCAGGTGAGATAGCGCTGAAGGTATGTGAAACATACCCACCTAAGTTCTAAATAGCATCACAAACCCACTGGGCTTAAGCAATGTCCACTAGCAAGTAAAACAGGATGGGGCTGAAAGCTGTAGGGAATTTCAATATCGCTGACCTTCCCAATCTTATAAACCCTGGCCCTGCTGGCCCACACCACCTGTCCATTGTCCAGCTTGGGTTATGGTGGCCTGGTCTGGCCTTCCCCTAGGCCTGTCTCCATGAGATGTAAGAGGTGGGGAAGTTAAGAGTCGGGCCTACACAGCTTAGAGAGCAAAAGCCCACCAACAGTTCGGGATCCTAGACCTCCAGGTGGAATGATCTACGTCAAGTTCATCCCTCCTTTCTGCCTCTCTCCTATTAACTTTCCCCAATTTCTGTATCCCATCAGACCTTTTTTCTCTGCATCCAATTCACTATCACCAAGAGCCGCCCTTTCTTCCCTCCTTGCCTCTGTTCTTTTCCCTCTGGCCCATTCGAATCCATGGGATACCAGCTGCACCTTTAAATAAACGCCAGGATTTCAGACTGGGGTCCCCGGTGCGGGTAGCTGGTGCGGGGTAATCACTGGGCCACGCATTTGATGCGGGTAAGATGGGCTCCAGAGAGGCCCACTACCTTTAGGAGTGCAAGATGAGGGAAGGGCGTTTTTGGCAGGATTTAAAAACAGAGAGCCATTGAGTTGAACGCCCGAGAGTAACCTCGAGTGCAGATGGACCTGTTGCCAAGCCAGTCTAGTGCTGCTAAATCCACCGGCTCAAGGCCTCACTCGACCTGGGCTTTGCAAACCCCGGGCCAGTTCTCCTTCCACCAATCCCCGACGCCAGTCCCCAAGAAGGCCGGCTCGAGCTTGGGGTGAGTCTAGATAATCCCTGGAGCGTGGGAACCCGAGCTACTGGGCGGTTTTTCCCAGGCGGCCATTGAGGAACTTCTTAGACAAGAGTCCCAGCGGGAGCGATCCCCGGCCGGGGACGAGCTTTCCTTTTCGCCACCTAGTCAGGATGGAGAGTGCGGGACAAGCGCCGAGTCCCACACCTGGCTGCCTGCGCTCCCGCTCCTTTCAGCGGCGCGCGGGGGCGGCCATCTTCCCCGCTGGGGGCGCCAAAGCCGCTGGCCCGAGCGACCCCCTTGGGGAGTCCATGCCTCCGGACAAACCCCGAGGAAGGGGAAGACGCGTGGGTCCCGGCGCGCGCGGTAGATGCTGCCCTGTTCTCCACCGCTGGGACCTTCACCGCAGCGCCGCCTCCCCGGGTCCCAGATCCGGTCTCCACCCCAGTCGGCCCAGAGGAGGAGGAGGACTGGGGAGGGGTAACGAGTGCAATAGATGCACTTTCCTTCCCTACAGGACGTCCCAAGCTCCATTCAGCGCCGGAGGTCTGTTTGGCGCCCGGGGAGCCAGGGATCCTGACTCCGCCTGCAGCAGAGAAGGGTGGCTGGGGCGCCCCCAGACCCTTACCGTTGCATCTTCTCCAGCGTAGTGCCCGATGACCCGTTGGCCCCCCGGGTGCTGGATGGACCATTTGGTGATGTTGTAAACCTTGCGGTCAATGACCAGCCACCTGTCGGTGCGCAGGTTATGCTTCTGAATCTCCTCCCAGCTGAAGGTGGGCACCGACACCTCGCGCTCGGCGGCCCCCTCGCCCTGGTTCCCTCCCTTCCCCATGCTGCCTGCCGATTGTGATGCCCCTTGCACTGCGGCCTCCCCGCGCCGGCTGCTCGCTGCACAGACGGCTGCCTCCCAGCCGGTGTGTGCAGCCCGGGCCCTCTTCGCTTTCGGCTTTTGTCTTCTCCTACTCCTCCCACCGCGCCCCCTCCCCCAGCCTCCTCGCCTGAGCTCGGGAGTGTCCCTGCCTTCCTGGCGGAGGATCCCTGGCTTCCCAGTGCCCCCAAGCGGTCCCCTTCCTCCGCCCCTCCCTCAGCCCGCCTGCTATGGACTTTTGCCTCCAGTAAAAACTCCCCGGGAGCTCAGGGCCTCGACACCTCCTCTGCCCGCCCCTCCGGCTCCCCCCGCCTCGGGTTCCACATCCTCCCGCGTTCCCCGCCGCCCGGGTTTCCACAGCGATCAGCAGAGCGCCTGCACCAATCGGGTCGCGTCGCCCCGCCTGCCATTGGCCCAGGAGGATCTTTCGAAGGCCAGCGGGCTGGAGCGGCGGGTCCCCGGCTCCCCCGCCCTCCCGCGTGGAGTCGAGCCCTGCTGCGAGGCAGGCTACGTGTCCGACCTCCCCCCTCCCCCACTCTCCGGCCCTGGGCGCCGGAGGAGATCCTAGAGGAGATCCCGGTGGGGGCGACGAATGGGCTCCGCGCGCTCCGGAGCGCGTGCACGCACGCCCGGCGCTCTGGGGGTTTGCACCTGACGCCGGCACAAAGCCGGCGAGGCCACCAGGGTGCCAGCAAGCGGCCAGGCGGGTGGACGGGCGGGCTGCGGGGCACTCAACTCCAGGGCCGGCTTGGCTAGGTGACGCCCTTCCTTGGCGCGCGGCAGTCGAGACTCCAGTATCCCACATTGTCCGCGCCATCCACATTCTGGCGCCTTTCTGCAACCTCCCTAGAGACACAAGCCGGCCTTGGATTAGAGGGCTTTGAACCCTCTAATCAGACAATCTTATAAAAGAATTGCGGAACCTCTGCTCTGCTTTCTTGGGCTGGGCGCCATGGCTGCGGTGAGGGGGAAGGGAGGGGAAGGCAGAGGAAGGGGGCGACGAGGAACTGGTGCGGTCCTTGCCCTGGTATCAGTAAGCTCAGTATCTTTGGGAATCGTGGAAGCAGACACATCATTGGGCAGTGATGTTGCACAGACTCCAGGAAATAAAGACGGCCGTATCAAAGGGATAGGGGGAGGGTTACGTCTTTTAGGCGTGGGGCTAGAGGCAGGCCCCTCAGACCCCAGCTGGATGGGGCGGCTTACTGCCCGGCGTCCTGGGGAAATGGGCCTGACTGCATCCGGAGGGCTAACGGGACACGTGGGAAGTAAGGATGAACAGAGCGGGTGGGGTGCACGAGGCTTGGGAATCACTAGAGGAGTTATAGGGCCCTCAGATTTCAATGGGATTTACAGGTGCCTGTGAGCTAGCACACCCTAATCATTCGATTCTCATCACAGGCTGAGAGGTAAACAGGACGCATATTATTACATCTCACTTGAAAATGGAGAGCCGGAGATTGAGAGAGATGGTCAAAGGGGCCCTGCCCTATCTAAACTTCACAGGGATGCAGGGGTGGTGGGGGCTCACTCTGCCCAACTAGTGGGGATGTACTTGGCGGGGCAGATGGGCTCCCTTTCCTCACGTTCACACAGTCCCCAACCTCTCCCATCGCATTTCATGCTGGTGTCAGCCCTTAGCATCCCTCATTCACTCCACAAACTGCAGACATAAAGACAGCAAGGCCTCTCTGTCTTTGAGTGGGAGCAGACATCCCAAACAAAAGCCTTCGGTACAAGATAAGAGGATGAAGCAAGACCTCCAGAGAGTAGGGCGGCCTTGAGGCCTGTCAAACGTTGACGGAAATGGAACCAAGAAAATTATTTTTTCAGAAATGGATTAGCACACCACATAGATAACTTCAACGAACATCCGTAAAGGGTGTGGAGCTCGGAGCACGGAGTGATATCTGAAAGGCAGAACCAGGGAGTATCTCAGAGAGGAGCCTTTGAAGGTTCAGGCCCTAAAAGGGAGCACGTATGGGTGGCCTGTGTAGGCTGGCCGAGAAGCGTGGACCGGCCAGGGCCTGGGGTCCCCAGCGGCTCCCAGCACAGCACTAGCCAGCGTAGGTCCTGAAAAAACATAAAAACATGTGTTGAAGACACAAATGAATGAATGAAGTTCAAAGAATGGCTCCAGTGAGGCCAGCGGTAGATGGGGCTCAAATTGGGAAAAGCCCCAGCTGCCTCAGTAAGGGGTAAGAAGGGAGGACTTGACCATGGAGGAGGCTTGGACATCCGCAAAGCAGGTGTACTATGATCAGATCCATGGTGTAGAAAGATAACTCCAGAGGCTGGGGCTGGACTGGGATGTAGGGGAGAAACTGGGGAACAGTGATGAGTTCAAAGATGAGGGCAGTGCTCTAGGAGAGGGGAGGGGAGGCCTGAATTAAGAGAGAACTTTAGGGGGCTGACCCCACACCGGACACTGCCATGTGCCTCCCTGCCCTCTAATTTTTTTTTTTTTTTTTTTTTTTGAGATGGAGTCTCTCTCTGTTGCCCAGGCTAGAGTGCAGTGGTACGATCTCGGCTCACTGCAAGCTCCGCCTCCTGGGTTCACGCCATCCTCCTGCCTCAGCCTCCTGAGTAGCTGGGACTACAGGCTCCTGCCACCACGCCCTGCTAATTTTTTTGTATTTTTAGTAGAGATGGGGTTTCACCGTGTTAGCCAGGATGGTCTCGATCTCCTGACCTCGTGATCTGCCCATCTTGGCCTCCCAAAGTCCTGGGATTACAGGCGTGAGCCACCACGCCTGGCCCCTGCCCTCTAATTTTTTTATTTTTTGTACAGACAGTGTCTCATTATGTTGCCCAAGCTGGTCTTGACTCCTGCTCCTGTCATATTTCTTGCTCTCTCTACTTGGAGAGACTGATGAGACTGTCCAGAGACAGTCTGCCCAGAGAAAACCCTGTAGTATCCATCCAACCCCAAAGTCGCTTGGGAAAAGGGGTGATCTCAGAGGGGAATGAGGTTCCCATGGCTTCCTCCTGCCGCACAGAATCCTCCCACCCTCCATCCGCAAGCAGCGCCAAGGACTGCAGCTTCCTGGGGATCTTGCCAGGACCTTGTTGTGATCATCGTACTCTATTTGATCAGGGACAAAAGAGATTGGCCTGGGTGGCTTGGAGCCCAGACTCTTTCAGGCAGCCAAGTGGGTGAAAGGCTGGACTGGGTGGGGGACGTGCTTTGGGAGACGGGGCCTGGTGGGCTGGAGCCCATGCCCATGCCACCAATCCCCACTGAATGGGTGATTCTTGTCCTCACAAGGAGTCTGAGGTCTGCTGGGAGACTCGCAGGGTCATGGGAGCAAAGAGACTGGCTGATTAGAGGAAGAGTGAAAGTGAAAGGCATCCTTCAGCCACCCAGCAGCCAGCAGGGGCACGAGAGGGACTGTGACACTGACACGGAGCACCTGGTGGGCAAAGGACCAGCAGAATACCTTTCCTGGCCTCTTCCATCTCTCCCTTTCCTTGGTTGATAAATAATCTTTATCAACCAATGTTTAAAAAATCTGAGTTGTGTCTTTCTCAAGCCATCACCCCAATCTATCACAGTCCATTCATTGTCAAATTTTGTGAATGAATAGCTCTCTCTGGGTCTATTTTTTTCCTTCTTTCCTTCCAGTCAGGGTCTTGCTCTGTCACTCAGGGTGACTGCAGTGGCACAATCACAGCTCACTGCAGCCTCGACCTCCCAGGCTCAAGCAATCCTCCCATCTCAGCTTCCCTGGTAGCTGGGACTACAGGCACGCACCATCATGCCTGGTTAATTTTTTAAGTTTTTGTAGACACAGGGTCTCGCTATGTTGCCCAGGCTGGTCTTGAACTTCTGGACTCAAACAATCCTCCCAACTCGGCCTCCCAAAGCATTGGGATAACAGGTGTGAGCCACTGTGCCTGGCCTCTGGGTCTACTTTCTGTCCCATCCATTTCTCAGATCATTGCAATCTTCCCTGATTCTGATAGTAAAGATAACAATCCTTCGGATTGGCTTATCAATTTAGGTGTGCAAAGGACTTTCAAATAATGGACAAAAGCATTTGCACACTGTCCGGGGCTGAGGAAGCATTCAGTAGGTGGTGATTCTTATCCTTCTTCCTCCTAGCCTCATCCTCATGAGAAGGCATAAGGTGGGTATTGTTACTCTGTCTTTTCAGATGAAGACACTGGCGCTCATGGAGATAAGTCTGGCCCTTCCATCTGCCCATGATAGATTGAGTCTTGGAACACAAACCCCAGACCCTGAAGGCAGCCCTCTTGGCCTGCTCCCATCAAGCCTTCTGGAACCCTCTCTGAAAGGTCAGCAAGTCCAGCTGTGCCTTCTCAGACCTCTTCGAGGCATCCAGCTGGCTGACATCCTGAAATGCCTTGCTTTCTGATTCTCTGACAATGCACAGTTCCCAGTTTGCTGCTGGACCAACCCCCTTCCTCCCTCCTCCGTTTGTTTCCCCTTCTCCTCCTCTGCCTCCTCCTCCTCCCCCTCACCCCTCCCCCTCCTCCCTTCCCCCTCCTCCTCCTCCCCCTCCCCTCCTCCCTTCCCCCTCCTCCTCCCCCTCCCCCTCTTCCCCTCCCTGTCCTCCCCCTCCCCCTCCCATCCTCCCCCTCTCTGTCCTCCCCCTCCTTCCCCTCCTCCTCCCCCTCCTCCTCCTCCTACCCCCACCTCATCTTCCCCTCCAAATGCTCTGGGCCCTTGGCTCACTCGGTGTTTTCTCCTTTAGGGAGATGACTGCATCTCAAATGGACATCCACAGACCTTTCCCAGGGCCAGAGCAGATTTCTAGTCAGCTCTTGCACAAGCAAAACTGAGCTTCCTGCTAGCAGCTCAAAGACAATACAGCCTTCTCAGGGCAAGGGAGAGGTCGCACCAGATGTGCTCCGGGACCTATCCAGGTCTAACCCTCACTGTTTCTGGCCCCAAACTGACATCATCATCGTCCCTTCCAAAAACTGTCCCTTCCTTTTAAGTCCTTCATTTCTATTCATGGTACCACTGTTCCTCCTGTGACTTGGTCTCGGAATTCCAGAATGTCTTTTGCTGCTTCTCATCTCCCACCGCCCACTCTTGAAAAAAAAATTGTTGTGTTCAGCAGATTGTACCCCCAATGGTGTTTTCTTCTGCCTCCGCTGCTGCCTGCACTGGCCAAGGCTCCCTGGCAGCCAGCTGTTGCACACACTGCTGCACGGTCATCTTGCTGGGGCCAGATCTCGCTGCACCCAAATTTTCAGTGGTTCCTTGTGGCCTAGAGAACTCAGCAGTGGGGGGGGGGGGAGGTGGGGGAGGAAAACGCAGAGGAGAAGTGCCACGGAAGCAGAGGCACCGCTTCTGCCCAGCCCTGATGGCTCCTGAAGGCCCCTTGGGGAAAGAGCCCTGGAACAGAAACCCAAAGACATAAACTCTAGTCCTGGCTCTGCAGCCACCCAGCTTTGAGATCAGTTTCATGTCCTGTCAAATCAGATGATTAGATCAGATGCTAAGTTGTGGCCAGCTCCAACATCATAAATATGCATAGATGTCATATCTATAGATAGGTGTGGGAATCATTTAACTTGCATCATACCAATTTTAAAAGTGCTTTTTCTATCAGTTATTTCAAATGATTGTCACAATAGCCCTTTGAGGCAAGCAGGACGTGTATGTTTCTCTTTTTTACAAATGGGGAAGCAGCATTGAACAGGTTAAATGAGTAGCCAGAAGTAAGCCTAGTTAGAGAACAGAGTATACTTTGGAATCAGATCTAAAAAGTCAAACTCCAATGACTTAACTTTGCAGAGCTTCAATTTCCCTGATGTAAAATGGGGATCATAAAGTAGTGCCCACTTCTCCATATGTTGCCTCCTTTGGGTTACACCACGTTTGGGCACCAGCAGTGAGAGTCAGCCATGCCTCAAACCAAAGGCTGGAGGTAGGTGCTGGACGCTAGCTTGGTAAGACCCTGAGAGGGTCTCTCAACATGAGACCCTCAACCCAAGAGGTTCTCTCAACCCTATCCCAGGCAAATTGTGGCCTCCTAATGCTGTGTCTCTCAGCAAACACTAAGGTGAGAGGAGGGGGCCCAGATGCAGCAAAGGGTGACCACAGGGGGATCCCCCAGGATCCAGACTCTGAGACCCTTTGGAGCTCTTTGACCCAGTAAGCATCACCCTCAAATGCTTGCATTTGTTTGTGGTGTTGGATCAGGTCTTATCATGCATATTTGTCTTGGCTGTTATCACTAAGGCATTGACCTCAGCTCTGAGAGAGGACAGATGTCTTCTGAGTCAAGTTGGTGTATGGCCAACTTTGAGAGGCTGGAGAGGGGGAGAGGAGGTGCCACCAAGGAAAGAGAGCCTGTGGCAGCTACGAGGGCAGTACTGAAGCAGAGGGGGAATGTGGTCAAGGTGCCAGCAGGGCAGGAGCCCTCAGAAATACGCAGCCGGAGGCACAGGCCAAGAGATCATGGGGTAGGAGTGCTGTACCTTGGGGCAGAGAGCAGCCTGGCAACTCTCTGGCTTTACCTTAAGACAGGGAAACTGAGGCCCAGAGATTGGCTTATCCAAAGTCGCACAGTAGGAAATCTGAGAGGTTTCCTATTTCTAAGATTAGGATGGTCTACGCATCTGGATCCACCCTCTCACCAAAAACACATACAAAACCTCAGTAAAATACATAAAGCATCACTGAAATGCAGGAGTCACCAGTTGCTTCATCTGTGCAAAGGTTTTTCAGATTTGGCTGACCTGTCTCTGATGAGCTAATGTGCTAATGAGCAACATCCCCCACCTTTGGGTCTTGCCCCCAGGGGAGATGACACCCTACCCTAGCACCACCACTTAATGTCGTTGGCCATCTCCATCTGAAGGCCAAGTCAAGCAGGGGGAAACCAGATGACAGCGCACTGTGGTAAGAAGGATGCCACATGGGGACAGGATAGGCTCAAGTTCATTGCCCTGGTTCTGTCTGCTTGGCTTTTCTCTTTCTGGTAAATGGTTTTGAGTAGACAGCCTCTAAATTCCTCTCTCATCTGTGATTCTGCTTTCTCCAAGGGTGGTAGGTTGCTTCAGGCCCAAGGCACCACCTCCTTTGTTCCAAGGTGGCCAACCTTGGGCGGTCAGTGTGCGCAGGAGTCAGCCCACTCCAGTGCTGGCTACTAGAAGGAACCTCCTGCAGTCTGGAGGTCTCTGAGTCATCTCGGAATCCTGTCTGGACTGGCACTGGCAGACTGGCAAACACTAGAGACCTTCCTGCCTGTAGGAGTCTGTCCCGGAGTCCAGAGTAAAAGAGGTTGCTGGTCTCACCCCTCCTCACCGCATGTCCCAGGCCCTGACATTGGGTGTGGTGCAGGGAGGGGCTTCTTCATCCATCTCTGCCATTGCTCTAAGCCCTCAATGTCAAACCTACACCTCTCACACCCTCAAAGAGATCCTCCAGGTCTGCCAAGTCAACTCCTCCCCCTGATTGTCTCAAAAGTGTATTTCCTCTCACCAGCCCTAGGCACTGCCCATGTCCGGCCATCTGCACGTTCCTGCCAGAGTTCTGCACCCAACATTTAAGAGCCTTGGTGGTCTGGCACCTACTTCACTCTCCTGGCTCTATTCTTTCCTCCAGTCATCCTTCCCTCCGGCCATGCAGGATGGCTCCCCATTTCCCACGCACGGCCGTGGCCTGCCAGTCCTCCTGGCCCTTGGTCTGAGCTCATCTCCTGGCCAGAGTGCCCTTCCCCACCTTGGCTGCCTGCAACTCCTACTCCACCTTAAGATCCAGCTGGTGATTGGCCTCCACTGTGGCAAAGTGAGGAATCCTCTCTTTTGGGCTCCCAAATCACTTCTTATACACATAGCATCAAATTATGTGTGCGTCTACCTCCACCAGCCAGCCTGGAAGTTCCCTGTGAACACAGGCGGACTCTGATCAGCGTGGAGTCCTCGGTGTGGGCCACGTGCTGGATGCTTACTAAACATGTGTGGAATTCAACTCTAAAGAGAGCTCTGAGGAAAGTCTGAGCCACAGGCCTTACACCTGAGCAGTGGGTGTGTCCTGTGTTGTCACCCTGTGGCTGGGCTGAGCTTCCAGGTCCTGTCCAGAAGTAAACATGGCACAGTGGAGCCCCCTCCACCCACCCCACATTACATTCCAGCTTTGCCTCTCAACTGCTTACTGCACGCCCCGGGACAAGTCGCTTCATTCATTCATTCATTCATTCATGTGTTTATTCAGCATTTAATGGGCATCGGGGTGGCTTTGTAGTGCGTCAACTTAGCTAAGCTGAACTAAATTGCCCAGAATTCCCTTGCCCAGAGGGTCGTGGGTTGGGGTAGGTGGGCCAGGAGAAAAACCTGCACAAGATTTGGAAAGTGGAAGGGTAGCACAGCTGTTTTTGCTGTGCTCTGAGGTCGTGCAGGGCAGGCGCGTGGCGGCACCTCCCCCAAGCTGTTGCTGAACGCTGGCTTACCTTGTTGGCCCGGGGCAGCAGCGAGGCCCACAGGTCATCCAGCTCCTGGACCAGGTGTGTGGCTCTGGAGTGAAAATCCCCAGTTTGTCCCTCAGGGCCCTTGCATCATGGAAATTGCAGGTGGTGAGAGCTAGATACCATTCCAGTTTGGTCTTTGTCTTTCCCCCTTCACATCCAGCCTCTCTCCCTGAGCCGCCCCAGCTGACCTCAGGCCCAGCAGAGACACAGAGATAACCCCTTACATAGACTAACCAACCAGCTCCTACCACTGAGGAGTTCTGACACCTGGAGAAACTCCTTATTCTCTATGGCTCACTGGAGTTCGGCTTCTGATGGAACCCCAGTGGATCCTCTGTGACAGGCACCCTCCTTGTCCATGGAGTTGGGAAAATAAGCAAGACATCACCCCCCTGGGCCTCAGGTTCCTTACTTTTACAATGAGGGTGGAGGGGCAATCGGATGATCCATCCCTAAGGTTCCCGGCTGCTCTGTTTAGGGTGTAATTGAACAAGCCCCCAAGTGAAAGGCACATAGAGCCACTGTTTGCACACCCATGGCTTAGGAAGCCGCTACTCCTGGGACACAACACTGAGAGTCCAGAAGCCACCCAGAGTCCGAGCACGGTGGCTCACACCTGTAATCCCAGCACTTTGGGAGGCCGAGGCAGGCAGATCACCTGAGGTCAGGAGTTCCAGACCTGCCTGGCCAACACGGTGAAACCCTATCTCTACTAAAAATACACAAATTAGCTAGGTGTGGTGGCGGGCGCCTGTAATCCCAGCTACTCGGGAAGCTGAAGCAGGAGCATCACCTGAACCTGGGAGATGGAGGTTGCCACTGCACTCCACCCTGGGCAGCAAAGTGAGACTCCAAAAATAAAGAAGCCACCCAGGAGCCAGGCTTTGATGACCTTGAGGCTGGGTCTGCACCGGACTAAAGAGAGACCTTTGGGCTCTGATCACCTGTTAGTTTGGCCAAACAACCACTTGTTATTTTTCTTTCTGTTAATCCTGAGGTCAAAGACCTTCCATGCTCTGTGCAGGAAGTGGGAGGTTTGCAACCTCTACACTGTGCTTTTTAAACTATCAGTAGTGAAGGAATAGCTTATTAAAAAGAAAAATCCAATCTGTCACAGACTGACATTCATAAAATATAACAAAAATGAATCATTAGAAAAATAAAATGAAAAAAAGAAATACCTGAACCCAGATTTTTTTTTTTGACAGAGTTTTGCTCTTGTCGCCCAGGCTGGAGTGCAATGGTGCGATCTCAGCTCACTGCAACCTCTGCCTCCCGGGTTCAAGCAATTCTCCTGCCTCAGTCTCGCGAGTAGCTGAGATTACAGGTGTGCGCCACCACACCTAGCTAATTTTGTATTTTTAGTAGAGGCAGGGTTTCTCCATGTTGGCCAGGCTGATCTCAAACTCCTGACTTCAGGCGATCCACCAGCCTTGGCTTCCCAAAGTGCTGGGATTACAGGCATGGGCCACCACGCCCAGCCCCAGATAGTTTTTTAAAATTAGAGCTAATAGGCATAAAATTACACCATCAAATTGCTAGAGATATTTCTAACTGCTTACTCCCAATTCTTGCACTTACCTCATCATGAACTGGCACCAACAATCTGTGGAAAGTGCTAACGTGTGGACCACACCCCAAGTAGGATGTACCAGGGGGCAACCCTGGCTCCCTAAAGTGTAGGCACTGCTGGTGAGGTTTCTTGCATTCTCGTGCAGAACAAAGAACATAGGCCTTAGCCTCTCACCGTGTGACCTTGCTCCGAGACCAAACCTCTCTGGGTCTCCAGTTTGACATCTGTAAAGTGGGGCACTGGTGGACCACGGGTGATGTAAGTGACAGCACATTGTACATGCTTTCCGTCATGTAGTGAAGACCAGCTGAGTCTACGCTGGGAACCGGCCGTGGCTGCTGATTGGTAGTTGGTAAAAGGGCTCTGCAAGGAGCACATTTTGGGGGTCCCAGGAGCAGGGACGGAGAAGGATCACTGTCATATCTCTCTAAGGAAGGCCACGCATGCTTTCTCCAGGCCTGGAGACACAGAAGGGGACAGAGCAGAGAAGGGAATGTGCCTCCTTTCTGGGAGACGCACAGCATGGTTTGGGGCAGAAAGGTCTGCAGGAACCTTGTGCCTTTAGCTCGCCAAGGCTTCTGCTACTTTGGGAGTGTGGACAGGCTGGGAAGTATGGGGTCCTCTGCAGTGCTTGCTAGCGGGGGCAGCAGCGAGACACGTTCTTAAAGGAGACCACAGTGGGCTTGTTGGTGAGCCCAGATGAGATACTCTCTGTGGGCCCCCATTATAACTGGGGGAGCCTTAAACTACAGTATGCCTGCTGGGTGCAGTGGCTCACGCCTGTAATCTCAGCACTTTGGGAGGCGAAGACGGGCGGATCATGAGGTCAGGAGATCGAGACCATCCTGGCTAACACAGTGAAACCCCGTCTCTACTAAAAATACAAAAAAAATTAGCAGGGCGTGGTGGTGGACGCCTGCAGTCCCAGCTACTTGGGAGGCTGAGACAGGAGAATGGTGTGAACCTGGGAGGCGGAGGTTGCAGTGAGCCGAGATCGCACCACTGCACTCCAGCCTGGGCAACAGAGGGAGACTCCGTCTCAAAAAAAAAAAAAAAAAAAAAAAAAAAATCTACAGTGTGCCTTCTCAATGGGGCAGTATCACCCTTAGAGGGGTGAAAAAGTCTTGTTCTTTTAATGCATACAATATGTAAACATATATAGCATATCTATGGCTTTAACATTTCAAAGGGGGTGGTTGCAATTGAGGAGGAAAATGTCTAAAATGGCTCCTTAGGGGTGCAATAATGGAAAAAGCATTTAGACACACTAACCTAGAAGGTCTAAAGTCCTGCTCTTATGTGAATGGATGCAACAAGCCAGTGAAATTCATTCACAGGTTCCATTGTAAGCTCACTGGCTCCCTCCGGGTTGCTAAGACCCAGGGATATCCAAACTGTGTTATTTGTAACAAAAAATCCCAAACTCCTGACTTCCTGCAAACAAGGACACCACAGGAGTGGTGCTGCCCACTGTGCTTCCGTACCAGGCTGGCCTCTTCCAAAGCCCTGATCTGTCCACGGGTTGCTCCTCGGCTTACTGTTATCTCTGAGCCATCTTAAGAAGCTACCAGTTCACTCCAGGTGCTGAATGAGAGGATCCAGGAGATTTAGTAGAGATTGTGCTTAGCCCTAATAAGCAAATCCTGTCTCTGATTGTGTCAGCTTCCAGAACAGTACTCCAAGCCTGTGGCTATTCTGGACACAATCACTGAATGGGGATCCCTTGCCTTCCCAGCCCCTGTCTCAATGGTCCCCATAGACAGCCTGGAGGCCGTAGCACCAGCGACCTCCTTTTCTGTCTCCACCCCTCTCTTGTAGCCTCCTGATGATCCTCCGGCTTCCACTCTTAGCCTGCTCCATTCAGTTTGGGTGACCTTAAAATATAGGTTGGGTCCTGTCATTTCCCGGCTTAAAAGTTTCCCATTGTACTTAGAATAGTCCTAATGCTTCACATCTAGGCTGCTTGATGGTTTTGAAAAGTCAAGTTCTTTCCTGTATCATGGCCCTTGCCTAAACTGTTGCCTCTGCCCAAAATGTCCCTCTTCTCCTCCAACTCATGTCTAGCTCAAAAGTCATATCTCAGGTGAGTTTTCCCACTTTTTTTTTTTTTTTTGCCACCCTGTTTGTTCTCTTCATACATACGTTTGTTTGCTGATTGATTTATTGTCTTTCTTCCCACTGGAAAGGGTGGAACTTCCTGAAGGCAGAACCTGGTCTATCGTGTTCACTGCTGTCTACTCAGCCCTTTGCAGACAGCCCAGGACATAGTAGGCATTCAATAATTAGTTGTTGGGCGAGTAAATGTATGCATGAGCAAACGTGCTGCAGGAAGGAGCGGGCTGGTGTGAACATACATGGGAATGGTCAAGGAACTGGAAGACTGTCCCTCACTGGGCCTGCCACCCACACCCAAACCCCAGCAGTGCTATTAAGGATCCACATGGGCTGGTGACAAGAGGGGGCTGAGGTCAGAGAGGGTGCAGCCCAATATCTTCCAAGGTATAGGCCCAAGGGACCCTGGGGGACTTCATATTTTTTTTCTAATCCACAAGGCCTATTGGAAATTAACTCTGAGGTTAACTTTCAAATTTCTACCGCCTCCTTGGTAGACTTGCTCTATGAGCAGGTAGGAAGGGTGGTTCCTCCTCTGCCTGCCCTAGTGAATATGTCCCAAAGGCTGGACAGGAGGGAAGAGAAGGCTTAGTCACCACTCTTACAGTGCCAGCAATGAGAGCAACACCGATACTTTTCTAGGGTGCTTTTTATTTTCAAGGAACTGTAATGACTTCTATACAATTTCCATGAAAAATGTCCCATCCATCTGACTCAGCCACGCTAATTCATTGTGCTATTTGTAACGCCAGTGGGTTTATGTTTTCAAGGAATTGTCATGTTTCTAATCTTCCTGATTGAGTTAGCTTAATCATCTATGCCATCCTCTGGGGAAGAAAATAGAAGGAAAGAGTGTCAAATAACTAGCGTATAGAAGAACTGTGCTTTACGGATTTTATCTCATTGATCAGTCACTACCTGAGAAGTAGGTTGCATCATTTCCATTGTACAGAAGAGGAAACATAGACTTGGGGACCATGAGTAATTTATCAAAACCACAAAGGTATTAACTGAAAAGCCATTAAGAGTTTTTCAAAAGAACAGGTTGTATTTTTCCATCTTAAGGATATGCGATAAAATATTTGGATTAAATGCATACATCCACTGCACACTCTATGATCAAGAGAGATTTCCTTAGAAAAGATTCAATGTTAACAAAGTCAAATGACATCTGTTTATCAGCCACCAGATGAGTATTGGGAGATCTTGGCTGCAAGAAAGTGAGATTAGAGATCTTTCTGTGACATAGAATGAAAACCTCACTGGACCAGGAGGCCTGAGTTCAGGTCCAGTTTCATTTTTCATACATGATGTGCCTTTCACCATCCCCTTCACCTCTCTGAGCCTCAGTTTTTTCAACAATAAAACAAAGAGGTTGAACTATATATCACTTACAAAGTTCCTTCTTGCTCAAATGTTCTGTGAGTGAATCATTCATCTTCTCTAAGACTCACTTCAACCTTCACGGACACAGCAGCATATTTCCTGAATTCTTTTCTGCCCAGCATTACCAGGTTTCCTGGTGGCAAGTTGTGAAAATTCTAGGTCCCCATTCCCCTCTCCAGCAAATGAGTATTACCTCCACAGCCAGTATTCTTTCTTTCACGTTATTCGGATTTCACTGCTTCCCACCCACCCTGCATCCCCTTTCCTGCCGCCACCATGCTGGTCCAGGTTGCAGTTGCTTTCCAACTGGTCTCTTCCTCAACGTCAGCTCTGGTCCAGACTGTAGATGCCACCAGACTGAGCTTATTAAGAGACCGCAAAACTGTTCTCTCTGTTCTAAACTCTCAGTGATATCTCTGAAGCCATGGCCCTTCCCTCCAACCCCTCCCAGGTCTAGTCCCAACCCATCCTCGGTGCCTCTTAACTAGTCCCTTGGAAACATGACTTCTCCTGGCCTCTTTCCTTGCCCCTAAAAAAACAGAGAGTAGATAAAGTCCTGCTCAAAGTCCCCTTTGATTGAGAGTTCCCTAACTCTACCATAGCCAGGCTCTCATTCGTCAGCTGCCCCTAGCATTTCCAGCCCCCTGCCTGCCTACTCACTATTCTGTTTGGAACGTCTTGGGAGCAACTGAGAGTGTGACTAGTAGAGACAGCAGAGGGTCTAGGCCCATGATCTGGGCTAGTTCTAGGATTCTGGGTACAGTATTTAATTCCCTGAGCCTGTCTCTTCAACTGTGAGAAAGGGAAAGCCATCCTTTTCCTGTCTCCCTTACAGATTTGTTGAGAAGATCAAATGAAGGAATGATTATAAAAGTAACACTTCCTTCTTCCCTTCCAAAAGTGTCAATGCTGGGCACCAGGCACTTTGCTGGACATTAGGTATGTTGTGGTGCACCGGGCAGATTTGGTCTCTGCGCTCAGGAAAAGTTTGCAGTGTAGACCAGAGCTATCCAATAACACTTTCTGGGAGGTAGAAATCCAGTAGCCGCTAATCACATGCGGCTACTGAGCCTTTGAAACGTAGCAAGTATGACAGAGTCTGAATCTTTAACTTGATATAATTTTTTTTTCTTTTTTTTTGAGACGGTGTCTTGCTCTGTCACCCAGGCTGGAGTGCAGTGGTGCGATCTCGGCTCACTGCAACCTCCGCCTCCCAGGTTCAAGCCATTCTCCTATCTCAGCCTCCCGAGTAGCTGGGATTACAGGCATGTGCCACCACACCCGGCTAATTTTTGTATTTTTAGTAGAGAAGGGGTTTTGCCATGTTGGCCGGGCTGGTCTGGAACTCCTGACCTCAGGTGATCCACCCACCTCGGCCTCCCAAAGTGCTAGGATTATAAGCGTGAGCCACCGTGCCCAGCCAACTTTGTTTAATTTTTAACTAATTTCATTTTAAATAAGCACACGGGGTAGTGGCTACTATATTGCATGGTGCAGGCCTGGACATTTAGTGAGTAAAAGAGGTATTAAAAACAAATTAATGGAAAGTCCTAGCCAGAGCAATCAGGCAAGAGAAAGAAATAAAGGGCATCCAAATTGGAAAAGAAGAAGTCAAACTATCTCTGTTTGCTGATGATATGATCTTGGATATACACAACCCTAAAGACTGCTCCAAAAGATTCCTGGACTTGATAAATGAATTCAGTAAAGTCTCAGGTTACAAAATCAATGTACACAAACCAGTAGCACTACTATGTACCCACAACAATCAAGCTGAGAATCAAATCAGGAACTCAATCCCTTTAACAATAGCTACCAAAAAAGTACCTAGGGATATAGTTAACCAAGGAGATGAAAGAGCTCTGCAAGGAGAACTACAAAACACTGCTGAAAGAAACCACAGATGACACAAACAAATAGAAAAACATTTCATGTTCATGGATTGGAAGGATCAACATCGTGTAAATGACCATACTGCCTCAAAGCAAACTACAGATTCAACACAATTCCTATCAAAACACCAATTTCATTTTCCACGGAATTAGAAAAAAAAAACTCTGAAATTCATACAGAACCAAAATAAAAAGCCTGAACAGCCAAAGCAATCCTAAGCAAAAAGAACAAATTTGGAGATATCACATTACTCGACTTCAAATTATACTAAAAGGCTATAGTTACCGAGACAGAATGATACTGGTATAAAAGTAGATGCATAGACCAATGGAATAGAATAGAGGATCCAGAAATACTTACAACCAACTTATCTTCAACAAAGCACACAAAAACATAGACTGGGAAAGGACATCTTATTCAATCAATGATGCTGGGAAAACTGGATAGTAACATGTAGAAAAATGAAACTGGACCCCTGTCTCTCACCACATACAAAAATTAACTCAAGATGGATTACAAACTTAAATCTAAGGCCTGAAACCATAAAAATTCTAGAAGAAACCCCAAGAAAAACTCTTCTGGACATTGGCCTAGGCAAAGAATTTGTGACTAAGACCCCAAAAGCAAATGCAACAAAAACAAAAAGAAATAAATGGACTGAATTAAACTAAAAAGCTTCTGCACAGCAAAAGAAATGATTAACAGAGTAAACAGACAACCCAAAGAGTAGGAGAAAGTATTTGCAGACTATGCATCTGACAAAGGACTAATATACAGAATCTACAAGGAACTCAAATCAGCAAGTAAAAAACAAATAATCCTATTTAAAAAGTGGACAAACGACATGAATAGACATTTCTCAAAAGAAGATACACAAATGTCAGACATAAGAAAAATGCTCAACCTCACTAATCATCAGGGAAATGCAAATTAAAACCAAAATGAGATATCACCTTACCCCAGCCAGAATGGCCATTATTTAAGACTCAAAAAAAAAAAAACGCAGGGTGCAGTGGCTCATGCCTGTAATCCCAGCACTTTGGGAGGCTGAAGCGGGTGGATCACCGGAGATCAGGAGTTCGAGACCAGCATGACTAACATAGTGAAACCCCGTCTCTACTAAAAACACAAAATTAGCCGGGCATGATGGGGCATGCCTGTAATCCCAGCTACTTGGGAGGCTGAGGCAGAAGAATCGCTTGAACCCGGGAGACAGAGGTTTCAGTGAGCTGAGATCTTGCCACTGCACTTCAGCCTGGGCAACAAGAACGAAACTTCTCCTCAAACAAACAAACAAAATGTTGGCAAGGATGTGGTGGAAAGGGAATGCTTATACACTGCTGGTGGGAATGTAAATTATTACAACCCCTGTGGAAAACTGTATGCAGATTTCTCAAGGAACTAAAAGGAGATCCACCATTCAATCCAGCAATCCCACTATAGGGTATCTACCCAAAGGAAAAGAAGTCATTATATCAAAAAGACACCTGCATATGTATGTTTATTGCAGCACAATTCACAATTACAAAGATACGGAATCAACCTAAGTGCTCATCAACCAATGACTGGATAAAGAAAATGTGACATATATATAACTACTATGCAGCCATAAAAAGAATAAAATAATGTGTTTTGCACAACTTGGAACTGGAGGCCATTATCCTAAGTGAAGTAACTCAGAAATGAAAAACTAGATACCACATGTTCTCATTTATAAGTTGGAGCTAAACTATGGGTATGCAAACGCATACAGGGTGGTACAATGGACATTGGAGATGCATAAGAGGAGTGGGGAAGTGGGGGAGGAATGAAAAACAATGTACGCTATTCATGTGACGGGCATAAAATCCCAGACTTCACCGCTATACAATTTGATATGGTTAGGCTTTGTGTCCCCACCCAAATCTCATCTTGAATTGTAATTCCCATAATCCCCATATCCCCACATGTCAAGGGTGAGACCAAGTGGAGGTAATTGAATCATGGGGGCCGTTTCCCATGCTGTTCTGGTGATAGTGAGTGAGTTCTCACGAGATCCGATGGTTTTGTAAGGGGCTCTTCTCCCCTTCACAAGGCACTTCTCCTTTCTGCCAACTTGTAAAGAAGGTTCCTTGTAGGCCGGGCACAGTGGCTCATGCCTGTAATCCCAACATCTTGGGAGGTCAAGGCGGGCGGATCACTTGAGGTCAGGAGTTCAAGACCAGGACAGCCAAAGTGGTGAAACCCCATCTCTTTTTGTAAAAATACAAAAATTAGCCAGGCGGAGTGGCACACACCTGTAGTGTCAGCTACTCAGGAGGCTGAGGCAGGAGAATTGCTTGAACCCGGGAGGTGGAAGTTACAGTGAGCCGAAATCGCACCACTGCACTCCAGCCTGGGCGACAGAGCGAGACTCTCTCTCTCAAAAAAAAAAGCCTTTCTTCCTCTTCATCTTCTGCCATCATGATTGTAAGTTTCCTGAGGCCTCCCCAGCTATGCTGGACTGTGACTCAATTAAACCTCTTTATAAATTACCTAAGCTCGGGCAGCTCTTTATGGCAGTATGAAAATGAACTAATACACACTTCATCTATGTAACCAAAAACTACTTATACCCTTAAAGCTACTGAAATAAAAAAAAAAAGTTTAATAAATTCATGAATGATTTCTGAAAAAGTTAAACATAGAAGTACCTTATGACTCAGCAATTCACTCCTGGGTATATACCCCTCAAATTGAAAACAAGTACAGGCATTCCTTGTTTTCCTAAGCTTCACTTTATTACACCCTGCAGCTATTAAGTTTTTACAAACTGAATGTTTGTGGCAACCCCCTGTCGAGCAAGACTATCAACACCATTTTTCCAACAGCATGTGCTCACCTCCTGTCTCTTGTCACATTTTGGCAATTCTCACCTCTGTTATAGTGATCTGTGATCAGTGATCTTGAATGTTACCACTGAAATTGTTTTGGGGTTTCATGAACTGTACCCATATAAGACAGCAAATTTAATTGATAAAAGTCATGTGCTCACTTAAGCCCTGGAGTTTGAGATCAGCCTGGGCAACATAGTGAGACTTCATCTCTACAAAAAAATTAAAAAAAAATAGCCAGACATGGTGGTGCATGCCTGTAGTCCCAGCTACTTGGGAGGCTGAGGCAGGAGGACTGCTTGAGCCCTAGATGTCAAGGTTGCAGTGAGCTGTGAGCACCACTGCACTCCAGTCTGGGCAACAGAGCAAGACCCTGTCTCCAAAAAAAAAAGTTGTGTGTGTCCTGACTGCTCCACTGACCAGCTGTTCCCCCATCTGTCTCCCTCTCCTCAGGCCTCCCTATTCCCTGAGACACAACAATATTAAAATTAAGCCAACCAATAACCCTCTAAGTGTTCAAGGGAAAGAAAGAGTCACATGTCTGTCACCTTATATCAAAAGCTAGAAAGGATTAAGTTTAGTGAGTAAGACACATCTCTACTAAAAATACAGGTGGCGGGTGCCTGTAATCCCAGCTACTTGGGAGGCTAAGGCAGGAGAACCACTTGAACCTGAGAGACGGAGGTTGCAGTGAGCCGAGATCACGCCACTGCACTCCAGCCTGGGCTGTAACAGAGCGAGACTCTTAAAAAAAAAAAGAAAAAAGTTATGCTAAGTGAAAGAAGCCAGATGCAAAAGACCACATATTTTTCTATTCCATTTACATAAAATGGCCAGCAAGATAAATCTTTAGAGATCATCTGGTGGTTGCCTTGGGCTGAGGGGAAGTGGGCACTGGGGAGTGATTGCTTAAGGGTATGGAGTTTCCCTATGAGATGATGAAATGTTTTGGAACTAGATAGAAGTGATAGTTGCACAACATTATAAATGTACTAAGTGGCCCTGAATTATATACTTAAAATGATTAATCGCATGTTATGTAAATTTCACCTCAACAAAAGTAAATAGATATAAATTAATACTTATTGTGATTGATATTTTAAAGGAAAAACCGGGATACTTTGGTAGAGAATAATGGGGAGCCAGGAGGGAACCTTGTATCCAAGGTTGATAAGGAAGGGCTATCCAGTTGATACCTGCAGGTGAGTTAAGGACCTTGCTGTGGAAGAGTGGGGCTTCGAGCTCTCTAGGGAGGAGCTCTATGGCTGGAGGGGAGAGAACCGGGCAGTTCTGGGAGTTGGAAGGAAGCCAGGCTGGGAGCCACAGCACATGCTGGATGAGTTGGAGGGATGATAGGGACCAGATTGTGTGGAGCCAGGGGGCCGTGTTAAGGGGATCACATGTGGCAGTGCCTTTCTTTTCAGACCCACAGTTTATGTAGGACAACCCTCCACACCCCCCAGGAAGAGAACAACAGCATCACTGATTTTACTACGTTTTCAGTTGAGTTGCCTTTTGTTGGAAGCGTAGCTAGGACTAGAGATGTGCACCACCACGCCCAGCTAATTTTATAATTTTTATTTATTTATTTATTTTTGTAGAAATGGGATCTCGGTGTGTTGCCCAGGCTGGGCTCAAGCTCCTAGGCTCAAGGGATCCTCCTGCTTTAGGCTCCCAAAGTGCTGGGATTACAGGCATGGGCCACTGTGCCGGGTCGGTGCTTTACACTTTGTAAAACACTTCCACTGACTTCTCATTTGATTTTCACAACCACCTGCGGGTCAGCCAGGCCAGCTGCCTTCCCCGTCATTTTACGGGATGAGTCCCAAGGGTCTACTTGCTTCAAGGTCATCCAGCAAGGGTTAGGACTCAAGTCCCTGGACTCCCAGGCTCAGAGGTCTTTCTTCTGTTGCCGGTTCTCAGATGCCTCCTGCAGATCTTCCAAAGGGAAACATGCTTCTCTCCAAAGAGCATTTTACATTAATGCTAGAGTGATGGAGAGGCAGAAGGAAGGCCTGTCCTGGGAGTTTCCTAAATGAACAAGGCTGGCCCTGGCCTTAGAGAGACAGGTGCCAAAGTCCCTGGGCGCAGGTGCTTCCTGAAGGGCTCTTTCCAAGCCAGCATCCAGGAGCTCCCGGGTTGGCCAGGCCTGCCTCTGACCCCTAGCTGATGTGATTCTGCCACCGAGGTACCCACCAAGGGTCTCAACAAGGCCAGGGGGGCTTCACTTTGGGGAGAGGCCCTGGAGCTGCTGCACAGATCTGGACTGTCTCCTGTGGTGCCTGCTGCCCAGCTAAAGCTAGAGGAAGCACATGGATTCTCCCAAGGTCATTGGAGTTCAGGAGGACAAGGCAGAGGCAGGAGGCAGAAAAATGACATGAATGAAACAGACATGATCATTGGCCTGAGACAGCCCAAGCTTCACTTGGATCTGCTGGGTAGATCCTGGCCTTTACCTGGCACAGAAAGTGCCAGGCTGGAAGAAGCAGGGTCTGCCCCACTGTTTGTCTATCTATACATTCTCTGAATTTGTTTGCTTTGTTAGCACTAAAGGGTCAGAGATAAGAGGTTGTGGGATCACTGGGGAAAAGCTGCAGATCCCCCCAGATAGAGCTCCCATCCGTGCTCTGCTGGGAGGCCCATGGCCTCCAGGAAAGAATGCCTGCCCTCTCCCCAGCCTGAACTTGTGCTGTCCCCCTGCCAGACTTGAGTTCAGTGAGGGGAAGGTTTCCAGTAACCATAGATCCTGACATTAATTTGTCATGTGATCTTTAGCAAGCCCCTTTCTTCTGTGTCCCTTTATGTCTTTATCTGAGTAATGAGATACCCAAGGCCCTCTTTACCTCTGGAATTCTCCAGGCTAGAGTGTCAGGGCAGTCAGCACTGAGCCATCCGCCTCTGTGTGCGAGGCTGGGAGGCCCAGGAAATGTGCTGACATCCTACACCTGCAGGAAGGTCATGCCCAGGGCCTGGGCATTCGTGCCCCACCTCTTTTCTGGGCAGGACCGCCAAGGTAGAGAATCAGACATGCTACCAGTGATCGAGGGGACCCAAATCAGGTGGGCTTTGCTGGTGTCCTCTGAGAGGGTGCTGCATCTGGGCCTGGGCCACCACTCCATTCCCACACCACCTCACTCCCCAATCACAAACATACACATCTCTCCTCCTGAGGCTTAATGATTAGCATAGGTGGAGGGGTCAATAGTCCCTGGGCCCACAGGCCAGAGGCAGAGGGCCAGACTTGGTCACAAAGCACCTCCACCTACATTATCTCCACATCAAAGCTTTATGTGGCATTATCTCTATCTCGATCAGATGAAAAAATATAGATGAAGAGAACTATGAAATAAACAGCCCCAGATCACACTGCAAATACTTGGTAGACCTGTGTCTGCGGCTTAGCTCTTATACCCTCTTCAGCAGGGCTCCTTGTCTACATCTGTGGCTGCCAACATTTGTCCTTGCAGCCACGCCAGGCTGGCTACACTGGGAATCGAGGACCTTGCTTCTAGAGATGCTGATTCAAGAACACAGGAAGTCCGTGGTCTAAACCAACAAAAGGCTTCACTTCTCTACTACTCCCACATTTTGATATGGATTCTAGCTCCCTATATTCTCCTCAGCCCCGACTTTGGCCATCACCAATGGGGACATCCATGTCTATGCCAAGTTCCATCTCATGTGGTAGACTGGTCTCAGAGCTTCCACTGCCACGCCCCAACCGCACACCACAGTCTCTGTGTGAAGGCGCCATCTTGAGTTGCCAAGGTTGGGGGTCTTCCTCCCTAACATCCTCCTCGATCATTGCTCCTTGCCTTACCATGCAAAGCACACACAGAACTCACCCGGACCTCAGGTAGAGGGATAAGCTGCTTGTTCATTCCCTAGCCTTCGAATTGTTTTTGTTTTTGTTTTTAAGGTATGACTATCCATCTCTATTTCATTGCTGGCTCCACAGAACGGGCAATGGGAATGAATTACAAATAAGAAAATACACCATCTCAGCTGCCTGTAGGCCCAGCTTATCAGGAAGCTGAAGCTGGAGGATCGCTTGAGCCCAGGAGTTCAAGTCCAACCTAGACAACATATTGAGAACTCTCTTAAAAAAAATAGGAAGAGGTTTAATAAACAAAACAAAATGAAAGCCTCCAGGTGGCTCTGACGCCCAGGCAGGTGTGGGAATGACAGCAGGCTCCCATCGCCATCATCCCCCAGCCTCCCTCCCAGCGCCATCCCAGCTTCTACTTCCCGCAGCCTCCAGTGTGTGCCCCACTGCTCATCCCTCTGTCCCCCAATTTCTGAAGCCCAGGCCCCCTCTGGGGCAGGCTGCCTCATCGTCTGTTTTCTGATATGTCTGCTTGGACAGCATGGTCATTCAGTCTGCAGTCCTGGCCTCCCCTCGCTGAGAGAAGGCAGAAGCCATGCTGGGCCACAAAGGCTCTCCAGGGTGTCAGTCATCCTCCACATCCGCATCTACCTGGGCTCAGTCTGCAGAGCTGCAGGGGCTGGCCAGCCCTCCCTCAGGCCCAGGCTTGTTTAGCCACCACCACCAAGGACCAAGGGCCAAGGACCAGCAGGAGCAGTGGAAGGCAGCTCCCACACTCATCTGGAAACCCCAGGGCTATGGCTGAGATGGGGCTCCCAGAAGGCAATGGCCTCTGCTAGGAGAACAAAGTGCCACCTCTCAGCTGTGGTTAGGAGGACAAGGAGAGAAGGCACGAAGAGGTTGGGGTTAATGTCATCCCACTGCCAAGGGCACAGGATCTGGGCTCTGTGATGCTAGATCCTGAGATCCCCGAACAGCCAAAATGGCTGCAAAGCATTCTGAATGTCCCAGGGGCACATATTGCCCTAGGCTCAGTGCCACTTATGCCTCCTCTCCTCCTGTCTGCAAGTAGATGCAAACGCACTGCAGGGCCAGCCCTAAGGCAGAGATACCTGTCCCTCGGGTGTTCACAGTCCTCAAAGAAGATAAGATCCTGGTAAAAACGAGGAGCAAGAGCCATCAGGCTACAGGAGCTTGGGGCAGGCACTGCAGAGGAGGGTGGGAGTCCTGAGATGACAATCAGATTGGCTTTTTGAGGATGAGGACAAGACTGCTAGCTAAAAGGGTGGGGAGAGAAGGCGACGTTCTAGACAGAGGGCATGTCATGGGCAAGTCACAGAAATCATTGTGGGACCCCAAAATTCCCCATGGACAGTAGCCTGTTGGAGAGAACACACTGAAATTCCTTCATTTGTCCAAGAACCCTACCCTAAGCCCTCACCACATGGAAAGCTCTATACTGGGTGATCAGGGGTGGGGATCCAAGAATAAACTCATCTCTGCCCTAAAGGACATCCGTTCTGCAGGAGAAACAAAAGGGAAACAGTAGCTGAGGATTATGGAGTCTTATCTATGAATGGAAATTTCCAGATGACTTGGCCTGATTTTTTTTTTTTAAACATAGAGAAAGAAGAGGTGGAGCGATATGTCCAAGACAAAAATCCTGCTGGTAGGAGGGCCTGGATGAGACTCAGGTCTTCAGATTTCCATTTCTTATTCTTTTTCTTTTTTTTTTTTTTTTTGAGACAGAGTCACACTCTTGTCACCTGAGCTGGAGTGCAGTGGCATGACCTTGGCTCACTGCAGCCTCTGCCTCCCTCGTTCAAGCGATTCTCCTGCCTCAGCATCCCAAGTAGATGGGATTATAGGCACGTGCCGCATGATCTCAAAAACACAGCTCAGATCCCACAACACCCTCCAATGCCTCTTCACTTCCTCATTGCTCAGAAATACAGTTATCAACTCCCTGGAAGGTCCTCCCATGCCTGGCTCCAGTGGGCCTCTTCTGTCCCCTTTGTCTCATGGCCACGGGACACATTTCCTGAGCACATACAGTTTGGCCTTCCTGCCTTCCAGGTCCAGCTCCGGGGTGCCTCGCCCAGACACCACCCAACCAGAAGTCTTCCCACTCTCCTCCCAGTTCCCACGGCCAGCTAAACTTTTCTGTTGTGGTGTCTGCCATGCCTGGTACAGGGAAAGAAGCATGAAATGGAAATCTGGGCAGGGCGCAGTGGCTCATGCCTGTAATCCCAGCACTTTGGGAAGCCAAGGCAGACAGATCACCTGAGGTCAGGAGTTTGAGACCAGCCTGGCAAACATAGTGAAACCACGTCTCTACTAAAAATACAAAAATTAGCCAGGCATGGTGGTGCACGCCTGTAATCCTAGCTACTCAGGAGGCTGAGGCAGGAGAATCACTTGAACCCAGGACGCAGAGGTTGCAGTGAGCTGAGATCTCACCACTGCACTCCAGCCTGGGCAACAAAGGTGCACTCCACGTTTCTAGGCTTATGTCCCAGTGTTCCTGTGTGTATATACTGCTCCAACCAGACTTGACTCTGGTTTGAGAGCCACTTAATGCTATCGAGCCTCTGTTGCAGCTACACAACTACTCAACTCTGCCAGTGTAGATGCAAGCAGCCATAGACAATAAATACGCAAAGGAGCATGGCTGGGTTTTAATAAAGCTTTGTTAACAGAAACAAATAAAGGGCCAGATTTGGGCTGTGGGCTATGGTTTGCGAACTTGATCTAGAGGTCTGCACCTCTATGTGACTTTCTGTTGACTACTGATTAAAGGCTTCTGGGTCTGTGAAACTCCACGTTTTTTTTTTTTGTTTTTTTTTTTTTGAGATAGAGTCTCTGTCGCCCAGGCTGGAGTGCAGTGGCGCAATCTTGACTCACTGCAAGCTCTGCCTCCCGGGTTCACGCCATTCTCCTGTCTCAGCCTCCCGAGTAGCTGGGACTACAGGCGCCCGCCCCCGCGCCTGGCTAATTTGTTGTATTTTTAGTAGAGACGGGGTTTCACCGTGTTAGCCAGGATGGTCTCGATCTCCCGACCTCGTGATCCGCCCGCCTCGGCCTCCCAAAGTGCTGGGATTACAGGCGTGAGCCACCGCGCCTGGCCAACTCCATGTTAACTTGTAGATTTTTGTCAGGCAGAGTGAAAATAATTTCTCTCAGGTAGAAAAGATCATTCCAAAGGATTTTTGTCCTAGAGGACAACACCGGTTTTGTATCTGACCTATCAATTTTACTCTAACATTCATTTTTTTAAATCTCTATACTCTCTTCCTCAAATTCTCCCTAGAGAATTTATACCTGCTGAATCCCTCATTAGTGAGTTAAATAAACCTCTAACCCATGTTCCTTCTTTAAAAAACAAAAACCTGGCCAGGCACAGTGGCTCACACTTGTAATCCCAACATTTTGGGAGGCCAAGGCAGGAGGATTGCTTGAGCCCAGGAGTTCAAGACAAGCCTGGGCAACAAAGTGAGACCCCCATCTCTACCAAAAAAAAAAAAATTAGTTGGTCATGGTACATGCCTATAGTCCTAGCTACTCAGGATGCTGAGGCAGGAGGATTGCTCCACAGTAGGGCTAACACCCCCATCAGGCAGTATCAGCCCCACTGTGCTGAAGAGCACGCTGTGGTTTGGAGGGAAAGTGATTCACCCAGCACTCAACATGTTGCAAGCAGGGTTGGGGCTTGAGCTCTGTGGCCCAGGTTTTTATGACTCTGTGGCCCAGGGCCTTCCACTTCCGTCCACTCCTTTCATATGAGCACCAGGGGCTCTGCCAGAGGCCCAGAGGCTGTGCTGGGTGCTACCAGGCTGATGACGCAAATGGAACAGTCTCTTAAACTGTTTACAGTCTGCTTCCAATGATGTTATGATGTTTCTGGTTGTAGGAAGGGCTTGCTATGAGTCATATGCAGCTGCTGGTCTTCAGCATTCCAGGCTGCGCCCAGAGTGTGCACACTGAGTGCTGGGCGTTTAAGGCTATCTCAATCTGTTTGCTTGGGGATTGCTGCCCGTCTGCCTTAGGACATTAATTTGCTGGCCGTGGTGGTGCCACAGGCTGAGCTCCGCGGAGGCACTGTCCTGCTGTGACAGGGGCATGTTGGTTTGTTCCTTGGCTTCTCACTAATCAGGACTGATTCTAAAAAACTTAAAATCCTCCTCTAGGCAGACATGAACCCTGGGACCCTGGCCTGAGCCAGTGAGCCTCTCTGCAGCCACAAGGATGTGAGCTTATTCCCCCAGTCACTCATTGAGCTGTGGGGCCCAATTAAGAAGCACAGGTAAACAGCCGGGGAGGTTCCTGAAATGCCTGCCTTGAAACAAGCTGCCCAGCCGTGCTCTGGGTTATGGGGATTAAGCAAGGTAACCTTTCTGCAGTCTTGAGGTTCGCTCTTCAGATCAGCCTCTGGCTGCTGCCTCTTCCAGAGAGGGATGATGTTGTCAGGCGCATGTGCTTCTCACCATCCCACAGTCTAGAGCTCCTTCTGTCGTGTCATTCATGGCCAGGACAAATCCCTGCAGATCCTTCTGTTTCCTTAACAAACAAATCATGAGCCAGCAGCTCCACTGCTAGATATAACCACAAGAGAAATGAGTACATCTGCCCACCAAAAACACATGCAAGACCCATCAGGGGAGCTTCACTCATAATAGCCCTAAATTGGAAGCATGCCAAATGTCCATTAGTAGTAAGAAAGGATAAGCATATTCAAACAATGAAATACTACTCAGCAGCAAAGAAGAACAAGCTACATACAACAGCTTGGAGGAATCTCACAGACTCCATGATGAGCAAAAGACGGTAGACATAAAATGCCCCCTATGTATGATTCCATTTAGATGAAGTTCAAGAACAGGCAAAACTAGTCGATGGTGCTACAAGTCAGAAGAGTAGTTACCTTGGGTCAGGGAGGTACTGTCTGGGAAGGGGAATAGGGAATTTTCACAGTGTTGGAAACATTCTTGGTCTGGGTGGTGGTTGCCTAAGGGGTGAGTGTGTGCATGCAGATGTGTAAAAATTCTTCAAGTTGTACACTTGAGATTTGTGCACTATACTATATGCATGTCATGCTCAATAAAAAACTGGCCAAACACATTCAAAATTTGTCCTTTAAAATATACATTCCTGGCCAGGTGCTCATGCCTGTAACCCCAACATTTTGGGAGGCCAAGGCAGGAGGGTTGCTTGAGCCCAGGAGTTCAAGACCAACCTGGGCAATATAGAGAGACTCCATCTCTACAAAAAATACAAAAGTTAGCAGGGCAGGCCGGGCACGGTGGCTCACACCTGTAATCCCAGCACTTTGGGAGGCCGAGGCAGGTGGATCACCTGAGGTCAGGAGTTTGAGACCAGCCTGGCCAACATGGTGAAATCCCGTCTTTACTAAAAATACAAAAATTAGCTGGGTGTGGTGGCACGTGCCTGTAGTCCCAGCTATTTGGGAGGCTGAGGCAGGAGAATCACTTGAACCTGGGAGGTGGAGGTTGCAGTGAACCTAGATCGCACCACTGCACTCCAGCCTGGGCGACAGAGTGAGACTCCGTCTCAAAAAAAAAAAAAAAGAAAAAAAGTTAGCCAAGCATGGTGGCACATGCTTGTGGTCCCAGCTACTCAGGAGGCTGAGGTGGGAGGACCACTTGAGCCCAGAAGGCCAAGGCTATAGTGAGCTATGATTGCACTACTGCACTTTGGCCTGGGCAACAGAATGAGACCCTGTCTTTTGAAAAAAAAAAAAAAAGATATACATTCCTACTCTCTTTTCCAACCAGCTGAAGTATCCCAGGAATACCTGCTGTCTCCATCAGCTGGCTACTGGATTAGTTGCTTCCATAAGTGGCTCTTCAGAGTTTTCAGCTCTGAAATGTGGAACACTGTGACCTGCTGCCCCCAGGACCTGCCCACATAAGCAGCTTCTTCTCTTTGCCATTTGTCCCCTAATCCTTTATGTTCCTGTATTGGTTCATTGTCACGATGTTAATAAAGACATACCCAAGACTGGGTGATCTATAAAGAAAAGAGGTTTAATTGACTCACAGTTCTGCATGGCTGAGGAAGCCTCAGGAAACTTACAATCATGGCAGAAGGCACCTCCTCACAAGATGTCAGGAGAGACAATGAGAGCCAAGCAAAGGGGGAAGTCCCTTATAAAACCATCAGATCTCATGAGAACTTACTCACTATTACGAGAATAGCATGGGGAAAACCACCCCCGTGATTCCAATACCTCCCACCAGGTCCCTCCAGTGACATGTGTGGATTATGGGAACTACAATTCAAGATGAGATTTGGGTAGGGACACAGCCACACCATATCAGTTCCTATATAAAGTGTCCCCAGGGGCAAAAACAGAAGAAAAAGAGGGATCCTGAGCAAGGATCTGGGATGTGGGAAGGCTTTGGGAAGGAGTGAAAATTTGAGCAGGGCTATGGTGGAAAAAGGCCTGGAAGGGGCACACGAGATTGGTAACTGTGGTTGCCTCTGCAGAGAAAATGGTTGGGGGGGGGGGGGGTGTTCAAAATTTACATATTTCTGTAATAGCTGAAGGTATTAAATGAACATGAATTTATGACTTACTTCTGCATTTAAAAATAATAGCATATATTCACAACCTCATAGAGTCCAACCTCCTCAGCTTGCCAGTGGCGAGGCTGAGGGCAGAGATGAGAGGAGTGCTTTGCCTGAGATGATGTGACTGTCCCACTGTGGGCCAGAGCTGGTCTCATGTCTCTGCCTACCAGGATCTTGTTCTTTGGAGCTTGTTTTATACAGGACCCAGCCTGGAATTACAGCTGAATGCTTTTGGTTGTACCCCTCGGTGACAAGCTGATTACACTGGCCTTGTTCAACCTCGAAAAGGTCAGCAATTCATCTTGACTGTAATTGGTACACATATCAGTCTTTCCTGCCCACAGAGCCTCAGCCAGCACTGAGGGCTTGCAGTGCTCAATATGACAACATGAGACCCCACATTGTCTAGCATGGGACTAAGGCACACACTCAAGAGCAAAGGAGGTGTGGCAGTGGGTATGTGGCCACGAAATCCACTGGCCCTATCTCGTAGGGCTCCACCTAAATGCTGACAGCCTGGCGGAGTGATGGAATAACCTTTTGAAGGCACCAGCATGGAGACCATAGCTTTCAAGGAATGAGGTGGCATCCTCCAGGATGCAGTATTCACCCTAAGACAATGACTTTTATAAGGTACCATGTCCGCAGTAGGTAGAATCCATGCCTGTGTCCAAGAACCAAAGGGAAGAAATATGTACGAGAGGCCCTGCTCACCATTACTCCCGGTGGCAGGGCTAATTGTCCTCTGATCATCATGAACAGGTGGGATTTCTGTTATACAATAAGGGCAGGGAAGAATATGTCTGGCATCTAAGTAATCCATGGAAGGCATCTTTTGATAGCCAATTGTCTATGTCAGCTTTATTGAGATAAAACTGACATACAATAAACTTCCATATTAATAAGTGACCAATTTAATGAGTTTTGACAAATATATAGAAGTAATGTAACCACTCCCACAATCATATTACAGAATATTTCTATCTCTCTCTCATTCTATCATTTCTTTCTCTCTCAAAAACAAAAGAAAACAAACAAAACAACAACAACAACAACACAAAACCTAACCCAGGAGCCACATTGCATTTAGTCATCATGTCTCCTTAGGCTCCTGTTGTCTGTGACAGTTTCTTAAACTTTCCTTATATTTTTAAATTTTTTTTTATTTTTATGTGGGTACATAGTAGGTGTATATATTTTGGGGTACATGAGATGTTTTGACCATATTACTGAACATTTCTGTAATATGATTGTGGGAGTGGTTACATTACTTCCCAGAAAGTCTCTTGTGCCCCTTCACAGTAAAATCTCTCTTCCTACCCTGTAGTGCCTGGCAATCACTGAGGTGCTTTTCCTGTCATTATAGTTTTGCCTTTCCTAGAGTGTCATAGAAGTAGACTCACACAGCATGTAGTTTTAGGTGTCTGGCCTTTTTCATTTAGCTTAATGCTTTTGAGATTCATCCATGTTGTTGCATGTAGCAGTAGCTTTTTCCTTTTTACTGCTGCATAGTATTCCATTATATGGATACACCACAATTTGTTTCTCCATTCACCAGTTGATGGACATTTGAGTTTTTTCCAGTTTTCAGCTGTTATGAATAAAACTGCTATGCACATTGTGTACAAGTCTTTGACCAAATATTTCCTTCTCTCTTGGGTAAGTGCCTAGGAGCGGAATTGCAAGCGAATGCCTAACTTTAAAAGAAACTTCAAACTATTTTCCAACGCAGCTGGACCATTTTGGGTTCCCACCAACAATGCATAAGAGTTCTTAATTGGCTATTGCCTTGCCAATACTTGGTGTTTTCAGTGTTTTAAATTTTAGTCATTCTATCAGGTGCAGTGGTACCTTGCTGTGATCTCACTGTGGTTTACTTTGAATTTCCCTAATGACTAATGATGTTGTGATATATATCTATAGAGGTAGATATATATAAAATCTTTAGTGAAGTGCCTTATTTGCCACCCATATGTATTGAGGAACTGACTATTGAAATATTTTGCCACCTTTTATTGGATTTTTGCTTTCCTATAAGTGGGTTGTTGGAGGTCTTTACATATTATGTGTACGAGCCCTTTGATGGATTTTTGTTTCACAAATATTTTTTCTCAGTCTGTAGCTTGATTTATTTTATTAACAGTGTTATTTGAGGAAGAAAACATTTTTGATTTTAATGGAATGCAATTTATTAATTTTTTCTTTTAGAGTTTTTGCCATTTTTGTGTATTCAAGAAATCTTTTCCTAACTCAAAGTTACTAAAATTTTTTTCTTATGCGTTGTTCTAGGATTATATCATTTGAGCTTCTAAATTTCTTACATTTAGGTTTATGATTCTTTCAGAGATATTTTTATATGGGAATTATTTCTTCATCTTCTAATTTTGGAAGTTTTTATGTAGAACTGATGCTATTTTTTCCTTAAGCGTTTGCTAGAATTCACCAGAGAAGCCATTTGGACCCAGAGTTTTCTTTGTGGGATTTTTCGTTTGTTTGTTTTTTAAGTTTATACTTTGTTGAGCTTTCCCTAGTTTCAACCTAATGTCCATTTTCTGCTCCAGAATCTAACCCAGGAGCCACATTGCATTTAGTCATCATGTCCCCTTAGGCTCCTCTTGTCTGTGACAGTTTCTCAAACTTTCCTTATATTTTTAAATAATTTTTTATTTTTATGTAGGTACACAGTAGGTGTATATATTTTGGGATACATGAGATGTTTTCATGCAGGCATCCAATGCATAATAATCACATCCTGGAGAATGGGGTATACATCTCCTCAAGCATTTATCCTTTGTGTTACAGACAATCCAATTATACTCTCTTAGTTATTTTTAAATGTTTAAGTAAATCATTATTAACTATAGTCACCCTATTGTGCTATCAAATACTAGGTCTTATTCATTCATTCTTACTATTGTTTTGTACCCACTAACCATCCCTAACTCCCCTCCACCCCCACCCCCAACTACCCTTCCTTGCCTCTGCTAACCATCCTTCTACTCCCTATCTCCAAGGGTTCAATTGTTTTGATTTTTAGATCCAACAAATAAGAGAACATGCAATGGTTGTCTTTCCGTGCCTGGCTTATTTCACTTAATATAATGACCTCCAGTTCCATACAGGTTGTTGCAAATGACAGGATCTCATTCTTTTTTGAAGGCACCAGCATGGCGATCATGGCTTTCAAGGATGAAGTGCCCTCTTCCAGGGTGCAGTATTCACCCTAACAAAATGACTTTTATAAGAGATTAATGTGGTTGAGTAGTACTCTATTGTGTGTATGTACCATATTTTCTTTATCCATTCATCTGTTGATGGACACTTAGGTTGCTCCCAAATCTTGGCTACTGTGAACAGAGCTGCAACAAATATGGGAGTGCAGATATCTCTTTAATATTCTGATTTCCTTTCTTTTGGTTATATACCCAGCAGTGGGATGGCAGGATCATACGGTAGCTCTATTTTTAGTTTTTTGAGGAACCTCCAAACTGTTCTTCATAGTGGTTGTAAACTTTCCTTGTTTTTGACTACCTTGGCAGTTTTGATAACTACTGGTTTGCTAATTGTCAGATATCTCTCAATTGGGATTTATGTGATGTTTTTCTCATGATTAGACCAGGGCTATGGCTTTTGGAGAGGAAGACCACATATAGATCAGTTATGGCAATAATTAGCAATGGCTTAAGTTCCTCCAATAAAAAGCCCAAGACTCAGACTGGAGTGAAGATGAGAGTGAAATTATAGGTTGTTTACAGAAGACTCACTAAAAACAAAATGACCCCGAACAGTTACAAATTAAGGCTATGGCAAATGCATACACAAAAGAAGCAAAAATTAATATCGGATAAAGTAGAAACCTCTATTAAATGTCAAAGACACTGTTCTTTTTTTTCAACTTTTATCTTATATTTAAGGTTCATGTGCAGGTTTGTTATATAGGTAAATGCATGTCATGGGGGTTTATCATTTCATGTCCTAGGTACTAAACCCAGTACCTAATAGTTTTTTTTTTTCTGCTCTACTCCCTCTTCCCACCCTCTACCCCCTCCTCCCACCCTCTACCCTCACTTAGGCCCTAGTATCTGTTATTCTCTTCTTTGTATCCATAGGTTCTTATCATTTAGTTTCCACTTACAAATGAAAATATGTGGTATGTGGTTTTCTGTTCCTGGGTTAGTTTGCTAAGGATAATGGCTTCCAGTGCCATCCATGTTCCCATGAAAGACATTATCTTATTCTTTCTTACAGCTGCATAATAGCCCATGGTGTATATGTACTACATTTTCTTCATCCAGTCTCTCATTGATGGGGATTTAGGTTGATTCCATGTCTTTACAACTGTGAATAGTGCTGCAATAAACATTCATGTGCATGTGTCTTTATGGTAGAATGATATATATTCCTCTGGGTATATACCCAGTAATGGGATTGCTGAGTCGAATGGTAGTCTGTTTTTAGTTCTTTAAGGAATCACCACACTGCCTTCCACAATGGTTGAACTAATTTACACTACTACCAACAGTGTATAAGTGTTCCCTTTTCTCCATAACCTCGCCAGCATCTGTTATTTTTTGACTTTTTAATAATAGCCATTCTGACTGGCGTGAGATTGTATCTCATTGTGGTTTTCATTTGCATTTCTCTAAAGATCAGTGATATCGAGCTTTTTTTCATATGCTTATTGGCCACATGTATGTCTTCTTTTGATAAGTGTCTGTTTATTTCCTTTGCCCACTTTTTAATGGGGTTGTTTGGTTTCCCTTTTTTTATTTTTTGGAAATTTGTTTAAGTTCTTTATAGATGCTGGATATTAGACCTCTGTCAGATGCATAGTTTGAAAATATTTTCTCTAATTCTGTAAGTTGTCTGTTTATGTTGTTGACAATTTCTTTTACTGTGCCGAAGCTGTTAAGTTTAATTAGATTCCATCTATCTATTTCTGCTTTTGTTGCAATTGATTTTGGTGTCTTCATTATGAAATCTTTGTTCATTCCTGTGTTCAGAATGGTATTGCCTAGGTTGTCTTCCAGAGTTTTTATGGTTTTAGGTTTTACATTTAAGTCTTTAATCCATCTTGAGTTGATTTTTGTATACGGTGTAAGGAAGGTGTATTCATTCATTCTCACACTGCCATAAAGAACTGCCTGAAATTGGGTAATTTATTTTAAAAAAGAGGTTTAATTAACTCACAGTTCCATAGGCTGTATAGAAGGCGTGTCTGGGGAGGCCTCAGGAAACTTACAATCATGGCAGAATGCAAACGGGAAGCAGGCACAGTCTTCACATGTCCAGAGCAGGAGAGAGAGAGTGAAGAAGCAAGTGCTACACACTTTCAAACAACCAGATCTCATGAGAACTCTATCAGGAGAACAGTGGGGGGATGGTGCTAAACTATTAGAAACCACCCCCATTATCCAATCACCTCCCACCAGGCCCCATCTCCAACACTGGGAATTACAAATCAACATGAGACTTGGGTGGTGACACAGAGCCATACCATATCAGAAGGGGTCCAGTTTCAATCTTCTCCATATGGCTAGCCAGTAATCACAACATCATTTATTGAATAGGAAGTCCTTTCCCCACTGCTTGTTTTTGTCAACTTTGTCAAAGATTCGATGGTTGTAGGTGTGCAGCCTTATTTCTGGGCTCTCTATACTGTTCCATTGGTCTATCTGTCTATTTTTGTGCCAGTACCATGCTGTTTTGCTTACTGTAGCCCTGTAGTATAGTTTGAAGTCAGGTAACATGATGCATCTCTCCAGGTTTGTTCTTTTTGCTTAAGATTGCCTTGGCTGTTCGGGCTCTTTTTTGGTTCCATATGAATTTTAAAATAGTTTTTCTTAGTTCTGTGAAAAATGCCATTGGTAGTTTGATAGGAATAGCATTGAATCTGTAAATTGCTTTGGGCAGTGTGGCCATTTTAATGATATTGATCCTTCCTATCCATGAGCATGGAATATTTTCCCATTTGTTCATGTCATCTCTGATTTCTTTGAGCAGTGCTTTGTAATTCTTATTGTAGAAACATTTCACCTCCCTGGTTAGCTGTATTCCTAGGTATTTTATTCTTGTTGTGGCAATTGTAAAAGGGATTCCATTCCTGATTTGACTCTCAGCTTGGCTGTTGTTGGTGTATAGGAATGCTAGTGATTTTTGACATTGATTTTGTACGCTGAAATTTTGCTGAAGTTGTTTATCAGCTGAAGGAGCTTTGGAGCTGCGACTATGGGGTTTTCTAGATACAGAATCATGTCATCTGCAAACAGGGATAGTTTGATTTCTTCTCTTCCTATTTGGATGCCCTTTATTTCTTTCTCTTGCCTGATTGCTCTTGTCAAGACTTCCAATACTATGATGAATAGGAGTAGTGAGAGACGGCTCCCTTGTCTTGCGCCAGTTTTCAAGAGGAATGCTTTTAGCTTTTCCCCACTTAGTATGATGTTGGCTGTGGGTTTGCCATAGACGGCTCTTACTATTTTGAGGTATGTTCCTTCAATACCTAGTTTATTGGGAGTGTTTAACATGAAGGGATGTTGAATTTTATTGAAAGTTTTTCTGCGTCTATTGAGATAATCACGTGGTTTTTGTCTTTAGTTCTGTTTATGTGATGAATCACATTTATTGATTTGCATATGTTGAACCAATCTTGCATCCCAGGCAAGAAGCCGGCTTGATGGTGGTGGATAAGCTTTTTCATGTGCTGCTAGATTTGGTTTGCAAGTATTTTCTTGAGGATTTTTATATCAGTGTTCATCGAGGATATTGGCCTGAAGTTTTCTTTTTTTGTTGTGTCTCTGCCAGGTTTCGGTATCAGGTTGATGCTGGCCTCATAGAATGAGTTGGGGAGGAGTCCCTCCTCGATTTTTTAGAATAGTTTCAGTAGGAATAGTACAAGCTCTTCTTTGTACATCTGGTAGAATATGGCTGCGAATCCATCTGGTCCTGGGCTTTTTGTTGTTGTTCTTGGTAGGCTATTTATTACTGATTCCATTTTAAGCTCATTATTGGTCTGTTCAGGGAATCAGGTTCTTCCTGGTTCAGTCGTGGGAGGGTGTATATGTCCAGGAATTTAGCCATTTCTTCTAGGCTTTCTAGTTTGTGTGCATAGGGGTGTATGTACTAGTTTCTGGTGATTATTTTTATTAAAGATGCTGTTCTTTAGGAGATGCTTAAAACACACCTCTCCAGCCCTTCTGAAGCTGGAACTTTTGGAAGAGGAAGTCTGCTAGAAAGGCTCAAGGTGGGCTTGCCAGGGACCCAGGTCACGAAAGTGGCTAAGACAGGCTGAGCTTCTTCACGCCCTTGGGACGTAAATGATTAGGCTGACATCTTTCCAACGTTTGGGAAAGTAGACATGGAAGAGATCCCCTGCCCTTCTTCTCTGGTGACTTCAAATCACCTCCCTCACCCCAGAGAGAACCAATTAGAAATAAGTGACAGGAGAGACCACATGGGAGGCCTTAGCTGCCCTGGGGCACCACGTTACTTTGGCAAAGTCACTTCTCCCCTCTGGACCTCAGTTTTCTTAATTGCAAAAAGAGCTTGGACCTGGACCTGCGGATCTCCAAGTTCCACTTTAACACTAACATATGAAGGCTCTTCCTGCTATTTTATTTCCTCTCTTTAAAAAAAAAAAAATCTATTCAACCAGTGTTATTGATCATGTGCCAAATACACCAGACGTGGGAGGCAGTTAATGAGAGCTCTAAGCCAAAGTCCCTGCTGGAGGGACACCATCAACCCATGCTTGACTTCAGAGTTAGCTAAGGGCTCAGCAGAAGATGACGCAGGGGGCTGTCCCTCCCCATCTCCCTCTTCCCAAAGGTGAGGATGCATTCATGGGGGTGAGTGTTAGGGGGGCCTCCTTTCATGCTCTCCCCTTTGCAGTCTTCCAACCTCGCAGGAGACCCCCTTCTGCCTCTGACTGCCTACTTCATGAAAAATAACCCTTACCTTCCCTACCTTAATTGTAAGATAAATAAAATAGTAGATAAATGTACTTTGAGAGCTGACACATAAAGCTATTTTTAAAATGATAATTTAGGAAAGATATCCCCTCCATAAATAGGACTGTCATAAGCAGTGCGAGGTAAGAGATAAGCAGGTCTACACACATTTGTGTCTTTTTTACAATGTCAGGCTTTTATTGGTGCTGTTTCAATCACAAAAGCCACGGACTACACGGAGTTCCCAATTTTATGATCTCCGGGATTTGCTTCAAAACACTGTGGGTAAGAAGCAGGTTGGGTGTTGATGGCACATATCTGGCCTTGGGCTGAAAACTGTTGAAGTTGGAGATGAATACATGAGGGTTCATTATACTATTTTCTCTACTTTTGTCTATGCTTGAAAATTTTTATAATAAACAATACAATGAAAACTATCCTTTCCCTCTTCTCCTGCACACGAATCTCCCACATCTGAGGCAGGTTCTCCTTAGTACTGCCCGCTCACCCGGGAGTCACAGCCATGGCACACAGTCTCAAGCCATCCACAAGTCAATCAGTATTGCGAATCATACACAGCACTTAATCAACATGTAAGTTTCAGATTAAACATTTCACAACAAACAAAGTAATATTTAACATCAAGAGGAAAAAGACATGGGAGAAAGCATTAACGAACCAGTTGAGGGGAGTGAAGAATACAAAAGTAGTCCTAGTCTGGGTGGGGTGATCCATCGGCCTTGCAAAGAAGAGGCTTTGAGGTGGCAGAGCCTTCGGCAGCACATGCTGAGTTTTTATCACGCATGACTGCGAGACGGTGTCAGTTAGGACGACCCTTTGGAGCTGCTGAAGGCCTAACCTGTTATAGCCACAGAGTCCTCTGGTGAGGACTAACAGTGGAAGTGTGTGCTTGTTTGTGTCCTTATCTGGTTGGATACAGTCTTTTTTTTTTTTTTTTTTAATTTGTTTATTAAAGAGAACATCTTATCCCTGTTGGCAACGTGTCCTACAAAATATAAAACGGAGTCTTTTTCTAAGATGGAATTAGCTATGTTAAGGGTGCTCTATGCAAAGACCAATGCTACCCATTTGAGGGAAATACTCCTATTTCTACATATAAGCAGCCACTAAGGTTTGGAAATGTTAACCGTCTTGCTTGAGGTCTTGCACAGCAAATCAGAATTGAAAGACAGACCTTCCTACTCTGTATCTCATGTTCAATCCACATAGCAGCCACCTTCCCTCGCTGTTAAATTTTTCTTAGGGGTGATAATAATGGTCTTGGGGTAATGTATTTACATAAATATAATATATATAACATATGTATACATTTTTTTTGAGACGGAATCTTGCTCTGTCACCCAGGCTGGAGTGCAGTGGTGCAATCTTGGCTCACTGCAACCTCCACCTCCTGGGTTCAAGCGATTCTCCTGCCTCAGCCTCCCAAGTAGCTGGGATGACAGGCGCCCGCCACCACACCCAGCTATTTTTTTTTGTTTTGTACCTTTAGTAGAGATGGGGTTTCACCATGTTGGCCAGGCCAGTCTCAAACACCTGACCTCAGGTGATCCACCCACCTCGACCTCCCAAAGTGCTGAGATTACAGGCGTAGCCGCCACACCCAGCCGTATTTATGTTTTTAAGAGTCTTAATCTTTATGACATACATAATGAACTATTTACAGATGAGATTTTATGATCTCCGGGATTTGCTTTGAAACACTGTGGGTGAGAAGCAGGTGGGGTATTGACGGCACATATCTTTGGCCTTGGGCTGAAAACTATTGAAGCCGGAGATGAATACATGAGGGTTCATTATACTATTTTCTCTACTTTTGTCTACGCTTGAAAATTTTTATAGTAAACAATACAATGAAAACTATCCTTTCCCTCTTCTCCTGCACACGAATCTCCCACATCTTTTTTCCCAGCAAGAGGATTACACTTTTTGACAACATCTAACCTCTTCTGTCATCCAAGAACCCGGGTCATAGAAGAACCAGGGGAAGGACAGCAAGAGAGGCCAGCCATCGGCAACTGCAAAGTGGCAAGGAGGGCACCTGGCAGGTGATGCCCGCCACCTTCTGAGTCCTCCAAGAATAAACCCAACATTAAAATTATTTTGAGGCCAGGAGCAGTGGCTCACACCTGTAATCCCAGCACTTTGGGAGGCTAAGGCAGGCAGATCACCTGGGGTCAGGAGTTTGAGAACAGCCTGGCCAACATGGTGAAACCCTGTCTCTACTAAAAATACAAAAATTAGCTGGGTGTGGTGGCGCATGCCTGTAAATCCCAGCTACTTGGGAGGCTGAGGAAGGAGAATTGCTTCAACCCAGGAGGCAGAGATTGCAGTGAGCTGAGATCACGCCACTGCACTCCAGCCTGGGTGGCACAGCGAGACTCTCTCTCAAAATAAAATAAAATAATTTGATACTTTTATTGCTTGAGACCCTTTAGGAGATAATAGGACAGTAAAAACAGCTGAGGCAGGATCCAAGAAGAGGGTAGAAGGTGGGGTTTAGGGAAGGCCAGGGCCTCCCTGGGGATGCTTGAGCAACTTTTCTGCAGGGATTAGCAAGAGTTCACTACTGGGACCTCACCCTGATGGCTGAATGTCATGGGTTTTTGCCAGCCTACCTGGTAGAAGTAGATCTAGCCTGGGCCCAGGGAAAGTAAGCTCAGAGCCTGCCTGTTCACTCTAGAAAAGTGTTCAGACACCAAATGCGGGCCAGGCGCAGTGGCTCATGCCTATAATCTCAGCCGTATGGGAGGCCAAGGCAGGCAGATCACTTGCACCCAGGACTTTGAGACCAGCAACATGATGAAACCCTATGTCTACAAAAAAATTTTTAAAAATTAGCCAGGAGTGGTGGCGCATGCCTGTCGTCCCAGCTACTCAGGAGGCTGAAATGGGAGGATCACCTGAGCCTGGGAGGTTGAGGGAGCAGTGGGACGAGATCGTGCCACTGAACTCCAGCTTGAATGACAGAGTGAGGCCCTGTCTCACAAAAACAAAAAAGCCACAATGGCTTTTTTTAAAGAAAAAATCCACGAAAACTGTGGACCCCAATTAGGCTTAGAAAATAACAGAAGTGGGCTGGGCGCGGTGGCTCATGCCTGTAATCTCAGCACTTTGGGAGGCCAAGGCAGGCGGATCACCTGAGGTCAGGAGTTTAAGACCAGCCTGGCCAACATGGTGAAACCCTGTCTCTACTAAAAATACAAAAATCAGCCAGGCATGGTGGCAGGCACCTGTAATCCCAGCTACTCTGGAGGCTGAGGCAAGAGAATCACTTGAACCCAGGAGGTGGAGGTTGCAGTGAACCGAGATCACGCCACTGCACTCCAGCCTGAGAAACAGAGTGAGACTCCGTCTAAAAAAAAAAGAAGAAGAAAAGAGAAAAAAAAAGAAAATAAGAGAAGTGTAGGTCAAGGGAAGAGTAGCAAAAAATGAAAGATGGTGAAACTCTTTGCGGTCAGAGGGTGATGTCACCGATGTGATGCCAGAGTTTAGCAAGAGCACCAGGTTCTAGACCACAGGAGAACAGGAGAGCTTCCTACAAAATGATTTTGAACTCTGGTAGGGAAAGACACCATCAGTGAAGTTCCATGACAAACAACAGATAGGAAAAAATATGTTACAATTAATATCTTTACAAATGAATGAAAAAAGACTATCATCCCCATAGAAAAATGAAGCCTGGCACAGTGGCTCACGCCTATAATCCCAGCACCTTGGAAGGCCGAGGCTGGTGGATCACTTGAGGTCAGGAGTTCAAAAGCAGCCTGACCAACATGGTGAAAACTCCCTGTCTACTTAAAATACAAAAATTAGCTGGGCATGGTGGTGAGCACCTGTAATTCCAGCTACTCCAGAGGCTGAAGCACGAGAATTGCCTGAACCCGGGAGGCAGAGGTTGCAGTGAGCCGAGATTGTGCCACTGCACTCCAGCCTGGATAACAGAGCAAGACTCCGTCTCAGAAAAAAAAAAAAAAAAAAAAAGGCGTGGGGCGGGGGATATGAACAGATAGATTAAGAAATAAAAATAATGAGTGACCTATGAAAAGAGGCCCATCTCAGCCAGGTGCAGTGGCTCACACCTGTAATCCCAGCACTTTGGGAGGCCGAAGCGGGTGGATCACTTGAGGTCAGGAGTTCGAGACCAGCCTGACCAACATGGTGAAACCCTGTCTCTACTAAAAATACAAAAAATTAGTCGGGCGTGGTGGTGCATGCCTGTAATCCCAGCTATTCCAGAGGCTGAGGTGAGAGAATCGCTTGAACCCAGGAGATGGAGGTTGCAGTGAGCCAAGATCGTGCCATTGCACTCCAGCCTGGGTGACAGAGCGAGACTCCATCTCAAAGAAAAAAAAAAGAGGCCCATCTCATTAGTGACCAAAGGAATGCAATATAAAACATCAACGAGAAATGTTTTGGGTTATACTGACAAAGATCTCTTAAAAATGGACAATATTCAACATTTGTGAGGATGTCATTACCAATGAATAGTTGCCTTAACTAGTTCAAAGTTTGTGGAGGGCAATTTCATAATATATAATGAAATGTAAAACATATCGGCCGGGTGCAGTGGCTCATGCCTGTAAGCCCAGCACTTGGGAGGCCAAGGCAGGTGGATCACCTAAAGTCGGGAGTTTAAGACCAGCCTGGCCAACATGGTGAAACCCTGTCTCTACTAAAAATACAAAATAATCCGGGTGTGGTGGCCCATGCCTATAATCCCAGCTACTCGGGAGGCTGAGGCAGTAGAATCGCTTGAACCCGGGAGGTGGAGGTTGCGGTGAACCAGGATCACACAATTGCACTCCAGCCTGGCCAACAAGAGCGAAACTCCATCTCACAAAAAAAAATGTAGCTTTTGACCCCGTAGTTCTACTTCTAGGAATTTATTCTAAGGAAACACCTGGACAAGTGCCTAAGGGTGTGTATACAAGGAAGGCCATGTTGTAATTGGAACATAATTAGAAACACCCAAATGTCCTCCACGGGGACTTGGCACTCTCCGGCTTTCTATTTGGACTTTCCAATAAACATGTAAACACGCTGACACCTGGAGTATCTGTAAACACCTCCTCCACTCCCTGTCCCCAAGTTCACTTCACTGCCAGACTTGCCGCAAGCCCACATCTCTCAGCGCCTTGCAACCATCTCTGGTTACATCTGTGCCTGTCTCTTCCATGCCACTGCTCTCACTAAGGTCATCATCATGAACCCCAGTAGCCTGGCCTCTGTCCACAGCCTCTCAGAAGCTTTTTGTTGTTGTTGTTTTGTTGTCTTGAGACAGAGTCTCGCTCTGTTGCCCAGGCTGGAGTGCAATGGTGTGGTCTCCCTCACTGCAACCTCCACCTCCCGGGTTCAAGTGATTCTCCTGCCTCAGCCTCCCAAGTAGCTGGGATTACAGGCACGGACCACTACGTTCAGCTAGTTTTTGTATTTTTTTAGTAGAGACGGGGTATCATCATGTTGGCCAGGCTGGTCTCAAACTCCTGACCTCAAGTGATCCACCCACCTCACCTTCCAAAGTCCTGGGATTACAGGCATAAACCACTGCACCGGGCCTCTCAGAAGCTTTTGACACTTGTGCACTTTCTCCTTCTTAAACCACGCTTTTGCCCTGGCGGCCGTGAGCCTGTCCTCCCCTGTTCCCTCTCCCATCCTGAATGCTCTTCCCAGGCTCCCTCGCCACCTCCTTTCCACTGCCCAGCACCCCGTTATGGGCATTCCTCAGGGCTCTGTCCCAGGACACCCTTCTCACTCTCCCCAGGTGGCTTCCATCACCACCTAAGGGCCCAGGGCCCCCCAGACCTGAGTCTCTCCAGAGCTCTGTCTCCAGCGGCTGAGTGAACAGCTTTGCCCGGTGTCACACACGTTTCTCAGACTCAGAACACCCAAACCTAAGCTCATATTCCCTCCACCTGCCCCTGCACCTCTCTTTCCTTCTCTTGGCCAATGGTACCACTGTTTGTCCAAAACAGCAATCGCTATTGGTTTCCCGCTGCCTCGCCATGTTCAATCCACATAAGGCCTGTCTATCCATGTGATGCCACCCCACCCAGACCACAATGCAGCCAGAGGGTCCTTCATGGCAAGCCCACTCATGCCCCTTTGCTACTTAAAATGGGTCCAGGTTCCTTACTCCCCTTAGAATAAAGTCCAAACCCCTGACCATGGCCCCCACGCCCAGGCCCCTATCTGTGTGTCTAGCTTCCTTCTTACCACTCCCCATCTCGCCTCCAGCCCTCTCTACTAAACATCCTATCCCACAGCCTTCCCTCTAGGTTCTCCAGGGTCCTCCCCTTCTCCCACCCTCACGGTCCTGTGCACTGTCCTGCTTTCCAGAAGATGGGGAAACTGCCAGGACAAGCACTGAGTCCTGTGCACCCCTGGATAGACAAAAAAGACTCACATTTCTCCAGAAGTTCATCAACACAGCAAAAAGCAAAAGAGAGAGGGGAAGAGAGAGACAGGAAAAGAGAGAGAGAAAGAAGAAGAGAGAGAGAGAGAGGGACCTCCTCCATGGCAGGAGGTCCAGGGCTATTCATTCACAGAGGTAGGCAAACCGAGACCCACCCGGCATCAGGGCTCCTGGCTCCCCTTCCCTTGTGGGGCTGAGCTCCAGAGATTGACCCAAGGCTTGGGAAGTGGTTCCTCGGTCACTGATGACACCCACCCTGCAGACCTGTGTATTCTGTAAGGCAAGGATCCGCTGCCTTTCAGGGAGACTAATGAGGGGTGCCTTGCTCAGTCTTCTGGCTAAGAGCTATAGTGGGCTGTGGCCTAACTGCCAGAAGATAGTGGGGAACTTATTACAGAATTTTGACAAGATTTCAGGAAACCGCAATGAAAAGGGGAACTCCAAAACTCACACTGGAAGTTCCTCACCTTGGATCTAGCCAAGCGGATCCACCTCCTCTTCTCTGCTTTACGAAACCTAGGTCTGCTCTCTCTGAACCTATAAAATCCAGCAAACCCTGTCTTCTGAATAAGTCACAGCTCCTCTGAGTCCTGGGTCCCTGAGAACTACATTCTATTTATTTATTTAGAGACAGGGCCTCACTCTGTTACCCAGGCTGGAGTGCAGTGGTGCAATCATGGCTCACTGCATCCTTAGCCTCCCGGCTGAAGCCATTCTCCCACCTCAGCCTCCCCAGTAGCTGGGACCACTGGTACACACCACCACACCTGGCTAATTTTTGTTTTGTTTGTTTGTTTGTTCGTAGAGATGGGGTTTCTCCATGTTGCTCAGGCTGGTCTTGAACTCCTGGGCTCAGGTGATCCTCCCACATCAGCCTCCCAGAGGGCTGGAATTACAGGCGTGAGCCACTGCACCCAACCCCAAGAACTACATTCTTGAGACTCTGCCAGCATTAGAGGAACAGGCTCCAGCTCACCCCAACTCCAGGAACCCTCCCCTTATTAGGACTCACATTAGCAGGTCGGGTTGTGTCTCACTGGCCATTGGGACTGGAAACAACTCCCTTGTCTGGATGCAGGAAGCCAGACTCCATCACGCCCAGGAGTTCAAGGGGCCCACAGTCCCTTCCCCTGGCTCAGCTGTGCCCAGAAAAGCCTTGGAAAACAGCCAGTTCTGTATTCACCCTGAGACGCCTGGGCTTACTAAGACTTAGCTGCTAGGCCTTCTGGGAAGTTGCTCACTTGCCAGCGACCCCAAAGCCCTTGTCAGTTTATTCCTCCAGCCTGGAAGCCTGGGACCAGATTGTCCTTAACCTTCAGAATCCACTTACAGCATTCACAGGAGTTCCAGAAAAGCTTGGAACCCACACTGACTAGCAATGATGAATGCCTTCTGTGAGTGCCCTAAGAACGTGGGAGGAAGCTTTCCTGCACATCAGGGAAGGGTGGGCACCCAGTGACTATCCCATTGCTGTGCCTCTAGGGGCCAGTATCTCTGAGGGTATGCAAGGCCATGCCCAGGTCCTCACCCCATCTCCTGTCATAGTGGCACTTAAGTGGAAGACTCTAAGACACGGTGTTCCCACAAACAGAGGACTCCTAAGAGGTAATGGTGTCAAACCTAAAAGGCTGGCTGGGTATGGTAGCTCATGCCTGAAATCCCAGCACTTTGGTGGGGCTGAGGTGGGTGGATCACTTGAGGCCAGGAGTTTGAGACCAACCTTGGCAACACAGCAAGACTCTGTCTCTACAAAAAATTTAAAAGGTAGCTGGGTGTTGCATGCCTGTAACTCCAGGTACTTGGGAGGCTGAGTTAGGAGGATCACTTGAACCCAGGAGTTCAAGGTTACAATGAGCTATGATTGCACCACTGGGTGACAGAGCAAGATCCCATCTCTGAAAATAATAACATCAACAACAAAAAGTCAAAAGGCTATTCCAATGGTTGCCATGGAATGACATTTATGACCCGAGTAACAAACACCTAGACTTAATTCCCAACACATCTCCAGAAGTGCCTGAGCAGGTAATGATTGCCTCACTTATTTATTCATTCTTCAGCATCTATAAGCCAAGGACAGTGTTAAGTTTTCAGGAGTAGAAGTTGATGTCACAAATATGCTTGAATATAGTTCCCGTGGTTTCCCTGATGCTAAAGGCTAATGCAAGGACATCAGGACCAAGTTTAAGATTCCCAGAACCCCAAGGATAAGCAGCCGCCATATCTGAGTTTCAATCATTCTTAAACATTTTTTGTAGAGATGGGATCTCGCTACGCTGTCCAGGCTGGTCTCAAACTCTTGGCCTCATGCGATCTTCCCACCTTGGCTTTCCAAAGTGCTGGGATTACAAGTGTGAGCCACCATGCCCAGCCCAATTCTTTAAAAAGACACCCCTTCAGATATTTTTATACTGAATGTGAAGTGGACATTATCCCAACTTGAGGCTTGGAGAGATTAAGAAACTAGTCCAGGGTCACACAGATAAGTTTGAAAGCTGGCTTTAGATCCTGGCCCTGTCTGCCTCTAAAACCTATGCATGCTCTTTGCCCCATGGCTCAAAGCCCTTGAGAGAAGATATTCTTAGTGCCAACCCTGACACTTAGAAACCTTATGTGGAAAAAAAAGGGGGGGCTTCTCCCAGGGGCTGGGGAAGATGGGGAGAGACTGCCTATGGGTACAGGATTTCCTTTCAGGGTGGTAAAAATGTTTTGGAACTAGATAGAGGTATTGTTGCACAACATCATGAATGTCCTAAATACCATGACTTGTGCACTTTAAAAATGGTTAATTTTCTGTTACAGGAATTTTTATCTCAATTTAAAGAAGAAATTGTAAATAAAAAGTCTTCTCTTTAAGAGGCTGGGCATTGTGGCTGCCACCTCTGCTGAGACAGTAAGGGATTTGGCTTTTGAGTACAGACAGCCTTCCTGTTAATTTCCCTCAATAATCTGTCTCTAGACATTTCTGACACATTGATCTGAACCACTTTTCAATACCCTTGTCTGCTGATTCCATTATTTGTCAACACGGAGTCTGTTTCTATTCATATTTTCCCTAAGTCTTAGTGTTCCAGAACATCCAGCATGAAGTTCACATATTCTCACATGACTGAATTCCACAGATTTTATTCAGGGCAAGTGAGAAAAGCAGATTCCATTGTTCTTACAGGCACCAAGGATCAGAAGTCAAAAGTCGGCTTATGGGTTCTGGCTCAGGGAATAATTTCAGGACAAAACTGCAGAGGTCGCTCGTTAGACCAGGATTACATAGGCCTTTTGTTGTTGCTGTTGCTGTTGTTTCACCTTAGCAATATTACTCCATTGTTTAAAAAGCTTTCATGAACCACAGTATCTCATTCCTAGAAACCCTCACCTTCTTGCTGAAATGAGGGCGTGAGCAGAGGACCAGGGATAAGAGCTATGTGCCTGGGTCAGGCCAAGGCCTCTGAGCAGAAGAGGGGCAGCCAGCAACATCGTTTCCATCCTTAGCTCATCTTGACTGTCTTAGTCCATTTGGGCTGCTATGACAAAATACTATAGACTGAGTGGCTTCTAAACAACAAACATGTATTTCTAAGTCCTGATGGCAGGGAAGTCCAAGGCACCATCAGATTCAATATTGGACAGCCCACTTCCTGGTTCATAGATGGTATCTTTTCATTGTAGCCTCGTGTGGTGGAAGGGACAGGAAGCTCTCTCTGGCCTCTTTTATGAGGACAGTAATCCCATTCCTGAGGGCTCAGCTCCCATGACCTAATCACCCCCTCAAAGTCCCCACCTCCAAGTACTATCACCTTGGGGGTTAAGCTTTCAATATACGAATTTTGGGGGGACACACATATTCAGGCTATAGCATTGACCAAGTCACAGGAGAGTCTCAAGTCAGGAGGACTGCACAGAGAACTGCAGGAGGATCTCCTCAAGTCTCTGGCTGAGTGGTGGTATGAACACACATGAGCGGAAATGACTCAAGGCCAGGGGAAGAACCACCAGCCAGCTGGAAGCCAAATGATTTCTGGAGCACACATAAAGCCAAGATGTTTCTAGTAGCTGAGTGGAAAGACCTTACAATCACACAGGGCAGTGCCATAGTAGTGGGAATGAGTTAACCCTGGATTAAAGGCTGCTATGGATCCACTCTAACAAAGCTTAAAAACAAGTCTCAAAAGCATCAATCAGATTCCAAGTCACTAACTGCATGCCAGAACAAAGGCCAACATCATTTAAGTGAACACAACAAATCCATCATCTAACAGTATAAAACTGACACTGTCTGGCAGCCAATCAAATATTACTACACATGCAAAGAATCAGCAAGTGTGGCTCATATCCTGGGCCATACTTAAAAAACTTTCATGAACCACAGTATCTCATTCCTAGGAACCTCTACCTTCCTGGAGAAAAATTGATGCATAGAAACAGACTCGGTGTTGACAAATAACAGAATTAGCAGACAAGGGTATTGAAAGAGCTATCAAAAATATGCTCCATATTTTCAAGAAGTTAGAGGAAAATGGGAACAAGATGAAAGAAATGAAAGATATGTTTTTAAAGATCCAAATGGAACTTCTAGAAAAGGAAACTACAGTGTCTGAGAGGAACACTAGATTGAATGGGATAAACAGCAGATTAGACATTGTAGAAGAAAAGATCAGTGAGCTTGAAGGCATAGCAATAGAAGCTACCCAAAATGAAGAATGGAGAGAAAAAAGACTGACAAAATATGAACAGATCATCAGTGAACCACTCTAACATACGTGTTATTAGAGTCACAGAAGGAGGGGAGAGAAGGGGGCAAAATAGAAAAAATAGCTGAAGAAATAATCAGGCCACTTTTTGCTGAAAACCCTTCAATAATTTTCCGTGTGCCTTAAAGCAGTGCCCACAGTCCTTATATTGACCTGCAAGATCCTACTAGCCTCCCTGCTGCCTCTCCAATCTCAGTTCCACCACTCATTCCACCCACTTCACTCCAGCCGTGCCAGGCTTCTCTCGACTCTGTGAAATTCCTCCTCTCCTGGGCTTTCCCACATGCTGTACCCTCTACCAGAAGGCTCTCCTGACTCTCAGTTGACTTCTACTCCTCCTTTGGATCTGAGCTAAATACCACATACCACTTCCTCAGAGAAGCCCTCCCTGACTTCCCAACCAGACATGGTCCTCTCAGCACCCTTAACACTCACACTTCTCCATGGCAGCATTTGGTACATTTCAGATGAATTAATTATGGTTTTAATCTCTTCTTCCTTACAGTCTTGTTCATGGCCACATTCTTAGTGCTTAGCCTAGTGCCCCAGCCCCCCAAGTAGAAAGTGAAAGAGATGAAACTTCTTTGCCTTGGTTTGTCTCTCTCTTAAACTGTGTTTGCAGTGGTAAGCAATTACCTGGTGGGACTTCTACCTCCTCGGCATGGAGTGGCTGTCTCAATGCAGTCCATGGTAGCCCCTCTTCTATCTGCTGGCAAATACTGTCTTTTCTATGAGCAAATGGGCCAGGGGAGCCCTTGGAGAGGGCCACAGATATCCATCTGTATTAGTAAGAGCTCTCCAGGAAAAACAGAACCAATGGGATTGGGGGCAGGGGGAGAAAATTGGCTCACAGCATTATACAGGCTGACAAGTTCAAAGTCTGCAGAGTGATGGCTGGGCGCAATGGCTCATGCCTGTAATCCCAGCACTTTGGGAGGCCGAGACTGGCTGACCACCTGAGGTCAGGAGTTCAAGACCAGCCTGGCTAACATGGTGAATCCCGTTAACTACTAAAAATACAAAAATTAGCCAGGTGTGGTGGCAGTGCCTGTAATCTCAGCTACGCGGGAGTCTGAGGCAGGAGAATCACTTGAACCCAGGAGGCGGAGGTTGCAGTGAGCCCAGATTGCGACACTGCACTCCAGCCTGGGCAATAAGAGCGAAACTCCATCTCAAAAAAAAAAAAAACTCTGCAGGGTGGACAGGCTGGAGACCTAGGGAAGGGCTGATGTTGCTGTTCAAGTCTGAGGTCCTGTCTTCTGACAGAATTCCTTCCTGCTCAGGGGAGGTCAGTCTTTGTTGTATTAAGACCTTCAACTGATTGGATGAGGGGTACCTCCTTAATGGAGGGCAATCTGCTTTACTCAATACCACTAGCCTAAATATTAATTCATCCAAAAAACACCTTTATGGAAACATTCAGAATAATGTTTGACCTGATGTCTTGGGCACTGTGACCCAGCCAAGCTGACACATAAAATTAACCCTCATACCATCTAAGAACGAACGCTTCTCTGCACAGCAAAGGAAACTATCATCAGCATGTACAGGCAACCTACAGAATGGGAGAAAATTTTTGCAATCTACCCATCTGACAAAGGTCTTATATCCAGAATCTACAAGGAATTTAAACAAATTTACAAGAAAAAAAAAAAAAGCCCCATCAGAAAGTGGGCAAAGGATATGAACAGACACTTCTCAAAAGAAGACAATTTATGAGGCCAACAAACACATGAATAAAAAGCTCATCATCACTGGTCGTCAGAGAAATGCAAGTCAAAACCACAATGAGATACCATCTCACGCCAGTTAGAATGGCGATTATTAAAAAGTCAAGAAACAAAAGATGTTGGCAAGGCTGTGGAGAAATAGGAATGCTTTTGCACTGTTGGGAGTGTAAATTAGTTCAACCATTGTGGAAGATAGTGTGGCAATTCCTCAAGGATCTAGAACCAGAAATACTATTTGACCCAGCAATCCCATTACTGGGTATATACCCAAAGGATTATAAATCATTCTACTATAAAGACATGTGCACACATATGTTTACTGCAGCACTATTTACAATACCAAAGATGTGGAACTAACTCAAATGCCCATCAATGATAGACTGGATAAAGAAAATGTGGCACATATACACCATGGAATACTATGCAGCCATAAAAAAGAATGAGTTAATGTCCTTTGCAGGGACATGGATGAAGCTGGAAGGCATCATTCTCAGCAAACTAACACAGGAACAGAAAACCAAACACCGCATGTTCTCACTTATAAGTGAGGGTTGAAAAATGAGAACACATGGACACAGGGAGGGGAATATCACACACTGGGGCCTGTCAGGGATTGGGGGGCAAGGGGAGGGAGAGCATTAGGACAAATACCAAATGTATGAGGGGCTTAAAACCTAGATGATGGGTTGATAGGTGCAGCAAACCACCATGGTACATGTATACCTATGTAACAAACCTGCACGTTCTGCACATGTATCCCAGAACTTAAAGTAAAATAAAATAAAAAAATTAGAGCAAGGACTGCTTTATGTTAGCTTTACACATTCAGAAAAAAAAAAAAAAAGAGAATGAATGCTTCAGACACACCCTGCCTGTGAAACCTCTCCCATCCCCATGAATGCACCCAAAACACTTTGGGCCTTTGTTATGGAAATTATACCCTGCTTGAGTCTGTCTCCCTCTATGTAAATGGAGTGACGGGTCAATCTTACTCATTTCTGTGCCCCCAAATCACAGTCGACACAGATAAACACTTGCTAAGTTGAATGGCATGAATTAACATCAGGGCACACGCTTTGACGAGGTCTTTCTAGACTCGCCAACCTACGCCCAGGGCTCACATTTACCTGGAGAAGCAAAGGGAAGTCAAAGGAGCCAGGTGAGGCTGGAGCGCTGGGTCCAGACCCCTTACAATGCCTTGTGGAGGCTGAAGCTACTCTGTGGTGGATGCTAATCTGACATCTTGACTTCTGATTAACCCCAGCTCTGGGAAGGCCTCTAAGATTTCCAGTTCCTTGCGTAATAGCACATACTTTCCATGAATCCTGACCTTAGGTCTAAACCTTAATGTTATTGTACTTTGATTATCTTACACATTCCTTCTGAATCACACATACTCTTCACCTATGGTATATAAGCCCCGGATCTGGGAGTAATGGCACAGGATCCACCATCTTGTCTTCCTGCCGCCAGAGACACAAACATGGCTTCTGTTCCTAAGTGCCTATTAAATGTTTCTTTCTAAGAAACTGGATCTGTTAGCCTCTTTGGCCTCTCAGCTCCCTCAGACTTTTGGGGGTAGGCTTACATAGACCTGCCCACAACAAAACACACCTCCCCCACCAACCCCAACTGGCTGTGGGGCCTTAACAGCTGATGGAGACACTCATTAATCCCTGCTACGCTGATTCCATGATTAAGGACACAAGCCTTCACCATAAGGCACTAGATACAGGATACGGGCTTTGGAGTCCACATAATAGGAGTCGAATACCAGCTTCTATCTTAAAAAAAAAAAAAAAAAACAGAGAAAGATGAATGATACAATGGAAAAATGGCTAAGGAATGTAAGTCAAATAGCCAAAAATATGCTTAATTTCATTAGTAATTAAATAAATATATATTAAGCAGGGCACAATTTTTCATCTAAGAGATGAACAGAGATATAAAAGAATGATAATATACAATGTCGGGCGAGCTGTAAGCTGCAAGGAAACAAAAAACCCTGCACAGGGGAGCATCATCGAAATGTGTACACCCTTTGAATGAGTAATTCCATTTCTAGGAACTTATCCTATAGAAATTTGCAAAGATATGCCTGTAAGTATGTTCAAAGAAGTACCAGTTTTAAGTACATATAATTTAAAAACACTCATAAAGTGATATATGCAGCTATTTTTTAAATGGCACAGAGCCATATGTTCTAATATAAAATGATATACAATGATATTAAGTGACCACAAGCAAGTTACAAAACATGTCATCTAATCTTTGTTTAAAAAATTAAGATAAGGCCGGGTGCAGTGGCTCATACCTGTAATCCCAGCACTTTGGGAGGCCGAGGTGGGCAGATCACCTGAGGTCAGGAGTTCAAGACCAACCTAGCCAACATGGTGAAATCCCGTCTCTACTAAAAATACAAAAAATTAGCCAGGTGTGGTGGTTGGCGCCTGTAATCCCAGCTACTCGGGAGGCTGAGGCAGGAGAATCGCTTGAACCCAGGAGGCAGAGGTTGCAGTGAGCTGAGATTGCGCCACTGCAGTCCAACCTGGGTAACAAGAGTGAAACTCCATCTCCAAAAATTAAAATTAAAATTAAAATTAAAATAAATATGTCGAGCCTGCCGCTGCCACCGTTGCCTGAAGGCAGCAAGAAGAGACTGAGACCAGGGAGAAAACTCAGGAAAGGAGTCGACTCCCTAGCTGCAGCCGCTGCCAGAGAGGCCCACACACCCATTTCCCCATCCCCCTGCCCCGTTCACAATGCAGCCTGCTTCTGCAAAGCAGTACGATCAATCGAAGGGATTATGTCTTCGTTGAATTTTGTGCTGAAGATAGCAAAGCTGTTCATGGACATTTTGAAAAATCCAAACTTACATTCAGTTGTCTTGGAGGAAATGATCATTTTAAGCATTTAAATGAAATTGATATTTTTCACTCTATTGATCCAAATGATCCTGAGCCTAAAAGAACAGACAGATCAATTTTATGTTGTTTATGAAAAGGAGAATCTGGCAGTCATGGCCAAGGTTAACAAAAAAAAAAAGGGCAAAGCTTAACTGGCTTAGTGTGGACTTCAACAATTTGAAAGACGGAAGATGATTCAGATGAAGACATGTCTAATTTTGATCATTTCTCTGAGATGATGAACAGCATGGGTGGTGGTGAGGTTATAGATTTACCAGAAGTAGATGGAGCAGATGATGACTCACAAGACAGTGATGATGAAAAACTGCTAGATCTAAAGGATATTGTCATCACTTGGATTTTGAGAAAGAAAAATAACTGCTCTGCAAGATTTCAGAATTGAAAGAACTCCTGAATTGATAGCTCCACAGGCATGCTGTATTTGCCTACTTTAACCCATTTTTCAACCTGTTTTGTTTTTGAAAAGGCTTCACAGAGGGTTGATATGTACCATTGTATGGGGCAATTTTAAGTCAGCTAAGGCAACAACCTGATGTATGAAGACTTCCCAGATTTCCAGGAAGCTGTTGAGGTCCTAGGCAATTGATGCAGCAGTTGGAATAAATACAAACATCTCACCGAAGTCTCCTTTTCTTCATAGCATAGATACTGACATGATAGGAAGCTCTCAGCTTAGGGAAACAGAACTAAATTTTAGATTATGGAACATGGATGCAGAAGTGGCTGGAACAAATTGGCTGACACCTTACTGGTAACCTGCTATTCCTCTGGTGTTATCCTTCAGGATTTTTCACTAAAGTTTACTTTTCAAAAAATTTACTTCACATGATTCTATGTAAGTGATCACTTGTCAGTGTTCCAGATGCATCTTAGCTAAATCTAGTGAATGCCCTGACTTAGATGTTTTTTTTTAATTATTCATTTGGGCCGCATGCGGTGGCCCACACCTGTAATCCCAGCACTTTGGGAGGCCAAGGCAGGCGGATCACCTGAGTTCAGGACTTCCAGACCAGCCTGGCCAACATGGGGAAACCTTGTCTCTACTAAAAGTACAAAAATTAGCTGCGCATGGTGGCGGGTGCCTGTAATCCCAGCTACTCAGGAGGCTGCGGCAGGAGAATTGCTTGAACCCGGGAGGCGGAGGTTGCAGTGAGCCGAGATCACGCCATTGCACTTCAGCCTGGGTAACAGAGTGAGATTCTGTCTAAAAAAAGAAAAAATATATATACATTTGGCATTGTTTGGCCCTTAAGCTTTTACATCTCTCAGCATGGAGGACGAAGAAAGCTGTACATAGTCGCTTGAGAGTGTGTACATTTAGACCAGATTTGTAGTTGCACTGTCAGTATGGCAAATGAGTAAAAAAAAAGTTTAATACTTTTTTTATTTCTTTTTTGGATTCAGCTTATACCAGAGCTGAAAACCTCAAGTTAAGTTCATGACAGTGGGGATTTTTTTAAACATCTACATTCTTTCTAATAAACTGTTGGAAGACTTAAGAAAAAATAAGATACATATCTACTGGCATATGCGTAGAAAAAGTCTGGAGAAACAGAAATAGAAGCTCTTTCTGGGGATACTTTTACTCTGTTTGGTTTAAATTTGTTAGAATAAGCATGCATCCTGCATACCACCTTCATAATAAAATAAAAGCAATCAAGACTTTAACAACAAATGGGCATCTGGGGCAGGTCCCTTCTAAAGCACCTGTAGGTGCTGGGAGTCACACAGCCCACTGCCCACGCCTGACCCCGCTCTGTGCACTCTGCACGCTGACCCAGGCCACCGCTCAGCAGCTGGAAGGAAGATGATGCCTGATGGACACCAAAGGCTTTGATGAAGACATGAAAGAACTAGCCGTGGGAATAGCTCTGCAAAACATGGGTGCAATGGCCAAACCAGATTGTATCATCTCTCATGATAGCAAAAACCTCACCATAAAAACTGAGAGCACTTTGAAGACAACAGTTTTCTTCTTACACCCTGGTTAGAGAAGTTAGAAGAAACTACAGCTGATGGCAGAAAAACTCTGACTGTCTGTGCTTACAGATGGCGCATTGGTTCAACATCAGGAGAGGGATGGGAAGGAAAAACACAACAACAAGAAAATCAAAAGATGGGAAATCAGTGGTGGACTGTGTCACGAACAATGTCACCTGTACTCAGATCTATGAAAAAGTAGAATATTACACCATGGAATACTATGCAGCCATGAAAAAGGATGAGTTCATGTCCTTTGCAGGGACATGAATGAAGCTGGAAACCATCATTCTCAGCAAACTAACACAAGAACAGGAAACCAAACACCGCATGTTCTCACTCATAATTGGGAGTTGAGCAATGAGAACACATGGACACACGGAGAGGAACATCACACACTAGGGCCTGTTGAGCGGTGGGGGGAGAGGGGAGGGATAGCATTAGGAGAAATACCTAATGTAGATGACAGGTCAACGGGTGCAGCAAACCACCATGGCACGTGTATATCTATGTAACAAACCTGCACGTTCCGCACATGTACCCCAGAACTTAAGGTATAATTTAAGAAAAAAGAAAATGAAAAAAAAAGTAGAATAAAAATTTCACCATCACTTTGGACAGGAATTAGCTATGAAAATAAACAAGCTCAGTTCAATGAGCGGAGCTCCATACTGCTGGGTTGTTTTTTTTCTTCTTCATGACTGTGTTCAATTATCTTTATCACAAACATTTTACATGCAACTATTTCGAAGTGTTGATTTGGTTAGGATCATCCCTTTGGTTAATAAATGTGTCCATGCTAAGAACAAAAACAAATATAAAACAAACAAAACAAAGAATGCAGTGTGTTTCCTTTAGCAGCTATATGGCCTCAGGGCAAGTTACTGACTTCTCTGACTCACAGATTCTTGATTTGTAAAATGGTCAACAAGAATATTGTCAATCTCAGAAAGTCGTTGCCAGAGTTAAATGAGGAAATATATGTGAACGCTCGAGCACAGGGCTTAGCCGATGTCCATGCCTAATAAATGGTCCTCTCTCTCTTCTTTACTCCCTTTATCCCTGTAGCCATGTTCTGTCCCCCTAGGACGTTAGTCCTGAGTCAACGGCCAACTTTGGTTCTCTGTACAGGAACAGTTTGTCTTTCTCTTCCACGTCGCTGGTTTTCATCCTTGGATTGTCATTTTGTGTTTATTAATGACGGCAAGGTTGACTATTCCAGTAGCCAGTGGGCATGTCCTGTTTCCCCAGAGTCTCTTTCTGGACCAGCCCATCTGTGCACCTGGGTAGGTCTTGCTGATTTGTGTGTGTCACGTTAGGATGAATGGGCTGGGAGCTGGCCTTTGGGTTGTGGGAACCTGAAGTGGCAGAACGGAGGGGCTCTCCTCTGGGATGCCAACTCACCATAACTGCCAAAGCTCTCCTTTAGCAGTTCCTTCATCTAGGGCTAAATGGCTGGTGTCTACCAGCACAGGATAAGGGGAGAGGGAGAGGGTGCAAGAGTGTGAGAGTGTGAGCAGCTGATAGATGCAGCTGTTTAGAAGATAGACTTTCATGAATCCCTGGCATGGCCCTGCCGGCTCACTCCCATCCCTGGCCATCCTCCTCTCTGGGACTGATAGTGTGCAATGGGCTAGCTGTATCCTCTCGCATTCCGTTTTTTTTTTTTTTTTTTTTTTTTTGAGATGGAGTTTCCGCTCTGTTGCCCAGGCTGGAGTGCAATGGCATGATCTCAGCTCACAGCAACCTCCGCCTCCTGGGTTTTAAGCGATTGTCCTGCCTCAGCCTCCCAAGTAGCTGGGATTACAGGTGCCCACCACTTCACCTGGCTAATTTTTGTATTTTTAGTAGAGATGGGGTTTCTCAGTGTTGGCCAGGCTGGTCTCGAACTCCTGACCTCAGATGATCTGCCTGCCTCGGCCTCTAAAAGTGTTCTCCCACGCTCATTCTTGGCTGTGGTTTTCTACATTCCACTTCCTCCATCACGATGCTTCTGTTTTCTACCTCCCTGAAATTCATTTAACTCCCTTGTCCACTGAGGGGCCATCCTATTTTCTTCAGTTTTATGAGCTTAGTTTTCCTTCCTTCCTTCCTTCCTTCTTTCCTTCCTTCCTTCCTTCCTTCCTTCCTCCCTCTCTCCCTCCCTCCCTTCCTTCCTTCCATTTTTCTTTCTTCCTTTTCTTTATTTCGCTCTCTCTTTCCTCTTCTTTCTCTTCTCTTCTCTCTTTTCTCTTTTCTTTTCTTCTTTTCTTTCTAGGATCTTGCTCTGTCACCCACGCTGGAGTGCAGTGGTGCAATCACAGCTCACTGCAGCTTTGAATTCCTGGGCTCAAGTGATCCTTCAACCTCAGCTTCCCATTGTTCCTTTTCCTAATTTTAATGGCAAATCAGGAGGTGAGAAAGACAAACAAGTGTTTGGTTTGCTACACTGCAAAGGATGTCCAGACTAGTCTTTTAAAAGGCTGACTTCTTTTCTGACTTCTTTTCATTTGAAGGTTTTGATCCATGCCAAAGTTCCCATGTCCCAGAAGAGGTACTACTTGCTGTTATGAACATTGACACCCTTATATAAATGCAGGCTGTTGAGCACACCTTCTGATCCACCTTGATGGATCAGTCTAGATGTCATGCACCATAGGAGTTGCTGTGCATGCATAACTCGCTTACTCCTCATGGGAACCCAATGAAGTGGGTATTACAATCCCCACCTTAAAGATGAGGTAATTGGGGCTTAGAAAGGAAACTAACTTGTGTGGGAATTTTTACAATATTCATTCATTCAAGAAATATTTACCAAAAGCCTTCTACGTAGCAGTCACTATTCTAGGTGCTGGGGATAGAGAAGTAAACAAGACAAAGTCCCTGACCTCCTAGAGCTTATATTCTAGTTGGCACAGATGGACAATAAAGGAACTAACAAACAAACAAATACATGGTGTGTCAGGTGGTGACTGTGCTATGGAGAAGAACAAGGCAGGAAAGGGAGGGGGGACAGGAATTGAAGTAGGGAGCCCTCTTAGACTAGATGGGAAGGCCTCGCTGAAAAGGTGGCATCAAGACCCAAAGGGGGACAATACAAGCTCCCTCTTTGATAAACGACAACCACAAAATGAGTCTTTTTTCAAGAAGGGAATCAGCTCTGATTAAATAGAGACTATGAACCCCAGGTGCGGTGGCTCACACCTGTAGTCCCAGCTACTTGGGAGGCCGAGGCAAGAGGATCTCTTGAACCAAGGAGTTCAAGACCAGCTTGGGCAACATAATGAGACCTCTGTCTCTTCAAAAATAAATAAATAAATGGAGACTATAAAGCAAGGTACTTTATTTGGGTACTATACAGGCATTTCTGTGGGAAGCTGAATTTCCAACTGTAAACAACTACAGAAAGATACTGGATGAGCTGAGGCATGAGCTCAGGTGAAGGTCCCAGTGAGCTCTGCTCTGTTCTCTGTCACAAGTTACAGGTTCCTCCACTTCGTTTTCCTACCATCTGACATAAGGAGATAAGAACTCTCCTGTCAAACTGTTTGATTGTAATATGCCTTTACTACCTAAAATATAAACTTTCATGTTCGGTAGACATCAAGGATTGTGAACCAGGTTTTAGTTACAAGAAGCCATAAGACAGTATGCTACCACTTGTGTAACAAAAGAGGAAAAGGTGCATACGCACACACGTGCGCATATACATGTACTCATCTTCACACCCATGTGCTGTCATACACAGCAGAGAATGCCCTCAATTCTTCTCCTCTCTAAATGTGTGCCCTCTTGCGATGAGACTTTACAGCTCCTTCCACCACGATGTGGGGTCTATTTCTCCATCCCTCGAACCTGGACGTGGCCATATGAGGTTCATTAGCAAATATGATGAAAGCAGAAGCTTGAGAGGGCATGCGTGTTGGAACATAACCCCTTTGGCTGCTGGGAACTCTTCTGTCGTCACATTAGTCGGAGCTAGTCTCCCAGATGATGGGAGGCACGTGGCCATCACTTCAGCTGACGTTAAGTCAACTTCCAGACACGCAAGGATTCTCTGGTCCGCCCAGCCTGACAATTCCAGACACGTGACTGAGGGCCATCCTCTACCACCCAGCCCTGCTAAGCAAGCCCAGACTGAAGTGATCCACTGGCCCATAGATTCCCAAGCTTGTTTTTTCCTTCACTCACTAAGCTTTGAAGTGTCTTGTCATGCAGCAAAAGCCAACATACATGTGCAGAGAATATCTCTGGAAAGATTTTCTTAACTGCTGACATTGGTGGCTGCTGGGTAAGATGGGTGGGGTCAGAGGCAAGAATCACAGGGAAACGTTGTTCACTGCATTATACTTTTTTTTGTACCTTTTGAATTTTGAACTCTATGTATTAACCCGTCCTCAAAACACACACATACACACACACACACAAAATTGTAAAATGTTACAGTCATAAAGCATGACTGATGGAAAAGAGAGTTTTCATCCATAAATTGTACATTTTGCTGTTACTTCAAAAATACAGTAGGTCATCATTTAAGGTTGCTGATAGGTACTTGGGAATTGCAACTTTAAATGAAATGACGCATAACAAAACCAATTTGACCATAGGTTAATTGACAGAAACCAGAGGTAAGTTCATACAGTATATTTCTGTCACAAAAGCATCACCAAACTTCTAGATAAAGACCAAACACTCCCAATATATTAACACTGAAATAAATGTGAACTACACATACATTTATTTAAGATTGGTAAAAACAAATAAGATAATTACTTACCCAATTATTTCAGTTCAGGTGGCCGGAGTCTATCCCTGCAACTCAGGGTATAAGGGGGGATCGAACTCCAGGCAGGACACCATCCTGTCCCAGGGCACACGTTCACACACTCACACACACACACTCTCACACTCACTCTCTCTCTCACACACACATTCTTTCTCCCACACACACTCACACACACACTCACACACATACACACTGACACACACACTCACACTGTCTCCCACACACTCTCATACAAACACACACTCAGACACACTCTCATGCGCTCACATACTCACTCACACACTCATACTCACACACTCTCACACTCTGTCTCACACACACCCCACAAGCCTCTCACACACTCTTTCTCACACACACACACTCTCATGCCCACACTCACATCCCCACATTCACACCCTCTCTCCCTCACACACACACTCATATCCACACATACACCCACACTCACTAACACACACCCACACTCCCTCACACACACACCTCCCCACACTCATACATGCACAGTCACGTACCCACTCACACCCCACACTTACCCACACCCTCACACACACCCACGCTCACTCACATATCCATACTCACTCAAACTGGGACAGTTTAAACACAATGTAGACAATTTAGATGTGCAGTTCACATCTTTGCACATCTTTGGGATGGGGAAGGAAGTCAGGGGACCTGGAGAAGACCCTGCAACACAAGCTCAGACACCCGAGGAGAACGTGCTAACTTCACTCAGAAAGAAGCCCCAGCAGGGAATCGATTTTTCCTCTCAGCAGCGTTACAATGAAATGATGTTAATCGAGGACCCGCTGTAACTGAACTGAAAATGAACGTGCACGGCTTTTTCTTTTGTTTCCCTTTCTCAGATACATCTAAGACCTTTGTCCTCAACACAATAGAAGCCTCACCATACTGTCTGGTGCTCCAGACAACAGCCCAGGCTGCAGTGGCTGAATGTGAGTGCTTCTGACAGTTTCTAAGCCTGTAACACCATGCAGTATTGTTTTTTTACATCTTGCCAAAGTTCTTATTCCGAGGTCCACTTTCTTTCCACTGTAGTGTGCTACCTCCTTACTGGGGAAGAGGGATGAGAGCACTGGGATCTGAGCTATACTGGTTGCATCTGATTAAACTTGAATTGGCTTAGAAAATAGGAGGAGGCTGGGCGCGGTGGCTCACGCCTATAATCCCAGCACTTAGGGAGGCCAATGTGGGAGGATTGCTTGAGCTCAACAGTTTGAGATCAGTCTGGACAACACAGCGAGATGCCATCACTACTAAAAATTTTAAAAATCAGCCAGGTGGGCTGGGCACGGTGGCTCACGCTTGTAATCCCAGCACTTTGGGAAGCAGAGGTGGGCGGATCACGAGGTCAGGAGATCGAGACCACGGTGAAACCCCATCTCTACTAAAAATATAAAAAATTAGCCGGGCGTGGTGGCGCCTGTAATCCCAGCTACTCGGAGAAGCTGAGGCAGGAGAATGGCGTGAACCCGGGAGGCAGAGCTTGCAGTGAGCCGAGATTGCGTCACTGCACTCCAGCCTGGGTGACAGAGCGAGACTCCATCTCAAAAAAAAAAAAAAAAAAAAAAAAAATTAGCCAGGTGTGGCAGAGCACGGTGGCTCACACCTGTAATCCCAGCACTTTGGGAGGCCGAGGCAGGTGGATGACGAGGTCAGGAGATCGAGACCATCCTGGCTAACAGGGTGAAACCCTGCCTGTACTAAAAATACAAAAAAAATTAGCTGGGCATGGTGGCAGGCCCCTGTAGTCCCAGCTACTCCAGTGGCTGAGGCAGGAGAATGGTGTGAACCCGGGAGGCGGAGCTTGCAGCGAGCGGAGATGGCGCCACTACACTCCAGCCTGGGCGACAGAGAGAGATTCCGTCTCAAAAAAAAAAAAAAAAATTTAGCCAGGTGTGTTGGCACATGCCTGTAGTACCAGCTACTCAGGAGCCTGGGGTGGGAGGATTGCTTGAGTCTGAGATGTTGAGGCCGCCACGGGCCATGATCATGATCACGCCACTGCCCTCTAGCCCGGGCTACAGAGTGAGACCTTGTCTCAAAAACAAAGAGAACAAGGAAAGAGAAGGATTTATTCGCTTGCTCAATTCAGGGAAAGGCTGAACAATCTAACCACGGGAAAGGTGGGGGCGGGGCAGCCTCGGGAACAATTGGATCCGGGGACTTGAACGCTGCCAGGTTCTCTCTCCTGTTTCTCCTTGAGGTGGCCTCATTCCCTCTTCCTGAAGACAGTTTATGGCAGAGGGACTGCTGAAAACAACTGAGTCAGCATTTACGGCTTGCTGCATTAGAACGTAATACCTTCTAATCTCTGGAGGTATAAGCTCAGACACCCGAGGAAGATCTCTGACTGGCACTCCCTCCTTGGGTCAAGCTCCTATGACTGGATGGGTCAACTATGGCTTGGAGATCAACCTCCCTTGAGCTCAGTCCAAACGCTGGAGTAGGAGAAGAAGCCATTTTCAGAAGAGATGGCTGCTTCCAGGAGTAAAGTAAGTGCTAGACATAATACCAGAATCTGGGTGCAGAGAACTATGGGCTTTGGAGTCAAGATTAAGTAAGCTACTCAAAGTCACACTGTGATGGTGTCCACTCCACTACAGTGTGACTTTGGGTAGCTTAATCTTTCCAAGCCTCAGTTTTGTCATCAGTAATACCTACCCCATAGGATTGCCTTAAGTGTTGACGATAGCACGCCCGGCGCGCATAGTACGGGTGTCGGCACAGGTAAAAGCTCTTCACTGTTTCTGCTCAGCCCGAGCGCTGAATACACCTACTGAGGACCCTTCTGCAACACGAAAACTACTTGTGCATAAAGTCTCAGAATATTAGGTTGGAAGAGACCTGAGATATCATTCAGTCATCCCCAAGAGCTGGTCCACAAACTGGTCCCAGATATGACAGAGTTTTCAACAGCTAATGAAAACACTAGAAAAATAAAAAAGAATGTAGAATATTCCATAAAATTAAGGGTATCCCATTTAAATGTTTGCCTTTTGTGAAAAAATTATGTCCTAATTTCTTGGTACTAAAATGGCTTTTGTTTTTTTGTTTTGCGTGTTTTTGTGGGGATTTTTTGTTTATTTTTTGAGATAGGGTCTTGCTCTGTCACCCAGGCTAGAGTACAGTGGCACAAACACAGCTCACTGCAGCCTCGACCTCCTAGGCTCAAGCAATCCTCCCACTTCAGCCCCCTGAGAAGCTGGGACTACAGGCACATACCACCATGCCTGGATCATTTTAAAAATGTTTTGTATTAAAATGTTTTTATAATGAAATGATGACAGTTGGTGAGTTTTAAAAAATGTTTATTTGGCAAAATGAAAAGTTGGCAACCCTACACTGATTTCTATTTTTACTTCTTCATGAGAAACCCAAAAGTACAAGAACCACTGATCTAGCCCAACTCTTCAAGTAGAAAAAAAGAAAAAAATCAAGCCCTAGGTTAGTTACATGACTTGCTCAAAGTCCTAGAGTTAGAACTACAGAGATCACCCAGCATTTTGACTCAAGGTGGGAATACATCTGCTAGAACAGGTGGTTTTCTATCTTTAAAGTCTCTTTCATTATTATTATTATTTTTTTTTTTTTTTTTTTTTTTTTGAGACAGAGTCTTGCTCTGTCGCCCAGGCTGGAGTGCAATGGCGTGATCTCGTATCACTGCAACCTCTGCCTCCTGGGTTCAAGTGGTTCTCCTGCCTCAGCCTCATGAGTAGCTGGGACTACAGGCTTGTGCCACCACGCCCGGCTAATTTTTGTATTTTTAGTAGAGATGGGGTTTCACCATGTTGGTCAGGCTGGTCTCGAACTCCTGACCTGGTGATCCACCCGCTTCAGCCTCCCCAAGTGCTGGGATTACAAGCGTGAGCCACCGCACCCAGCCCTGACTGCAGTTTTGAGCATCTGAAAGAAGTTCAGTAGGTCTGGAACACAGAAGCGGCCAAGGGATGGGGAAGTGGAAGGGAGAGTTTCAGGCAAGAGGAAGAGAGAGAGACAAGGCTGGAGGGGCAGGCAGGCTCAGGCTGCAAGGGCCTGGCAGGACACTCTGAGGAGCTGGACTTTATCTTCAGGTCAGGGAGAAGCCAGGAGATTGACTGGCTACTGATGGAGAGGAAAGTAGAGGGTGGCAAGACTGGAGGTAGGAGGTAATCTACTCATTCATTCAACAAATATTTGTGGAATATCTACCCTATGCCAAGCACTGTTCTAAGAAATGGAAGTACAGCTGTGTGCAAGCGCTTGCTCCCACGCTGCTCATATTTTAGTCAGGGAGACAGATAACCAACAAATAATTTCCGAGAGTCGTCAGTGTGCTGGGAGGAAACAAAAATAAGGTAATAGCAACTGATAGAGGACAGGAAGAGATGGGGTACCACAGGGAGACAGGTTATGGGGAATATTGAAGAGCTGGAAGGAAAGACGTGGTTCGTCTCCTAGATGAAGATGGAGTCTTGTCAGTGCTGAGTACAGTTAAGGACTAGCAGATGCCAGTATTTATAAAAGCTACCCTTAAATGGAAGCATACAGATTGTTAGTGTAGTCTTCCCACTTGGTGATGTAAGCCTGAGTTTTAAAAAGCAGTAATGTGGCAAAAATCCGGTTTCCTTCTCAGTTCTGGCAGGAGCTTTCTTGTGCAAAGGGGTTAGGAGCAAGGGAAAGGCTGAGACAGATGTGCAGCCTTGCTCGTAGCCATCTCTCTTCCTGCAAGTCTGGTACCATTGGCTACGTAAAGTAGGAACTTAGAGTAGGAGTGTGTGTCTCTGTGTTTGTGTATGTGTGTTCTCTTCTTGCCAATCTCTAACCTAATCTAACACTGCAGGAAGGTAAGAAAGGCCTCTCTGAGACAAGGATATTTATTGAAGCTAAGAACTGAATGAGCCAGGTGCAGTAGCTCACTCCTGTAATCCCAGCACTTTGGGAGGCCGAGGCAGGAGGATGGCTTGAGGCCAGAAGTTCTAGACCAATCTGGACATTATGATGAGACCGCATCTCTGCTAAAAAAATTAGCCGGGCCTGGTGGTGCATGCCTATAGTTCAAGCTACTCAGGAGGCTGAGGTGGGAGGATCACTTAAGCCCAGGAGGTCAAAGCTGCAGTGAGCCATGATGGTGCCACTGCATTCTAGCCTGGGCAACACAGTAAGACCCTGTCTCAAAAACAAAAACTAACTGAACCCTAAGGAGCCAGGCTAACAGAGATCTGAAGGAAAAGTACTACAAGAAGGCAGAACAAGAGAGTGGTGAATTTGGCATGTTCAAAGCACAGAAAGAGAGGCGGTGTGGCTGAAGTATGTAGTGCCTGAGGGGGCACCAGTAGAAATGAGGTTTGAGAGGGAAGCAGTGGCCAGATCACCAGAGATCTTGAAGGTCTTAGTAAGGTATTTTTAAGTACACTGAGAACTCCTGGGAGTTCTGAGCAAGGGAAAGAAATTATCTGACATATTGTTTAAAAGAATTACTTTCGTTTATTTGTAAAGAATCAGTTGTAAAGGGGAAAGAAGGAAAACACAGAGCTCAGTTAGGAGACTATTGAAGAGGTCCAGGCAAAGACAGATGCCGCTTCAATCAGTGGCAAAAGTGATGGAGATGGAGAGAAGCAATCAGTGGCAATCATCAGCTTCAATCAGTGGCAAAAGTGATGGAGATGGAGAGAGAAAGATATTTAGAATATCTTTTCTTTCTTTCCTTTTCTCTCTTTCTTTCCTTTTCTTTTCTTTCTTTCTTTTCTTTCCCTTCCTCCCTCCCTCCCTCTCTGTCTCTCTCTCTTTCTTTCTGACAGAGTTTTGCTCTTGTTGACCAGGCTGGAGTGCACTGCGCCTTCTGGGTTCAAGGAATTCTCCTGCCTCAGCTTCCTGAGCAGCTGAGATTACAGACACATGCCACTACGCCCAGTTAATTTTTTGTATTTTTAGTAGAGACGGGTTTCACCATGTTGGCCAGGATGGTCTTGATCTCCTGACCTCGTGATCCACCTGCCTCGGCCTCCCAAAGTGCTTTTTTTTTTTTTTTTTTGAGACAGAGTCTCACTCTGTTGCCCAGGCTGGAGTGCAGTGGTGTGATCTCAGCTCACTGCAACCTCCTCCTCATGGGTTCAAATGGTTCTACTGCCTCAGCCTCCCGAGTAGCTGGGATTACAAGCGCCCGCCACCACACCCGGCTAATTTTGTATTTTTAGTAGAGACAGGGTTTCTCCATGTTGGTCAGGTTGGTCTCGAACTCCTGACCTCAGGTGATCTGCCCACCTCAGCCTCCCAAAGTGCTGAGATTACAGGCATGAGCCACTGCACCCAGCGGAGATAGTGATTTCTAACCTATCTCATCTATTTTAATAACGAGGCTCAAAGGACACAAGGTATGTGAAAGTGCCATACATGTATTTTCTTAGCTAGCAATATTGGTGAGGTCAAACTTTAACCAAGCTCACTGGATAATGATTTATTAATATGTGGTGAAAGTCATAACTATTTTTAAAAAATAAATAATTTTCAACAACAAAAATGGCATCAACTTAGTAAGTGCATCAAATGTAGATACCTTAAATGACAGGCTGGGGACCCTATCTAAGAAACTGGGTTAGGCCAGGCATGGTGGCTCACACCTGTAATCCCAACACTTTGGGAGGCCAAGGTGGGAGGATCACTTGAGCCCAGCAGTTTGAGATCAGCCTGGGCAACACAGTGAGACCCTGTCTCTACAAAAAATAAAAAATTAGCTGGATGTGGTGGTGCATGCCTATAGTCCCAGCTACTCGGGAGGCTGAGGTGGGAGGAATGCTTGAACCTCAGAGGTGGAGACTTCAGTGATCCATGATCATGCCACTGCATTCCACCCTGGAGTGCAAGACAGAGCAAGACTCTGTATCAAAACTCAAATAAAATAAGCTGGGTTATTATCTCTAGGTGGACATTGATAAAAGGTATGGTATGTTAGGTAAAACTTTAAAGCACAGATTGCTAGTGCTGGAAAGCATCTGGACAATCTCTTCACTTTACAGATAAGGGATCCGAAACCCATAGAGGTGGACATAATTGTCCAATATTACACAGCAGTAGGTGGACTAGCAGGTCCAGGTTGCAGGTGTCTCAACTACAATCCTTATTCTTTCTGTTCTACCACATTGCCTCTGTTCCTTGGTACATTCTACTGAAACTTGATGGATCCTTCTCCAACTCTGAAGTGCACAGAGAATAGAATTTGAGATCTTCACATCCCAGAGTCTAGTGCTTCGTTACAACATCTTTAGTGCTCATAGTATTGGTGGAGAGGTACTTGGTCAAAGAGCTGTAGGACACCATTCCTTTCCTGTTCTGGTGACAAGAAGTGCGGTAAAACTAAGGAATGCATACTAAGTGCTCAAGGAATACCTGTGAAATAATTCGGCGGCAAACTGGTAATTTGGCAACGAATGACAAGAGCCTAAAAATGTTGTTATTACTTGATCCACTAATTACACATGTAGAATTTATCCTAAGAAAATGTTCAGAAATAGAAACCAATATCTATATACAAAATTATCCATCGCAACATTTATACAAGTGAACCTTCTACACAAATGTCCAACAATAGGGAAAAAGTTAAATATATTGGGAGTATATATATAAGTGTGTTTATAGATATATGATGACTTACTATAGTGAAGTAAATATTCTCATTATAAAATTTTAAGCTTAGCTTTTTTGTTTTATTTTAAAGAGAGATCATTTGTACTGGAAAGTTGCATTAAAGGCCCAGCAAAATGCTTACAACAATGCCTAGAGGACTCCAGATCCATTCCTCGGGCAATCTGAAGATCTGGGACCTACCTGCCCAGGCCTCCCTTCTCCCACTTAATAGAGGTAGGTCTAAGGGCCTGGGAGGAAGAAGGCACAGCAGAGAAGCAAGGACAACAGCCTCCTCCTCTTTGAACCAGGGTGGCCTTATGCCAAAACATTTATTGAACTCACTGCTAAGGAACTCCTGTAGAGAGGAACTAAAAGTTATAAATAAGTTCTGGGGTAAATTCTAGCCCCAAATATACTAAATTTCATGTGTGGCTCCACCTCTTTGGATCTGTCACCTTATCTATAAAACAGTGGGTTTAATATATCTGTCCCTAAGGCATCTATATTCTATACAATGATAAGAAGACTGGGCCGGGCGCGGTGGCTCACGCCTGTAATCCCAGCACTTTGGGAGTCTGAGGCGGGTGGATCACAAAGTCAGGAGATCGAGACCATCCTGGCTAACACGGTGAAACCTCGTCTCTACTGAAAATACAAAAAATTAGCCAGGCATGGTGGTGGGCGCCTGTAGTCCCAGCTACTCGGGAGGCTGAGGCAGGAGAATGGTGTGAGCCCGGGAGGCGGAGGTTGCAGTGAGCCGAGAGAGCACCACTGCACTCCAGCCTGGGTGACAGAGCGAGACTCTGTCTCCAAAAAAAAAAAGACTGCATTAAGGAAATCCCATGAATTCCTCCATGAGCTGACTCTGCCCCATCCCAATCTCCCACATTCTTAGAATGCAGCAAAATGAAAGAGTCTTGTTTCTAGCTCTCGCTCTGCCTCTGATAGAGGTATGATTGGGATTCTCCCTTTAGTTTAAGCACTATATGTCATAAATTATTTTTAATATTACTTAACATTAATCTGCAGAATTATTACAGATGACTTTTCTTAAAACAAAGACTGATTCGGTTAACTTTATTAGTGCCTACTGTGTTGTAGTCACTGCACCTGCATAAGTTATCCAATTTCACAGAAATCCAGATTTTTCAAAAATGGTTTTGGTCTTTAATGGCCTGAGGGGCTGCGACTGAGCGGAGGCTGCAGCAGAGGCTGAGCACAACCGGTATTGCTCCTCCTATACGTGTTGACTTTGTAAAGGATCCAGGCTATTGGCCAACTATTATGTTTAGGATCTTTTGTTAAAATGGATCAGAATTTGAACTCACAATTCAGGTTATTCCAACAGCCACTGGCAGTTAGGTTATTCAATTATGGCTTCATTACAATTGGCATTAAGGTCTTTTTTTTTTTTCTTTAGAGAGAAAATGGTGGGGCAGTGGGGAAGGGGTCTCACTATGTTGTCTAGGCTGGTCTCCAACTCCTGGGCTCAAGTAAGCCTCCCACCTCAGCCTCCCAAAGCACTGGGATTATAGGCACGAGTCACTGTGCCTGGCCTGGCATTAGGGCCTTAAGCTCATTTCGTTCTGTTCCTTGAGGATTAATTCGGCCAGAACAGTTAGTATTCATAAGTGGCAACCTAAAATTAAGCAAGAGATTCATATCCAGGATGAGGCAAGTTCCCTTAGGATCAACAGGGCCCACAAGGCAAAGGTTTCCTCTAGTTGACCTGGCTATGGGTTTATTGCAGTCTGTGTGACCACCTGTGTAGGTGGGTAAGGAGATGAGAGGGCAACACGACATTTGCCTAGTGGCCTGTAGGCTTACTCACCTGTATTTTTTCAGGGTGAAATCATCAGTTGATTCAGCAAATTATTTATTTATTTATTTATTTATTTAGAGACAGAGTCTGGCTCTGTTGCCCAGGCTGGAGTGCAGTGGTACAATCTTGGCTCACTGCAACCTCTGCCTCCTGGGTTCAAGCGATTCTTCCTGCCTCACTCCGCCAGTGACTGGGATTACAGGCACCCCCCACCGCGCCTGGCTAATTTTTGTATTTTAGTAGAGACAGAGTTTCATCATGTTGGCTAGGTGGGTCTCGAGCTCCTGGCCTCGGGTGGTCCACCTGCCTCTGCCTCCCAAAGTGCTGGGATTACAGGTGCGAGCCACTGTGCCCAACCTAGTCTTTTTTTATAGAACAGTTATCTCTGTAGCCAAACTTACATCACATTATTTAATTTTCCTTGATTCGGGGGAGGGGGGAGGGATAGCATTAGGAGATATACCTAATGCTAAATGACGAGTTAATGGGTGCAGCACACCAACATGGCACATGTATATATATATAACAAACCTGCACGTTGTGCACATGTACCCTAAAACTTAAAGTATAATTAAAAAAATTTACATTAAAAAAATTTTCCTTGATTCTGTATTAAAGGAAAGATGATATTATTTTCAATGTCTGCAAAATATTTCACTGATGGGCATCTAGAGGGTTTCCATTTCCCGCTATCATAGATACTGCTTTAATGAACATTTTTTGTTTATAAATAGTTTTCTTTTTTGTGTGTGTGGAGATGGAATCTTGCTCTGTTGCCCAGGCTGGAGTGCAGTGGCACAATCTCGGCTCACTGCAACCTCTGCCTCCCGGATTCAAGCAATTCTCCTGCCTCAGCCTCCCGAGTAGCTGGGACTACAGGCGCACGCCGCCACGCCCAGCCAATTTCTTTTGTTCAGGCTGGTCTTGAACTCTCGAGCTCAGGCAATCCGCCTGCCTCCACCTCCCAAAGTGCTAGGATTATAGGCGTGAGGCACCCCACCTGACCTATAAATATTTTTCTAAGAACATTTCCTTAGGCTATATTCCTAAACATGGAATTATTGGGAACATTTTTATTTTTCTAATTTTTTTCATCTCTTCAGTATTCAAAAAATTCCTAAATTCTGGCCCGGCGTGGTGGCTCACGCCTGTAATCCCAGCACTTTGGGAGTCTGAGGCGGGTGGATCACAAAGTCAGGAGATCGAGACCATCCTGGCTAACATGGTGAAACCTCGTCTCTACTGAAAATACAAAAAATTAGCCAGGCATGGTGGCGGGCGCCTGTAGTCCCAGCTACTCGGGAGGCTGAGGCAGGAGAATGGCGTGAACCTGGGAGGCGGAGGTTACAGTGAGCCGAGAGAGCACCACTGCACTCCAGCCTGGGTGACAGAGCGAGACTCTGTCTCCAAAAAAGACAAGACTGCATTAAGGAAATCCCGTGAATTCCTCCATGAGCTGACTCTGCCCCATCCCAATCTCCCACATTCTTAGAATGCAGCAAAATGAAAGAGTCCTGTTTCTAGCTCTCGCTCTGCCTCTGATAGAGGTATGATTGGGATTCTCCCTTTAGTTTAAGCACTATATGTCATAAATTATTTTTAATATTACTTAACATTAATCTGCAGAATTATTACAGATGACTTTTCTTAAAACAAAGACTGATTCAGTTAACTTTATTAGTGCCTACTGTGTTGTAGTCACTGCACCCGCATAAGTTATCCAATTTCACAGAAATCCAGATTTTTCAAAAATGGTTTTGGTCTTTAATGGCCTGAGGGGCTGCGACTGAGCGGAGGCTGCAGCAGAGGCTGAGCACAACCGGTATTGCTCCTCCTATACGTGTTGACTTTGTAAAGGATCCAGGCTATTGGCCAACTATTATGTTTAGGATCTTTTGTTAAAATGGATCAAAATTTGAACTCACAATTCAGGTTATTCCAACAGCCACTGGCAGTTAGGTTATTCAATTATGGCTTCATTACAATTGGCATTAAGGTCTTTTTTTTTTTTTCTTTAGAGAGAAAATGGTGGGGCAGTGGGGAAGGGGTCTCACTACGTTGTCTAGGCTGGTCTCCAACTCCTGGGCTCAAGTAAGCCTCCCACCTCAGCCTCCCAAAGCACTGGGATTATAGGCACGAGTCACTGTGCCTGGCCTGGCAATAGGGCCTTAAGCTCATTTCGTTCTGTTCCTTGAGGATTAATTTGGCCAGAACAGTTAGTATTCATAAGTGGCAACCTAAAATTAAGCAAGAGATTCATATCCAGGATGAGGCAAGTTCCCTTAGGATCAACAGAGCCCACAAGGCAAAGGTTTCCTCTAGTTGACCTGGCTATGGGTTTATTGCAGTCTGTGTGACCACCTGTGTAGGTGGGTAAGGAGATGAGAGGGCAACACGACATTTGCCTAGTGGCCTGTAGGCTTACTCACCTGTATTTTTTCAGGGTGAAATCATCAGTTGATTCAGCCAATTATTTATTTATTTATTTATTTATTCATTTATTTATTTTGAGACAGAGTCTGGCTCTGTCGCCCAGGCTGGTGTGCAGTGGTGCCATCTCGGCTCACTGCAACCTCTGCCTCCTGGGTTCAAGCGATTCTCCTGCCTCACCCCCCCCCCAGTAGCTGGGATTACAGGCACCCCCCCGACCACGCCTGGCTAATTTTTGTATTTTAGTAGAGACAGGGTTTCACCATGTTGGCCAGGTGGGTCCGGAGCTCCTGACCTCAGGTGATCCGCCCTCCTTACCCTCCCAAAGTGCAGGGATTACAGGCATGAGCTACCACGCCCGGCCAATTCAGTAAATTTATGTGGGATTCCACCTAGAACTCCAAACCAAGGTGCTCTGAATATGTATTGGTAGTATAAACAGAATCCACAGCCCTATCCTGGATTATAAGTTCATTAGGGAGGTAGCAAAATACATGACACTGACCTAAGAACACATGAAAAGCAAAGAAACATGAATGCAAAGTCATGTCATATAAACTGTTTAAATCCTGAGTAATATGAATTTAATTTGCATCTATCCTACTGACCTATAATCTGTGATTCACTTGTCTCTCTCCTCCAGTAGACATGGCTAGGCATGACCCATATAGTACTGAACTTTGTATTCCCAGCACCTTACCAAAGTAGGTGCTGGGAATACAAAGAGGAGACATCCCACAAATGTTGAATAAAACACTTAATGAATGGTTCTAGGTAGGTGGGGTTGATCAAGGAATTATCCTACAAGTGGTATGGGTTTTTTGGGTTTTTCTGAGATGCGGTCTCACCATGTTGCCCAGGCGATTCTCCGGCCTCAGCCTCCCAAGTAGCTGGGATTACAGGCACTAATTTTTGTATTTTAGTAGAGACAGAGTTTCACCATGTTGGCCAGGTGGGTCTCGAGCTCCTGGCCTCGGGTGGTCCACCTGCCTCTGCCTCCCAAAGTGCTGGGATTACAGGTGCGAGCCACTGTGCCCAACCTAGTCTTTTTTTATAGAACAGTTATCTCTGTAGCCAAACTTACATCACATTATTTAATTTTCCTTGATTCGGGGGAGGGGGGAGGGATAGCATTAGGAGATATACCTAATGCTAAATGACGAGTTAATCAACATGGCACATGTATACATATGTAACAAACCTGCACGTTGTGCACATGTACCCTAAAACTGAAAGTATAATTAAAAAAAAGATTTACATAAAAAAAATTTTTCCTTGATTCTGTATTAAAGGAAAGATGACATTATTTTCAATGTCTGCAAAATATTTCACTGATGGGCATCTAGAGGGTTTCCATTTCCCGCTATCATAGATACTGCTTTAATGAATATTTTTTGTTTATAAATAGTTTTCTTTTTTTGTGTGTGGAGATGGAATCTTGCTCTGTTGCCCAGGCTGGAGTGCAGTGGCACAATCTCGGCTCACTGCAACCTCTGCCTCCCGGATTCAAGCAATTCTCCTGCCTCAGCCTCCAGAGTAGCTGGGACTACAGGTGCACGCCGCCTTAGTCCCTTTTGTTCAGGCTGGTCTTGAACTCCTGAGCTCAGGCAATCCGCCTGCCACCACCTCCCAAAGTGCTAGGATTATAGGCGTGAGGCACCCCGCCTGACCTATAAATATTTTTCTAAGAACATTTCCTTAGGCTATATTCCTAAACATGGAATTATTGGGAACATTTTTATTTTTCTAATTTTTTTCATCTCTTCAGTATTCAAAACATTCCTAAATTCTGGCCGGTTGCGGTGGCTCACGCCTGTAATCCCAGCACTTTGGGAGGCCAAGGTGGGCAGATCACGAGGTCAGGAGATCGAGACCATCCTGGCTAACACGGTGAAACCCCAACTCTACTAAAAATACAGAAACAAAATTAGCCGGGCGTGGTGGCGGGCACCTGTAGTCCCAGCTACTCGGGAGGCTAAGGCAGGAGAATGCCGTGAACCTGGGAGGCGGGGCTTGCAGCGAGCTGAGATTACGCCACTGCACTGTAGCCTGGGCGACAGAGCAAGACTCCATCTCAAAAAAAAAAAAAAAAAAATCTTAAATTTCTCTATAAAGTTGTCAAACTATTTTTTCCAGAGTAATCAACTTATACTTCTACCAGCAGTATGAGAGCTTTTATCCCACTGTACAGTCACATAGGAAAAATGGTTTATGTAAAGGACCTGTCTTCTGTTATTTAATACCCATGAATTTCTTATATAGTTGTAATCAGTGAACCCATACTACTTGGGGTTCTGCTTATTTCATGGGGAAGGATTCTATATCTATCAATATAGTTCACATTCTGGCCATCTAAAATCATTCTTTAATTCTTCATTGTGTTAACAGATCCCAATAAGCTTGGCGATTTTCTTATTGTCAGGACTTGGGGTTATTTCCAGTTTTTGCTATTAAATTGGCTATTTCTGCATCTTTGCACAGTCTCCCCTACTTTACCAAGAGTGAAACTGCTTGATCAAAGAATAGAAAATGTTTTGTAGCTCTCATTAGACACTGCCAAGTTGTTGGGCAAGGTTTTTAAAAAAGGAATATTGGCTGTACAGAGGTGCAGCTGTGTGGACCATCATTCTTGAGCAGGGTCCAATAGTCTGGCATCTTACCTGGAAGTCAGGACATCTAAACTTCCCTATGGGAACTTGGTAAGTCCCTTCCCCATTTCGAACCTCAATTTTCTTACCTACAAAATGAAGAATTTGGATGGAATGAATTAAATCCTTTTCTACCAGAAATCTAGCCATATTTCACCTAGTCTATTCTGTATCACCCTCTCCTGACCCCTAGGTGCTCAGAATCTAGCTCAGTGCTTGGGACAATTATGTTTCCTTTCCCTTTAAAGTGCCCAAATACCAGTGTAATGAGAAATGTGGCAGAGCCTGGGAGTTCAGAGCACAGGCCAGGGTCAAATCTCAGCCCTCCACTTACAAGCTGTGTGACAAAATAACCTACCCCCGGCTCAGTTTCTTCACTGTAAATTAGGTTAATAGTTCCTACCTCATAGGGTTGTTAGGAGAATTAAATGAGTTAACGTTTGCAAAACGCTAAGAACAGTGCCCAGAACACAGTAAGTGCTTTATAAAGTGTTTGTTGAATAAATAAAATTTTGGACCTAAACTCTGGGTCTCTTCAGGACTGCAACAGCTTCGTAACTAGCAACCCCACTTTTAGATGCGTTCCCACTCCTCTAAAACCCAGAGATCTAAATGCCAAATCTCTCTGCTTAAAAAGTCTCCCAGGGCTCCCAGGCGCCTCCAGGCTAGAACAGAAAAACTTCAGCTTCAAGACCCAGGCTTTTCAGGTGAAACACCTAAGGGTCAAGAGATGCTAGGATCATCACTCAAGGATCCCAGTGAATTTTTCAAAATATAATAAAAATAAAAACAAAAACAGGCAAACAGGGTTCTAAAAATTGTGGGGCATTTTAAATGTTTCATTGAACAAATTAAAGCATTAACAGCCCTCCGCCAACCACCACCAAGCCCAAGAAACCGTAAATATGCTGTTCACAAGATAACTGCAACTTTCAAGGGCTCTCAGGCTGCTACTTTGGGCAGCACAATTGGCGGCACGACGTGGCGAGCAGGCAGTAGTTTCCATCCCTGGAGGGTCAGCGTCTGGAGACCCCGGCCAAGGCATCCACAGCCTAACGATGATGTCCGCGACCGCCCGGGCAGCCTCGTGCACGGAAAAGCCTCGGCCCCGGCCCCGACCCCGACCACCCTTCCTGCGGCCACCCCGCAGCCCTGGCCCCTCAGTCCATCCACTCCTGGAGCGCGGCCCCGCTGGCCCGGCCCCGCACCCAGGTCCTGCACCAGAACCGCTATTCCCACCGCGGCGCCCGCTGGGAGCCAACGCCGCGACGCCCGCCTGACGTCAGGAAGTCGAATCCGGCGGCGACGCCTTTAGGGAGCCCGCGAGGGGGCGCGTGTTGGACGCCCAGCTGTGAGTTGCCCAAGACCCGCCGGGGGGCGGGGTCTCGCTCCCCGCGCCACGAGGCTCGGCCAATGGGAACGCGCGCTGAGAGGTCCGCAGGTCTGCGCTGCGAGTTCCGGAGGTCCGCGCCGCGGTGCTGAAAACCCGGCGCGCAGGCGGCTGGCTCTGGGCGCGCGCCAGCAAACCCACTTCTGGAGCCCGCGGACCCCGAGCACGCGCCCGACAGCCCCTCCTGGGCCGGCGCGCGGCGTCGCCAGGCCAGCCATGGCCCCCGACCCGGTGGCCGCCGAGACGCCGGCTCAGGGACCTACCCCGCGCTACTTCACCTGGGACGAGGTGGCCCAGCGCTCAGGGTGCGAGGAGCGGTGGCTAGTGATCGACCGTAAGGTGTACAACATCAGCGAGTTCACCCGCCGGCATCCAGGGGGCTCCCGGGTCATCAGCCACTACGCCGGGCAGGATGCCACGGTGAGCGCAGCCAGGCGGGGGCACAGGAGAGGGCGGGACCGGAGGCTGAGTGCAGGGGAGACAGAGTTAAAGCACTCCGAGCCAAACACCGACTAATTCGGAGGAAAGCCCGGAGGTACCTGATCATACCTGTTGCCCGGTGATTGGGTGTCCTGCGAATGCGGGATGAAAAGGCGGGAGAGAGGCCTTGACAAGTGGAGTCTGGGGAGTGGGGATGGAGGCCAAAAACACGCACACACAAACAAAGGGCCCCGCCTCCCTGCCGTGCATTCCATCTGCAGCCCCGAGCCTCAGGTCTCCGGGCGGGGACAGGACCCCGAGCTGGGTAGGCTAGGAGGGAGGATAGCAAGGATGCAGGCCGCCTGGGGAGGGAGGGGGTCAGTGGCAAGAGGAGGGAGTCACATCCTGTCTCGATGGCTAGGAGAGGCAGCGCAGCCGCGTCTGGACCTAGGTGCCGGTCTCCACTCGCCAGCAGGAGCGGAGAGGGAGCAGGAAAGGAGCCCATTCTCGAGGATGGGGCTGAAACGGGAAGCTTGGGGAGACCGCTGCCTTGGGGACCCCTGCGTCATGTGAAGACTGGAGGACGCGGAAGGGACAGCACTGGCCGGGGAGGGCAAGCGGCCGCTGGCGTACATAAGGGATTGGGAATGGCATACACTTAGCGAGGACCCCCAGAGCTGTTCTCGAATCGCCGGGGAGGCCACTGAGCCGCAGTCCAGCGAGGTCTTCAGCTATTCCGCGGAGCGGACCGCTGTTTACGCTCTGGGGCGGTAGGCCCTTCGCGGGGTCCTGTCCCTTCTTCCCTTGGTCTCACTGCGGGGTCGGCGCGCGCCCCAGCCCTGGCCTGCTGCTTCTCTTTCTAGACCACAGCCCTCAGAGCTAAGGCCCCGGCGCCTCTCTGCTGGGTTGGAGTGCTGGGGACTCAGCCCTGGGGACTCGAAAGTCGGGGCGTTCGCTTCACCGCGTTTCCCCCTTGGCGGCCGGAATGGCGTCCCCTCCCCTTGCATCCCTCTCTGATCCCGTGCCCTGCAGCGTGACGCTCTCCACTGTGCCTATCCACTACCCTGGCGTCCCAGAGTGTGCCGCGGGTCACCAGGGTTCCCATAACGTCGCAGCAGAGCTTAGACGCTACGGGGCGAACACCCGCCCCACTCTCTGACGCGACCAGCCTAGGGGGGCGAGGCCAGAGCTTGCGCGGGTTAACCAGAGTGACCACTCCGGAGCCCTGACTGCGGCCAAGGACGCAGGCGTGGGCCGGCGCATGCGCAGACGAAACAGGCACCGACGCTGGGGCTTCCCGCAGTGTGATTTGGGGCCGGGGATGCCGCGGCGGGGAAGGCGATTGGTCCGGATGTGTGGTACCACCGGCCGCCGGCTCCGCCCCGGCCCCCGCCCCACACGCCGCATCACTTACAGGGCCCGGGGCTGCTGGACCTGCGGACGTGAATCTTATCGCCATGGACCTTACCTTGCACAACCCAAAGTAGCTGCTTTGGGGCAGGGGGTGGCCAGAGTGCTTAGGGAAATGTGGAGCCCTACCCAGAACAACGGTGGAGGGAAAGGGAAGAAACGCAGAAGTGCCCCAGTTCGGACGTAGGGAAGTCTTCCTCTTCGTGGTTTTTGGAGAACCCTAGCTAAGAGAGGAAAGGGACTTATTAAAAGACCCGCAAGAAGGGACGTAAGTCTCATAGCCCTGAGAGGTGAAGCCAGCTGGACTTGCTGGGTCAAGTGGGGACCTAGAGAACTTTTCTGTATCTAGAGGTTTGTAAAATGCACCAATCAGTGCTATGTAAAAACGCACCAATTGGCGCTCTGTAGCTAGCTAGCGGTTTGTAAAATGAGCCAATCAGTGCTCTGTAAAATGGACCAATCAGCAGGACGTGGGCAGGGACAACTAAGAATAAAAGCTGGCCACCCCAGCCAGCTGTGGTAACCCGCTCTAGCTCCCTTACAGGCTGTGGAAGCATTGTTCTTTTGCTTTTCACACTAAATTTTGCTGCTGCTCACTCTTTGGGGCTGCACCACCTTTAAGAGCTATAACACGGGGAAGGTCCACTGCTTCATTCTTGAAGTCAGTCAGACCACACCCACCGGAAGGAACCAACGCCCGACACAGCCCCACGCATCCCTCCTGTTCTCACCTATACTGAAATTCTTGGGCAAAAGCTGTCTGTGGACACACCCAGGGGAAAGGCCAGCCCAGGCAGGTATTTCTTAGTGGTCCCCCTCAGCCAATGCTTCCCATTCCTTGATGCATCCTTCTAACTAGAGCAGATGCTCGGTGATCTTAAACTGTGGACACCTGGGAGCACCCTCAAAAGCCAGCTGGGCCCAGGGAGATGGCCTGTGCTTCTGTGTCGGGAGTTGGTTCCTTCACGTGGGTTCGTGGTCTCGCTGACTTCAAGAATGAAGCCATAGACCTTCGTGGTGAGTGTTACAGCTCTTACAGGTGGCGTGGACCCAAAGAGTGAGCAGCAGCAAGATTTATTGTGAGGAGCAAAGAACAAAGCTTCCACAGCGTGGAAGGGTACCCGAGCAGGTTGCCGCTGCTGGATGTTGTGGGGGTGTGAGGGGGAGCAGCTTTTATTCCCTTATTTGTCCCTGCCCATGTCCTGCTGATTTGTCCATTTTATAGAGCACTGATTGGTCCATTTTACAGGGTGCTGATTGGTCCATTTTACCTCTAGCTAGCTAAAGAGTGCGGATTGGTGCATTTTACAAACCTCTAGCTACAGAAAAGTTCTCCAAGCCTGCACACGACCCAGGAAGTCCATCTGGCTTCACCTCTCACTTCAACTTCACCTCTGGCTTCACCTCTCACTTCAACAGCCTTCTGGCGGGCAGGAGGATGGCCTTTGGTGCGAACACTGCTGGAGTCCAGGGGGCTGGCTCCCTCACCTTTCATCTTCTCCCGGCACTTGCAGGATCCCTTTGTGGCCTTCCACATCAACAAGGGCCTTGTGAAGAAGTATATGAACTCTCTCCTGATTGGAGAACTGTCTCCAGAGCAGCCCAGCTTTGAGCCCACCAAGAATGTAAGACCCTGTGTTTGCTATGTGGCAACTATTGGTTGTTGAGGGGGACAGAGAGCGGGTGGAAGGAGCGTCTAGATGGGATCCCAGTCATAGTAATCATAGTCAGTAGTAGCTCTGGGGAGTCTTGAGGTCCCTGTTTGTCTTGCATAGTCATGAGGTCACAGGCCCAAGGGAGCATGGCTTTGCAACCTATGGCTCCCCCAAAGCTGCCACTACCATGGCTGCCATCATTGTTATCATCATTGTTATCATATGAGCACTTACTATGCACCAAGCATAAACTCATAACTCTTACACATTTACAGATGAGATAACAGGCTCATGGAGGTTAAGCAACACAGCCAAGGATCACACAGTTAGTAAATGGCAAAGCAAGGACTTAAGGCCGCTGAACTCTTAGGCACTATCCCATAGCACCTCCTCCTGTCATCCTCATTGTCGTAGCATCTTTGCCTAGGACTGTGGACTTCCCACAGCTACCTCAGTGGGAGGTCCTTGAGCCTGAGAGGGCCCTTGTCTCCAGTAGCGTTGGGATGCAGATGAGAAGAATAACAGCTCCTCTTCCTCTTCTGCAGAAAGAGCTGACAGATGAGTTCCGGGAGCTGCGGGCCACAGTGGAGCAGATGGGGCTCATGAAGGCCAACCATGTCTTCTTCCTGCTGTACCTGCTGCACATCTTGCTGCTGGATGGTGCAGCCTGGCTCACCCTTTGGGTCTTTGGGACGTCCTTTTTGCCCTTCCTCCTCTGTGCGGTGCTGCTCAGTGCAGTTCAGGTGAGAGCCTTTGGCTTGTCAAGGGCACAGCAATGCTCAGCATCCCTGGGGAAAGCTCCTTGGGTGTTTGAGGAAGGCCAAGAATACCTGCCCTCCAAGTAGGGCAGATCTGAAGGTATGCGGGAGAGTGAGTGCAGGAACATGCATTCCACTGTCTTGACCTGTCTGCTCTTTAGTCACATGGACATCTTCATTTCTCTCACTGCCTTTTTAGCTGCTTCTCCAAGGGTTCCCTTCTTCCTATGCTGTTTGTTCTCTGCCACAGCCCACCTGTGCCAGGAACCAAGTTTCTGGTTTCTTAGCAAAGCTTGGCTCCCTCCCCACCACTGACTGCCCAATATGTTAATAATAATTGAGCGCTAATTCTTGACTGTCAGGACCCATTTGGCAAGCCTTCTGCTCATGTTTGAGTCCTTTCTGTATTCTGGATGTCAGTCCATCATAAGTCATGAGCTTCAGGCTGGGCATGGTGGCTTATGCCTGTAATCCTAGCACTTTGGGAGGCCAAGGTGGCTGGATCACCTGAGATCAGTTCAAGACCAGCCTGGCCAACGTGGTGAAACCCCACCTCTACTAAAAATACAAAAAGGCTAGGCACAGTGGCTCACGCCTGTAATACCAGTACCTTGGGAGGCCAAGATGGGCAGATCATTTGAGGTGAGGAGTTCGAGACCACCTGGCCAACATGGTGAAACCCCGTCTCTATTAAAATACAACAATTAGCTGGGAGTGGTGGCGGGTGCCTGTAATCCCAGCTACATGGGAGGCTGAGGCGGGAGAATTGCTTGAACCTGGGAAGCGGAGGTTGCAGTGAGCCAAGATGGCACCATTGCACTCCAGCCTGGGCAACAGAGTGACACTGTCTCTCAAAACAGGCCAGGTGTGGTGGCTCACGCCTGTTATCCCAGCAGTTTGGGAGGCCAAGGTGGGCAGATCACCTGAGGTCAGGAGTTCGAGACCAGCCTGGCCAACATGGTGAAACCCCGACTCTTACTAAAAATACAAAAAAATCAGCCAGGCTTGGTGGCGGGCACCTGTAATCCCAGCTACTTGGGAGGCTGAGGCAGGAGAATTACTTGAACCCAGGAGGCGGAGGTTGCAATGATCTGAAACCGCACCATTGCACTCCAGCCTGGGCAACAAGAACAAAACTGTCTCAAAAAAAAAAAAAAAAAAAAAAAGTCATGAGCTTCGGAGCTGGCGAAACAAAAGAACAGAGAAGGGATGGTGATTTGCCCCAACTCACGTGTGAGTCAGTGGCAGAGGCAGAACTAGGACCCGTGTTTCCTGACTCCTGAGGTGCATCACAGGCCTTGGCAGATGAAGGAATTGGGAGAGGCTGAAGGAGGCATTGAGGTCAGTGAAGGCGACACTGGGGCTGGTGGGCTGCTCTCAGTGTTGACTCTTCTCACCTAGGCCCAGGCTGGCTGGCTGCAGCATGACTTTGGGCACCTGTCGGTCTTCAGCACCTCAAAGTGGAACCATCTGCTACATCATTTTGTGATTGGCCACCTGAAGGTCAGTGGGATGGGGAGGGGCTCTCTAAAACTCCAGGCAATGAAGGGCTGACTCGGGGGAAGCTTTTCATACTCGTGTCCCTGCTTTTCTGTAGGGGGCCCCCGCCAGTTGGTGGAACCACATGCACTTCCAGCACCATGCCAAGCCCAACTGCTTCCGCAAAGACCCAGATATCAACATGCATCCCTTCTTCTTTGCCTTGGGGAAGATCCTCTCTGTGGAGGTGCGTGGAGGTATCAGTGGAAAGGTCTTGGGGAATAGGAGGCAGCCAACATAGGGGAATTGGGGAAGATGCCCACGATGTTGTCAGTGTGGGCAAGACACTGGGGCTGGGCTGGCTGGGGCTTCTGCCATTTTGGAAGTTCTGGAAGGCAACAGGCAATAAATGGGGGCTGCCCAGGAGGGAATCACCATCCTCCCTAGAGAGTTCAGTCAGCAAACCATTACTGCATAAAAGGCACCTCATTTTGCAAAGGATCCAGCGGATGACCAGAAGGATCCAAATGATGAGATAGCCTATCCTTGAAGGTGCTGATGGCACCTCCTGGAGGTGCTTTTTTGACACTCTTGCCCCAGGCAAGCATTCCCCTTGCACTTTGTATTTCTCTCCCACACTTAGGTATCCTTCTTGTCACAGTCTTCTCTGTCCAGGGCTGGACTGTCTTACTCTTCTTTGATGTCCAATATCTGGAACATTCATTCACTGAGTACTTCTTCCCACCCTGCTGATCCCCAGCCTGACTTCCTGGGTGGTCAGCGTTGGGTTTGAGTTGTCATCTGAAGTTGTAAGCAGAAATAATGTAGCTGCTGAAGGAATAATGCCTGGGGGTGGAGATCTGGTGAGCTTTTAGTGAGCATTAGGCAATGGAAGGTTCTGAAAGGCCAGCAGAATTCTTTGAAAAGTTAATTTAAAGCCCTTTGTCCCAAGGCTGTAGGCTGCAGAGTTCTTCCAGGTCCACCTCCTCCACTTTGTGACATTTCAGCTTGCCAGGAATTAAATTGTCATTAAAACACATTTCAGTTCTAGGCATGAGTTCAAGGTAGCCTGGCTCTCCTCTCGCCCCTGGCCATGAGAACTTTGAAAGAGCTTTGGCAGCACTGGCTGGCCTGGCATGAGGAGCTCATAGCTTGAAGCTCATGCCCCACCTGTCCATAATGTTCTTATTTTCCCATCATGAGCATGGACTTGGGTTTGTTACATGTCCGATACCATTATGGTCAGTACTACGCAGATGATGAAGCAGCCCTGTCCCCCGTCTGACTCCCGTGGCTGCTTCAAGGGCAGTGTGATTATTTGCTGGGCAGTGGCATGGGGCTTGTACATTTCTACTGTCACTACAGAGGGTTTAAAAAAAAGACATGGGCAGGTTAAGTGGAAGGGAACAGTCTCACACCACTACCTTTATTGCTTCTTGGTACTTGGGTTTTCAGGAAATTCCTATCAGCAGACATCAAAAATAGAGAATGAAGGGACGCAGTTGGCATGTGCCTGTGGTCCCAGCTACTTGGGAGGCTGAGGTGGGAGCATCGCTTGAGCCCAGGAGGTGAAGGCTGCAGTGAGTATGATCACACCACTGCACTCCAGCCTGGGTAACAGCGCAACTCTGTGTGTAAAAATAATAATTTTTTAAAAAGATTAAAACCAAAAAAAAATTGTAAACAGAGCTCAACGTAACTTAAAGATTAAAAACAGTAAAATATGACAGAAACTGAGAGGTAGTCATGATCAGATATGGCCTCCTTCAGGTGCCAACATCTGAACTGAGACCTGAATGATGAAAAGGGTCAGCACTGCAAAAATTCAGGGAAGGAATATTTGGAACAGAGAGAACAGTCAAGTACAGAGGCTCCTGGATGTTCAGGGACAGTAAGCAATGAGAGAATGAGAAGACCAGAAAACTAGGGAGGGGCCGGATCATGTAGGGCCTTAGAAAGCCATGGTAAGGGTGTGGTAAGAAGTTTGGGTTTTATTCCAATAGCAATGGGGAGTCACAGGAGGGTTTCTGGTAGGTACAGCAATCTGCTTTGCACTTTAAAAGGCTTGCTTTGGCTGGAGGTGGACAGGATGAATTATAGAGGGTAGGTATAATCACAGATATAACCTCAGTGAGGAGGCTGGAGCGAGTCCAGACCAGACCACGGAGGAGCAGGTGAAGCCAATGGATTTGGCATATGTTTTGGAGGCAGTGTAAACAATGCTTGCTGAGGACCTGGATGTGGTGGTGAGAATCACCCCATCTCGAGCAACATTAACTGAGGGAAAAATTGAAAAAGGGGCGCCCTTGCTTGGTGGCCTCCTATTGTGGAACTGTTATGGAAAGGAGCCCCATCCATTACTTCCTCCTTGAATGGCAAATGCCTTTATGATCCCTATAACTTGTCCCATTATCTTAGACCCTTGGTGGTCAGAAGGGTTCTATTTAGGGCAGTATCCCCTGCCCCTCCTTGTCCTCCAGGAATTTTGAGAGGCACTGACGTGGATGTCATGGGGTCAGCACAGGCATCAACATCCCCAGAGGGATGGAACCAAGCAGCCTATTGCTCAGGCATTCACTAACAGGCAGCCCATCCTCAGCCTCATAGCTGGCAGGGGAGAAGAAAGGCTATTTTGGGTCCCAAATTTTTTTTTTTTTTTTTTTTTTTTTTTTTGAGACAGAGTCTCACTCTGTCGCCCAGGCTGGAGTGCAATGGTGCGGTCTCAGCTCACTACAACCTCTGCCTCCCGAGTTCAAGAGATTCTCCTGCTTCGGCCTCCTGAGTAGCTGGGACTACAGGTGCGTGCCACCAAGCCTGGCTAATTTTTGTGTTTTTAGTAGAGACGTGGTTTTGCCATGTTGCCCAGGCTGGTCTCGAACTCCTGGGCTCATGCAATCCGCCTACCTCAGCCTCCCAAAGTGCTGGGATTACAGGCGTGAGCCACTGCACCCGGTCTCTGTTTACAAATTTATCACCAGCTTCATCCCCTAAGGTTATACGCTCCATGAGGGTGGGAAGTCTGTATTGTTCACCTCTGTATCCTGAGCATCTAGAACATAGCCTGGCACACAGTAGGTGCTGAAGAACTTGAATCTGTTAATGTAGAAAGGATGTTTCATCTAGCTGAAGTGCCTTGTACAGAATAAGCTCTCAATAAATGAACTGTGGACACATGGAAGGGTGAGCTAGAGCTCTGCTCAGGGGTTGAGTGCTCCTCTTGTGCCCTTGTGGTTGTCTGGTTACCTGAACTAATTGGAGTGCGATGCAGACATAGTCATGGAGTGAGACAGCAGAACTTTGCTGTCTTGTTTGTGAGCCCACACCAGGGGTTCTAGACTGGCTGGTTGACATGGTGGCCCCAGCCTGTCTCTTCAGCAGCTCGGCTTATACAAAATAACTACCACCTACTGGGGAAAACTGCTGGAAACTTCAGATTGCCAAAATGTTCTTGGTGTCTTTTCCAGAAATTGACAAACTCGAATTAGCCTTCAGGGGATTTGATAAAGCTCATGTTTAAGTCAAGAGACCAAAAGATTTTGATGGGGAGAATTAGGGGCTGGATATAGAGGGAATACTTAACCTGTATAGGGGCAGATATGGTTGTCCATGGAGATTCTGATGTGAAAAAGTACGATGGCGGCTGGGCGCAGTGCCTCACACCTATAATCCCAGCACTTTGGGAGGCCGAGGTGGGCGGATCACCTGAGGTTGGGAGTTCAAGACCAGCCTGAACAACATGGAGAAACCCCATCTCTACTAAAAATGCAAAATTAGCTGGGCGTGGCAGCACATGCCTGTAATCCTAGCTACTCAGGAGGCTGAGGCAGGACAATCGCTTGAACCCAGGGAGGCGGAAGTTGTGGTGAGCCGAGATTGTGCCATTGCACTCCAGCCTGGGCAACAAGAGCGAGACTCCGTCTAAAAAATAAACAAATAAAAAAGTACGATGGGAGAAAGGGGAAAGGGCAGTGGGGCCCGGAAACCTCATGACAAAGAGAATGAACACAAGATGGCCTGTGGTCCTGTAGACTCTGTGCTGTGCACATCCCTCATGTGAGCATGGGCCATCCAGCTGCAGGCCATGGTGTGACACGCTCTGCAGATTACAGCCTAGGGCTTCATGTTCCATGTGCTGGAGGTAAGGCTGGGCCTCTTGGAGCTTTCCAATGGCACCAACAAGCTGTCAGCCCTGGAGGAGGCCTAAACCTCCAAGCAGGGAAAGGTCAAGTCACAGAGGGAGGAGTCACTGGTCTCTGAATGCTCATGTGTTTGCTTTTCTTCACAGCTTGGGAAACAGAAGAAAAAATACATGCCGTACAACCACCAGCACAAATACTTCTTCCTAAGTGAGTGTCCCCATCCAACACAGGGGAGCTGCCTCAGGAGGGAATGCTGAGGGAATGAGGAGGATGTGGCTCTCCAAGGGATTATGGTATTTTAAGGAAAGGGGCTAGAGGAAGTACCCCACCCCCACCCCCAGTTACTCCCTGCATGAGAGCAGTTTGCCATCTCAGCTGAGCGAATTGAAGTTAGGCTGATGATTGGTTGAAGGCAAACTAATTCTTCCCATCCAACCCCAGTTTCCATTGGGAAGCTGGGTGTTGGGGTGTAGAGGGGCCTCTTGCTTTATCCTCAACCTTATCTTAAAACTTTGTCAAGATGGGCCAAGGTAACCTGGTAGAGCCCAGTCCAACCCCCAGAGGAACAAAGGTACAGATAGTTCTGGAAGGATGGGTCCTGAGGAGAGAATGGAAGAGCTGTTAGAACTGAGAAGATCTTTCTGATGACTGCCACATATTCCCAGCTTTAAAAGTCTGTCCCAGCTACTAAGGAAACTGAGGTGGGAGCATCCTTTGAGCCCAGGAGTTTGAGGCTGCAGTAAGCTCTGATTGTGCCACTGCACTCCAGCCTGGGCAATGGAGTGAGATCTTGTTTCTTAAAACAACAACAACTCTGCTCCATAATGCCTAAAATGAGCTTTAAACACCTTTAAATTTTCAAATTTTTTAAAGAAGGAAGGGAAGGAGTCCACTAATCTTATTTTAGTTTGAAGGAATTCATCCTAACTGCCTATCACCAACTATCACTAATAGAGAAAGGCGATGGGGCAGACGGGTAGAGCAGAGACCTCTGGAAGAAATAGTTTTAAAATCCATGGCACATCAAGATGGAGGAGCCATGGGTGAGCATTGTCATGCTAGGAGTTATGGGTAGCATCAGGTGCCACAGAGAAGGGCTACAGAAAAGGAAATGAGGCAGCATATAGAATGCAACACTACTTCAACTCCCAGTTTTCTTTCAAGAGAGGCCCCTCTGTTCCGTCCCCCAGCTGACCTCCAGGGCTTCAGATTGGGGTAGCACAAGCCCATCTCCCTAGTTTAAGGAAGTGAGCTTCACAGCCTGTGAAGGATCCACAGGGTCCCTCCTAACACACACACATTTTCCTGCTCCTGCCCCTTCACCTGCATGGTGGAGCTGCCAGGAACAAAGGGCAGCTGACTGTAAGGACAGGGCTGTGGCCAAGGTAAGTAAGAGAGTATTAGCACCCTTTTAAAAGTGTGGGATCCATGGAGTGTGTATGTAGAAAAGAGAAGAAAAATGAAAAATAATAAAGGTGTGGGAGCAGAGCAAGTCCCATGCGTGGGGCCTGAGTTCCCAAGCGCCTGTCACTGAAGAGTGCCACTCACACCCCTTACCTTCCCTGGCATCCTCTTGGGAGTTTTTGCCTTCCCCAGACTTGGATTTATGCCCACCTTCAGTGCCTGCTGGTTCCAGTGGATTGCAGAGCACTCAAGCAGCTGGAGGGGAGACAGAAGGGATGGTTGGAAGAGGCAGCCCCCTGCTAGAGGCCATCTCTCCAACATCAACTGGCCCTTTCATGACCTTCCTGTGCTCATGCCTCCTCTTTGTCTCGGTTTCCTCCCCAGTTGGGCCCCCAGCCTTGCTGCCTCTCTACTTCCAGTGGTATATTTTCTATTTTGTTATCCAGCGAAAGAAGTGGGTGGTGAGTATCCATGGCCCAAGAAGCCCACATCCTTGTCTCCAGCACCCAGAGTGGGGGATAGGGGTTCCCCAGGGGAAACTTGAGACTGACTCCAGGCCTAATTTAGAACAAAATAATAGAACCAGACACAGATCCTCCTTATCTCTAAGTGGGACGAAATGATTTGAGCTTAGCAGGCAGCCTGATTCCCAATGTGTAATTTCATGTGGTCAGTGTCTCCAGAGGTTCTTGTACTGGGCATAATGCCGGGGGGCTGAGTTGGGAATGGAGAAGATGAATGAGAGACAATACCTACTTTCAAGGAAACTTCTGATGAAGCAGAATGTGGTTGTTAATCAGAAAAGAGGTACAGGCAATAGGTTCTAGGGACTCCAAAAGGGGCCTGACTGCACCTGGCTTTGTGAAGTCACTTTTCTAGCTGGCCTTGAGGCTGGGCAGGGTTTCTGACAGGCAGAGGTGGAGCAGGGGGGATGAACTCCGAGCAGAGAAGCTGGAAATGAGGGGTAAGTTTGACCACCGGACATATTGTGGAGGACTAGTGTCAGGGGAAGAGTATGGTGTTTGGTTCAGTCATGAGAGATTTGAACAGGGCACTGGCATGGACTGAGCCATGGTCCTGGCAGATGCATTTGGTGGCATGCTGAAGGATTTAGATTGGCTGGGAAGAGCTAGAGGCAAGGAGACCTTGTAGGCCTTAGTACTTTTGAAGGGGACATGCAAGAAGGGCTGGGGGGTGCCAATGGGAATGGAAGAAAGGAGCAGTGGCACTAGATATTGCAGGATTGGACCCCTGAGAAGCTGAAGATGACTTGAGTCTGGATACCCAGGAGAATGGCTGCACCATACAAAGAAAGAGCTGCTGAGAGGAAGAGGAAGAGTTGTTCGTGACTGTTAAGCTCACTGCTTTTCTCACTATAGGACTTGGCCTGGATGATTACCTTCTACGTCCGCTTCTTCCTCGCTTATGTGCCACTATTGGGGCTGAAAGCCTTCCTGGGCCTTTTCTTCATAGTCAGGTAGTATTTGGTGGGGGCGGATAGGGACTGGTGAAGGAAATGTTGGGGAGTGACCAGTCTGGTCTAGGGGCCGTGCTGGGGCTTTGGGTAACAGTGGGTGTTTCAGGAGTTGGCTTGGGAAAGTAGACAGGCTGAAGCAGTTATCTGAAGGGGAAATCAGAATTCTGGGCTCTGTGTGTACTGTTTTTGTCTGTGTAACATATCCAACAGGTTCCTGGAAAGCAACTGGTTTGTGTGGGTGACACAGATGAACCATATCCCCATGCACATTGATCACGACCGGAACATGGACTGGGTTTCCACCCAGGTAAGGGACAGTCACTCAGAAGACTGGAGCATAACACAACTATTGAAAAGGGTGGGTAGGTGAAAATAGCAAAAACGAAAAGTCCCCCAAACAGCATTTCCTCATTAGCCTGAGGCTCCTGTTCTGCTACCATGTGAAGGGAGTGACCAAGACAGTCTCATGTCCCTTCCTCAGCCAGCTTTACCTGGAGAATGCTGGGCTGGCCTTTCCATCTGATACTCAACATGCTCTCCCCTGACCTTTTCCTCCAGCTCCAGGCCACATGCAATGTCCACAAGTCTGCCTTCAATGACTGGTTCAGTGGACACCTCAACTTCCAGATTGAGCACCAGTGAGTAGGGAGCCTGGGGAAGCAGGGTCCTGGGGAGGGTGTAAGTGTTGGGTACAGGTGGGAGCAGAGAAGCAGGAACCACTGACTCCCTCCGTTCTCCCTAAAGTCTTTTTCCCACGATGCCTCGACACAATTACCACAAAGTGGCTCCCCTGGTGCAGTCCTTGTGTGCCAAGCATGGCATAGAGTACCAGTCCAAGCCCCTGCTGTCAGCCTTCGCCGACATCATCCAGTGAGTATCTGAGACCAGGAAGATGGCTAGTAGGGAGAGAAGAGGGCAGGGCAATGGAAATGATGACATGTAGGGTGGGGAGTGAACAGAAGGTGTTCCCAGTCATGTGGGATGGAGTTCACCATGGCAAAGGCAGGATTCTTTATTGGACCTGTGGCCAGGTCAGGCCTTTGCCCTCATTGGGGTTCCCCTCAGTACCATGGCCCAAGCTAGCTTTCTGTAAAGTAGAGGGGAGGAAAGCCTCCAGATGGAAGAAGGCCTTAACCTCACTCCTCCATCTCTGGTGGGTTCAGCTCTGCTTGTCTCCCTCACTGTCTGCCCCCGTTTTGTCCCTGCAGCTCACTAAAGGAGTCAGGGCAGCTCTGGCTAGATGCCTATCTTCACCAATAACAACAGCCACCCTGCCCAGTCTGGAAGAAGAGGAGGAAGACTCTGGAGCCAAAGCAGAGGGGAGTTTGAGGGACAATGCCACTATAGTTTAATACTCAGAGGGGGGTGGGTTTGGGGACATAAAGGCTCTGACTCAAACTCCTCCCTTTTATCTTCTAGCCACAGTTCTAAGGCCCAAAGTGGGGGGGGGGGGGGTGGACACAGAAGTCCCTAGGAGGGAAGGAGCTGTTGGGGCAGGGGTATAAATTATTTCCTTTTTCTAGTTTGGCACATGCAGGTAGTTGGTGAACAGAGAGAACCAGGAGGGTAACAGAAGAGGAGGGACCTACTGAACCCAGAGTCAGGAAGAGATTTAACACTAAAATTCCACTCATGCCGGGCGTGGTGGCTCACACCTGTAATCCCAGCACTTTGGGAGGCCGAGGCAGGCAGATCACGAGGTCAGGAGTTCGAGACCAGCCTGACCAACATAGTGAAACCCCGTCTCTACTAAAAATAGAAAAATTAGCCGGGCCTGGTGGCGCGTGCCTGTAATCCCAGCTACCCAGGAGGCTGAGGCAGGAGAATCGCTTGAACCGGGGAGGTGGAGGTTGCAGTGAGCTGAGATCACGCCATTGTACTCCAGCCTGGGTGATAGAGCAAGACTCCATTTAAAAAAAAAAAAAAAATCCACTCATATAAAGGGTGAGCTCAGCTCACTGGTCCGCTTCTCAGTGCCTTCTCCATCCTCATTTGCAAACCTCAGAGGGATAAAGCAGTTGAACCTGATGAGCAAGAATTATAACAGCAAGGAAACATTAATGCTTAGAATTCTGAGATCCAGCACAACTCAAGTCTGTGGGAGCTCAGCTCACTGCCCAGGGATAGGTATGACCTATGTCTGCCTTAGGCTGCTGGGAGATGCCATTCTCCAGTTTCAGAAGCAGGCAGGGCAAAGGTCAAGACTGTGGTATTGGGGTCTTTTGGCTCTGAAGGATCCTGGAACCACTGATTTTGGTTTATTCCCTCCAGGGTCTAAAGAGAACAAGAGGTGCTAGCTCTTACCAAAACAGATGGTAGAGAGAGTTGCTGGCTATTTAAAAAGCTCTTTCATCTTTTAATTCACCTCTTCTTTTCACCTCTTTAACCACTCCTCAGGAACAGAACACTTCTAAGACTGGAGGTCTACTTTTAGCTCCATAAGCAAGTGAGCAGATGGGACAAGTTAGTCTTTTCTCCCTAGAAACAAAGGGGATGCCTAGTGGTTTCCCTTTGCTTCCCAACCTAAAATTTCAAGTTTAATAAAATAGCAGTTAGCAGAAGTGACCAAATTGGGAGATAATTATCAGTCATGAGGAAAGACACAGATTTCGGTCATAAAGAATGTAAGGGCTATAAGCAGAAACTTTCTGTAACTTAAATGATGTTATAGAATTATTTTTGAGCAGGAGCAGAAAGATTAAATATGATCACTTCATACTTCTAAATCAGAAATAGGAAGATTAAAACCACAGAACAGTTTGTGATTGCTATTGCTGTAGCTAGGTATCTTACTCTGTCCATTCTTGTTCAAGTATCTAACTCTTCTGGAAACCAAATAGGCTTTAGAAGAGATTATCCTAAATTCCTATCAGTGTAATACTAAAATGTAACTTTTTAATCATCTGGTTTTTAAAAGATAAACAGTTTAGCCCATCTCTCCAGAGAGCAAACATAGGAATATGCCTCAGGAACCTCCTAGGGCTTATCATCAGCCCTCACACCAGCTTCCCCCTCCAACTCACAGCCTTTGCTTCCAGGTGGCGGGATTACTACTTTGCCTCTTCAGCAGCATCTACTCTAGGCATATTGATCATTTTGGACACTGGGAGAAGAGAACCTCAAACTAGGAGGAAAAGATAGAGCCTCCACTTAGTTTTGGGAGGGGATGGCAGACAGTCAAGGAGATGAGCATCCTAAGGCATGTTGGGATAGGGTCAGATGCGCCACCCATGGAGAGGTTTGTCAACACAGAGACATGGAAGGTTAGAGGTTTGTCAACACAAAGACACAGGAAGAATGGGCTGCAGAAGATTTAGATGTTTTCCATTTGGGCACATTTTACTTAGCTGGAGAACTTGGCAAAAAGACATGGAAGGTTAGGTTTGTCAACACAAAGACATGGAAGATTAGAGGTTTGTCAACACAAAGACACAGGAAGAATGGGCTGCGGAAGATTTAGATGTTTTCCATTTGGGCACATTTTACTTACCTGGAGAACTTGGTTTAAAACAGTCTGGGTAGGAAAATTAGAAGCAAGCTGGGTGCAGTGGCTCATGCCTGGAATCCCAACACTTTTGGGAGGTCCAGGCAGGAGGATCAACTTGGGCCCAGGAGGTCAAGCCTGCAGTGAGCTGAGATCACACCACTGCACCCTAGCCTGGGGTGATAGAACAAGACCCTGTCTCAAAAAAAAAAAAACAAAAACTTAGAAGCAGAATTGAGGAGATGTACCTCCATTGGCTTCCTCACTCCAATAGGTGCTGATCCTTCCTATTCCTATTCTTTGCCACCTAAGTTTTGGGTGTGGTGTCACCAGCCTGTTTAGCCAAGTAGCTTTGGGCATAGGCTACCCAATCTGAGCAAACACCAGTGAGGCTCTATTGAGCCAAGACCAGGTCCTCAAAGCACCTGAACCACTGTGGCCTTCTCAGCCTATAGCAGTGTGGTCTCTTACATGGCTACAAAGGGACACACAGTGACAAAAGGCTCAGGATGTTACAATGGTAAAATGAGTGATCTCAAATCCACTGACAGATGTAAAATAGGCTTAGAGAGGAAAAGCTGCCTCTGGTCAAGTAGACCATGGCAGAATGAATTCCAACTCACTTTTTTACAACTCCAACTTCTATTGTTTGTCTTTGTTACTTTCATTTTTTTACAACCTGGCCAGAGGCATTTTTTTAATCAGGCCCAATATCAGTATCCTTTCTGTGTGTGCCAATTTTGTTATCACATCCCTATGAAGTTGAAAAATAAAGTTAATTTTGACCAAAAGACTTCATTTGTAACCCATGATGTTCATCTGTGTGTGCACAGGATTCCTGAGTGCCTCTGCTACGAGTTACTGTTCACCTCTCTGTGCTCTTAACTTCTTGAATCACTAGACTCCCCTTTGTATTGGACGGAGGAAGAAACATCAGGACCCTCCAGAAAACACCAAGGCAAGGGTGGAGTGTGGCAAGGAAGAGCAAGGCAAAGTCCTTCTGATGACTCCCGTGTTCAAATGTGAGATTGTCAGTAATCTCACCAAGTTTCACATGTATCACTTCTCCTATTCATGAGGCAATGCCCTTGCCCTTTTGTCCTTCAGCTCTCCATTCTGAATTATTTTCTCTTTATTTTTACTTACTTGTTTTGAGACAAGGTCTGGCTCTATGGCCCAGGCTGGAGTGCAGTGGTGCTGCCATCTTAGTTCACTGCATTCTCTGCCTCCTGGCCTCAAGCCATCTTCCCATCTCAGGTTAATTTTTTTTTTTTTTTTTTTTCTTGAGACCAGAGTTTCACTCTTGTTGCCCAGGCTGGAGTGTAATGGCGTGATCTCAGCTGATTGCAACCTCTGCCTCCTGGGTCCAAGCAATTCTACTTCAGCCTCCCGGGTAGCTGGGATTACAAGCATGCACCACCACGCCCAGCTAATTTTTTATTTTTAGTAGAGACAGGGTTTCACCATGGTGGCCAGGCTTGTCTTGAACTCCTGACCTCAGGTGATCCACCCGCCTCGGCCTCCCAAAGTGTTGGGATTACAGGTGTGAGCCACTGCGCCTGGCCTCTCTTTACTTTTAAACTCATTTCTAGTTTCCAAATAGTCTCCCTAAGTCCTATCTGCCTAAATCTTTCTCTGCAAGTGTGATCCCTCAGAGCTTGACTGCAGAGCAATGCCTCTTAACCATCCAACTAGAACAGCTCTCCTGAGCAAAAACATTTGTAGGCATCATTAATCTTCCCTGCAGTGTGCACACAGAAAGTTAGATTAACAAAATTCTATAGGAGACAAACTTACCTTCAAAAGACAAAAGAAAACCGCTACATTCTTGACCACCACAGGGTATAAGCCCTTAATTATGAAGAGCTACTGCACTGAGGCAATAACTCCTAAGAAATCTTAACATTTCACCAGGCAAGGTGGCTCATCCTGTAATCCCAGCACTGGGAGAGAACGGCACACGTAATCCTAGCCTTTAGGAGGCCGAGGCGGGAGGATTACTTGAGCCCAGGAGTTCAAGACCAGCCTGGGCGACAGTGAGATCCCATCTTTACAAAAAATTGAAAAATTATCCAGGCATGGTGGCCTGTGCCTGTAATCCCAGCTGCCTGGGAGGCTGAGGTGGGAGAATCACTTGAGCCCAGGAGGCTGAGGCTGCATTGAGCCAAGATCGCACTACTGAACTCCAGCCTGGGTGACAGAGCAAGAGACTCTGTCTCAGAAAAAAAAAAAAAAAAAAGAAATCTTACCGTCTTTAGTTCCTATCACCATTACTGCAGATTTAGAAGCAATCTACCTGAATCAGAAAACAGAGCTCAAATAAGTTGTGTGGCTTGGTATAATCTGGGAAAATCGGTTTCAAAAGTTACCTGCCCTTGGGATAGAACTTTTTGTCAACACCAGTTTTCAAAAAGTACCCTAGTTATGAGGCCGTTGCTGGGTAAACTTTATCCCATTCCAGCTTCAACCAGAGGAACCTGTACATCCTAGTTTCACATAAGATTACACTTGAAGAATAGGTTTCTCCATTAAAAGACTTGAAAACTACTGGTCTTCAGGCTCCCTACCTGTTTAATCTGTCAAGACATTGCCAGCTTAAATTTCGGACAGTTACATAAGTGTCCCTGTTAACTTCAAATGGCCCTGACAGGAATGCTAAAACATCGGACATTCAAATGGGCCAAGCTTTATCAGGATTATAAAACTTTCAAAGTTCAAAAACATGCCATCTCTATGGGAAACAATATCTTGGATTTGAGGTTACAAAAGGAACAAGCAAATGGTTTCTGAATGGCAGCTTTCAGTTTACAAGTAGTGGCAAAGTAAATGCTTGGATGTTATGAGGTAGTTGATCTAAATTGTGAGGCTTTCTTAAAGGCACTCCTTTGATCTCACATGGAGTGAGAGACTAGAAATCTATTCAACATATTAAAACTCCTCTCCCAGCAAGATAAAATAAACAAAGCATCCTCCTCCTAAGGGCTGAAGTTCCATCTAGCTGCTATGGCCATTTTATGGAGCATGGCGCCATCTTGTGGCCACTCTCAAACCAGCCATTGTTAATCGAGTGCAATTACAGCATGTTAAGAGTGAAAAGGAAAGCTATTTGGAGCCATGGTCACTTGGGATATTTTCAAATGTTCTCAAAGAACACGACATTTTGGTTACTTTTAGAATTTTATTGACTTTTTTTCTTCATAACTTTAAAACAAAAACAGCGCATGAAAACCAGTGTCTTATTCCAAAGTCTCAACTCAGCTGATTGCCAGATGAACATCACCATCTTACTCCTCTGAATAACTAGACACAAATTACATAGCAAGTTCGAGTTTCTGCCCACCCAAGACACAGCCAGTAATCAGTCACAAACACAGACACAGTCAACTCCAGGGGCTCCAGCTCTCTGCCTATCTTCTCTCAGCAGTTCCTCCCATCTGCTAAGATGCGCCTTCCTGATGGCGCTCTCTCAAGGTGGGTCAAGGCTGAACAAGACAGAAAAGCACAGTCTAGGTCCACCATCACCTCCCACTGGCCACCAGTTGGCCAGCCAGGAAATCATTTCTGTACATCTTTTGTCTCCCCCTTTTATCTCCCTCTCTCTTCTCCAAAACTTGTTGCTATCTATCACTTTCATGTAACAATGGACTTAGTGTCCATTAAACTGCCTGAGAAGTGGTTTGAGCCTGACATATTTTCCTGAGCTAAAAAAGGAAAAATACCTCTGTGGCCTTCTTGCCATTAAGATCAAGTAAAAAAGGGACTAGCACTACTGAAAAGCGTCACACTAGAAAAGCCTTAGAATCCTCTCTCCACCCCGTGAAGGTTTCTCTAGCTGTAGCTCTTAAGGGTACAAGAGGGCAAATATTCTGGGGTCAAGGAGGTATAATGGGGAAACACATTTATTTTCCCCTTTTAAACTTCCCTGCTGCCCCAGTCTTTGCCTTCTTCTTAGTGGATCCCTTGGGTTCTGGCTCCTTGCGCTTAGCTGAAGAGAGTGAGCCGGTCACCTTGAAGAAATCATCCAGGCGGCCCTGGGTGCTGCCTTGGCGGCTCTTACTCAGCCTCTTGACCCCACTGCGGATTCGCTCCTCAGAGAACTGCTTTTCACCACACATGAACTTGATCAGCTCTTCTTCATTTGGCTCACTCCACTTCAGCTCCACAGACTCTGGGTCCAGCACCTCAGGTTCCAAGAAGAGCTGGTGAGCCTCCTTGTGGAGCCAATTTTCTGGCACAGGGTACTTGTTGGGGTCAAGTCGCCGCACGATCTCCTCGATGCTCTTGTGCTTCTGGATGAGGTCCACAGCCCGCTTGGGCCCAATACCCCGGATACTCTCACAGTAGTCACTGCCTAGCAGGATGCACAGATCCACAAACTGTTCCTGGTTCAGGCCCAGCTCCTGCAGAATCCGGCTCAGGTGGAATTCCTGGATTGGCAGCTTTTTGGCTTCACTGGCAGTCAGGTGTCGCATTAGCACAGGGCTGCCGAAGGTGAGGCAGTCCATGTCCTCGGTAGCCGCAGCATAGACTTTGCCAGCCTTCACCAGGGCAGCACAGCTGGCCTCTGCCTCGCTGGGTGCATCAAGATAAGGGATGCCCATGAGGCTCAGCAGATGTTTGCACTCATCATTGTGCTGCTTAGTGACCTTCACCAGCCGCTTAGTGAATTTTTCCACCTCCTGCTCGGCCCCAGCAGCTTGAGCCTGCTGCAGCTGCTTCTCTGCCTCAGCCCGCCGCTCACTGCGTTTGGCCAGCTCGCCTGACTTGAGCTGTGGCGGCTTGCCATCAAAGACATACACAGGCTTGATGCCGTTCTCCATCATGCGAATGGTGCGGTAGAACATGCCCATCAGGTGGCTGGTGGTCTCACCCTCCTCATTCTGCAGCACATCCCCACCCTGGCGAACAGCAATCAGGAACTGATAAATGCTCATAGAGGCATCAATGGCCACCTTACGGCCAAAGTAGCTCTTGATGTCATTCTCCCGGATGGCACTGGGGGCCACATCAGCAATTAGTTTGGCCAGGCCTTGAATTCCCATGGCAACACAGAGGAGGGATGACTAAAAAAGAAAGGCAAGTCAGAGACAGAGGAAAGGAGAAAGGTTATAACTGGTGTTATCTCACCAACTTCATGCCTTCAACTAAATTCCACACAACAAAAAGGACACCATGTCAGCACTGCTAAAGATAAAAAGATGAACAAGGTCCCCATTCTCAAAAAACTCAGTCTAGCAGGAGAATTTACTCAATAGTAAGGCTCAACGAGTACCAGAAATTGAACCAGGTGCTTAGAGAAATAAGATATTGTTGATATTCTACGGTAGCAGCATTATTTATTATACAAAAAAAAAAACCTGCAACATAGGTCTCCATCAAGGACCACAGAAGGCCAGGGTGCTTGGCCTGGCTTGAGGAGTCCAGGGACCATAATGGCAGACCTGAAAGACAGGCAAATACACCAGCTAAACAAACAGATCTGATTTGTTTTGAGTCTCTGGAGAACCCTGACTAACAAGGTAGCCTTGAAAAGGGATTGCAAACATATCTGAATGGAGGTGATGTGGCTTTCTCACAAGCTTCTCTAAACTCTTTTCGTCATCGCCTCAGCACATAAGAGTTTCTACTTTTATTATAATGTTGCTAGAGTTTCAAGTCTTTCCCTTTGCGTTTTCTCTCCACCACTCAGTCTGAAATGTTAACTCCATGGTTCCTCCCCAGGTCCTGATTTAGGGGTCTGGCATGCTGTAGTCACTGGGCTCAAAAGAGTACTGCACTTCAGAGTTCAGTGTTTCCCAGATAGCAGTGTTTCCCAAATCACCCTCACGATTTTTGCTACTTCCAACTAAAACCTGTACTTTCATTCACTTACAATTTTTTTTTTAAAACTAAACTGGAAAACTCATAAGCAATAATATTTGTGTTCTATTAGTTATATTTTAATATGTGTTAAATGTATAACTATTAAAAAGGATTTTTAGGGGGTGCAATTTAAAATCATCTTGCCATCCTGGCCAACACAGTGAAACCCTGTCTCTACTAAAAATACAAAAAAAAAAAAAAAAAAATTAGCTGGGTGTGGTGGCGTGCACCTGTAATCCCAGCTACTCGGGAGGCTGAGGCAGGAGAATCGCTTGAACCCAGGAGGCAGAGAATGCAGTAAGCTGAGATTGTGCCACTGCACTCCAGCCTAGCAAGAGTGAGACTCCGTCTCAAAAAAATAAAAAAATAAAAAACTCATCTTGTACCCACTGTTGGTATGTGTCCAATACTCCAAGAAATATTCTACTGGGGCCAGGCACGGAGGCTCTGGTCAGTAATCCCAGCACTTTGGGAGGCCGTGGTGGGAGGATCACAGGAGCCCAGGAGTTCCAGGCTGCAGCGAGCTATGATTGTGCCACCACACTCCAGCCTGGGCAACAGAGCAAGACCCTGTCAAGAAAAGAAAAGAAGACAAAACAAAAGAGAAAGAAGAAACGGAAGACTCCATCAGGCCTTTTCATTGTTCCCACTCTTTCTTCACAGGGTTCTTTCTAGAGCATCAATGACTGTTCAATTCTTCTTTCTAATTCAGTCCAAACACTTCAGCATGGCATCACGATCTTTCATGTTCTGGTTCCCAACCTAACCTTACATTCTGGGATCTCAACAGAAAGCTGGAATAAGGCCCGCCTTTTCCCACTTTTCCTTAGCTGTGCCCTCCTCTCGCCATCCTCTCACGCGTCCTTCCAGGTCCATCCCTGGATTATTAATCAATTAATAATTAATGGATAATGAATTATTCATTTGATTAATATGAGTAATTCCCCTGTGAATTGCAGCGGCAAAAGATTCTGGCCTTGAATCTAGGCGCGCCATTTACCATCCGTGTGGCATTACCAAGCCACTGAGGTTTATTTTCTCATCTACAGAAGAAGAACGATTACCATGCCTATCTCTCAGGGTTGCTGCCAGGGTTAACTGAGACAACAGACGGAAACCTCTAATGTCCCCTCTCCAGGCCTGTTCAACCCTTCGGCTCTTGCCTCAAGCCGGCCGCGCTGCTGGAGTGTGGACTGAGGACCAGGCCATGTAGCCCTTGATCCCCTCGCGGCGTCCCACAGACAGGTAGGCAGGGAAGGGGCCTAAACAACTCAAGTGTCAGAAATGTTTCTCGTCCAAAGTCTTAGGAAAAATACAACACGACCGCATAAGGCGGAACTTATTACCGCTTTTCTACAATGGAGGAAAAAGAGGCTCGGCGTTTACGTGACTGGCCCAAGGCTCACAGGGGGAAAAGTGGCGGGACTGCTTGACTGCGAATCCCGCGCACTCCAGACCCCGGCTCCCCACGGCCCCCAGCGCCAAGCGGACCCCGTCGTTCCCGGAGGCGCCTCCCACGGGGTCTCACCTGGCCTTTGGGACACGAGGCCTCGGCGGCTAAAGCTTGGTTCGGGGTTGCCCCGGGCAGGCGGTCCTAAACCCGCTCTCCCTTCTCAGCTTAGCGGCGGGTCGCCTGACGTTCAGCCGCCTTCCAAAGCCCGCGCTCCCGTCACGTGACCTGCTTGCCACGCACAGCCTCTTGGGGCGTGTAGTGCACACTGCGTCCCCTCAGACGGCTGCTCTCATGGCAACCAGTCCCTCCAGGGAGAACAGAGTCTCTCAGCGACCCTGGCGTACCCTTCTCCACCGCTTGTCCCCACTCCACCCACACCAGGTCCCCGCAGGCCCCTGCTCCCTCTACACCCTAAATCGCAGGACTACAAGTCCCTCAATGCCACTTGCTCCGGAGGCACTTCCTTTTCCGGTTGTGCTGGGCGCCTGCTCCTGCCGACGTGTTCTTCCGGTGGCGGAGCGGCGGATTAGCCTGCGCGGGGCAAAATGGTGAGATCGTTGAGGGGAGTTCCAGACGGAGATGCGAGGACCCCTCGGGGTCTGACCCACACCGCGCTTCTCTCCTTAGACGCCGGAGATCCAGAGGGCTAGACGCTCCTGGAACCTCCGGCTTGGGCTGAAGGGTGGGGAAGGGGGAAGCCCCTTGCCATGAACTCCTTAGGTTTCTGAGCTCGCGTTTTCTAAGGGTGAGAGGCGTGGGGCGAAGTTTGAATACCTTCTAGTTTGTATATCTCTGTTATCGGTGGTGTGTTATCTTTATCTGGAAAGTTCTTCTGTCGAACCCGTGCCCATCCTACAATGCCCTGGGCAAATGTTTCTTGGTGAAGCACTTCCAACTCTCAGGCACTTGGCCAGACTCTCCTAGGAGCGCCCACAGCCTCTACAGATCTCTGGCCACGTTCCATGGACTTCTTTGTTTTCGGCCACGCCTCCTAGTGACCACCGTCTGACGCGCATCTAGCTCTGGGATGATGTCTATTCATCTTTGTATTCCCAGTGCCAAACAGGGCCCGTAATTGGAAGCTCAATAAATGGCAGTGATTGTCTTTATCATTTTGGGGGAAGGGGGCCGTGATTGTTTACTGAATTGAATTCCAGTGTCTCAGAACAATGGGGGCAGTTTAGTTCTCTGGAGTTGTTATGTTCTGGATTTTAGAAGCATTGGCTGACGGGTGACAATGAAGTTAACATTTGTACAGATCTTTACGTTTACAGCCCTCTTTCATAAAAGGCATTATCTCATCATCTTCCCTACAGCCTTAGGAAGGAAGCAAATACCTATTGAGCAAAATACTCCCTGCCAGGCACTAGGTGCTTTGATTCATCATCTTTCTTATTTTTCAGTCCTGTGAAATAGATATTGCAATCACTTTACTCAGACTCAGATTACTCAGTAGAACCAGAACTTGAACGTCTTGACCATAGCTCACAAGATTCCATAATAGCATAGGTAGTGAGGAAAATACTGAATTGGAAATTGAGGGCCAGGCGCGGTGGCTCACTCTTGTATTCCCAGCACTTTGGGAGGCCGAGGCGGGCGGATCAGGAGGTCAGAAGTTCAAGACCAGCCTGGCCAGCAACGTGAAACCCTGTCTCTACTAAAAATACAAAAAATTAGCCGGGCATGGCGGTTCACGCCTGTAATCCCAGCTGCTTGGGAGGCTGAGGCAGGAGAATCACTTGAACCCAGAAGGCGGAGCTTGCAGTGAGCCGAGTTCACACCACTGCACTCCAGGCACTCCAGCCTGGGTGATAGAGCAAGACTGTCTGAAAAAAAAAAAAAATTGAGCCTGGGCGCGGCAACTCACACCTGTAATCTCAGTACTTTGGGAGGCCGAGGCAGGCAGATCACCTGAGGTCAGGAATTTAAGACCATCCTGGCAAAACCCCATCTCTACTAAAAATACAAAAATTAGATGTGGTGGTGCGCACCTGTAATCCCAGCTACTCGAGAGGCTGAGGTGTGAGAATCTCTAGAACCCGGGAGGCAGAGGTTGCAGTGAGCCAAGATCGTGCCACTGCCCTCCAGCCCAGGCGACAGAGTGAGACGCCGTCCAAAAAATGAGACTCCGTCAAAAAAAGAGATATTGAGATCTGGGTACCACCAGTCAGTGACTTACAGCAGGGGTTCTCAGCTTGGTGTCTATAGGCACTGGTCCACAAAGCTCCGGAAATTGTAGGCAAACTTTTTCTTGTATGTGGTTTTTCTCAGGCAGAGAGTTTGTACCTTTAGTCACATTTTCATAGTGGTCAGATCATTGGCCTCAGAAAATGCTAAGGACCATTGATCTGCAGCTATATTTCTGGGCTAAAATCAGCCTCTTTCACAGCAGCACCAGGCTCCTTGATAACCCCGCGTTCTCTCCAGGCTGAAATCATGGGATTCTTTGATAGCTGTGATCTCTTGCCCTCCTCTAGGAGCTCGAGGCTATGAGCAGATATACCAGCCCAGTGAACCCAGCTGTCTTCCCCCATCTGACTGTGGTGCTTTTGGCCATCGGCATGTTCTTCACCGCCTGGTTCTTCGTGTATCCTTTCACTGAGCAGCCAGAGGACCAGCATTAGTGATGTGGGAAGCTCAGGGAGAAACCACGCTAGGTACATGGACCCCGCCGGTTTTGTACATTGGATTGGGGCTGAGAGAAGGTAAGGAGGAGAGGAGGGCTGGTGATGCCCAGGGGCAGGTTATGGCCTTATTTCCCAAGTTCAGGTGAGCTCAGTTTGTTCTTTGGATTTCCAAGACGGTGAGCAGGGGGCCTGGCTGGAGTGGAGGTGGGGAATAGGGGTGCTACAGTTGGAAAGGTGGTGTAAGGAAGGGTGCACTCAGGTGTCAGGAGGTCTGAGGGCTAGTCCCAGCTCTGGCCCTCATAAGCTGTGTGACCTGGGGCAAGTGACCTAACTCCTCTGGGTCTCATTTTCTTCATGGCAGTGGAGTACCAGAGTCCAAGGCATCTCTTAGGCCCCTCTGCCTGGCTGCTCTGAGCCAGATAGGCCTCTCAGAAGGCATTGAGCCAATACTTTTCTCCTCAGAGTGCCGTGGGCTGGGCTCTGTGCACTCCACAGTCCACCCCTTCGCTTTGCCTTAACTGCTGTGCCCAGTTACGAGGTCACCTCTACCAAGTACACTCGTGATATCTATAAAGAGCTCCTCATCTCCTTGGTGGCCTCACTCTTCATGGGCTTTGGAGTCCTCTTCCTTCTGCTCTGGGTCGGCATCTACGTGTGATCACCCAAGGGTAAGAGCTGCAATGGGATGGACACGTGAGCCTCCAAGGCATAGCCCAGGGAAGCCTCCCCAGAGTCAGGTCAGCAGGGTCCTTAAAGCTCTTACCAGCATGACCTCTTGGTTGATGGAGACAGATTCAGTGGAATGGGTAGGGACACTAGACATTTGTGCCTCTTTCCCTGCCCCTCATATGGAGTTGAGCCAAATGTGACTTTGTCAGTTCTGAGCTTACATGGCCCAAGGCCTTGATCTTCCTTTGGGATGTACCACGTAGAAGTGTGGACGCAGGCATCCCATGGTTGTACATTTACATTCTTAGAAGTCAGACCCCAGTGACTTGGAGAGGCTTCTGGGAAGTCAGCTGGCTGAAAGGGGGTCAAGATCCAGGGCTTAAAACTTGCTGCAGACAATCTACCAAACAGGCCACTGGGAATCAGCTGTGGTGGCTCATCCTCAGAGGTGTGTGCTCGATAGCCCTTGCCCCAGGAGCACAGGGGTGCAGGGAGAGAAGGAGGAAAGAAGGGCCATTGGTCTCATTTTGATACCCCTCTCCTCTTTTAGGTAACAACCAGATGGCTTCACTGAACACCTGCTTTTGTAAATTACTTTTTTTTTTTTTTACTGTTGCTGGAAGTGTCCCACCTGCTGCTCATAATAAATGCAGATGTATGGCAGTCCTGTCTGGGGCCCATTCTGCGGGGGTGGTGGGGTGCTGGGACCTACATTGCTTCCCCAATCTCTTCCCCTTTCCCATTTCTCATCTGCCTTTCACAGTTCCTGCTGCTGATTTACTTAAGGGGGATGAGATTTGTGTGGCACCGGTGTTTTGTCATTGGAATTTAAGGCTTACCTGTGGATAGGGTCTGGGCCTACCCTTTTCTATTGTTTCTAGGACAAACTTCTCTAGGAACCCACATCGGTCCATTCTGCCCTAGGCCAGTCCCTGCCGTAAACATAGCCACCCTTCTCTGTGCTGGGACATCCTCACCATGCTCAGCTTGTCCCTCTAAGAAGGCTTTTCCCCTCGGTGGCTACTTTTAATGCAGGTGGGCAGCAGCGGGTGCGGGGGAGGGGAAGGTGTGGCCATGGGAGGGGCTGATGAGTCCACTCCTAGCCCCAGTATGAAGCTAAGAGGATAAGGGGTATGAAGCATCCATTTGGCCCTCTGGTTCAGGAGCTCAGAGATTCCAGGCTTCTCAGGAAGAACTTTGAATTCCAATTGGCCCTAGCCTCATAGGTGACTCCTCTCCCACCAGACCAATCCCAAGAAGAGACAAGGAGGCAAGCTCAGATACAAAGCAGTATTTATACATTTATTTATATATGTATATTTACTTCAGAAGAAAAGAACATTTCGGGGACAGGAAGCAAGCAGGCCCGGGGCTGCTTCCCTCACTGCCCACCTCAGAGTCAGAGTTGGCACACGATAAATACCAAGCTCAGGGAGAAGAACTGGGAGTTAACTGGGAGGTAGGGGGCGCTCTATGCACACGCAGGCTTCTAAGGGGGCAAGGTATGGGCAGGAGGATTTGCACTGGGAGGCCCTATGTACAGCTTGAAGCTAGGGGGAGATTAGCCCAGTGGCTACAGGAACAAACGCCAAAGGAGAGAGAAGGGAGGGATGACCTGCTGGACCCCAGGGCAGGGACGGGGCCAAGACACACACCATTGCCAGCCGGGCAGCTGGCAGCTTCTAGCAGGTGGCCCACTTACCTTCCCTGAAGCCCTTTTACCACAGGCTTAAGGCAACTTTGGTCCAAGGTTGACCCCCTCAAGCAGCTTGGAGCCCCAGCCTGGCCCCAACTCCTGCACTGAGGAACCCCTCCCCAGGCATGGAAACAGAGCCAGCTGCTAACGGGTTTGGGGCTGTGCTGTGTCCAGGTGGGCTCCAGGGGGTAGTGGACAGTCACTTTCCAGTTAAGGACTGAGGGGCTGCAGTCCAAGAACATGAACCCCCATTGAGGAAGCCCAGGAATCCTATTACACGGAGTGGGGCTCGGCAGTTTTAAGGCATAGGGAGGATTCCCCCAGTGGGAGGGAGAACAAAGTCATCCTAAGGAAGGCTCAGCCCCTGCATGGTATGGGAATCGTAAAATTCCTATGTCAGCGGAACCAAATTGGGGAGGGGGCTGGGAGGAAGCTATCCCTGCTATTCCTGCATCCCCGTGCTGTTCCTTATCCTGAGGACAAGTGCTTTGAGATCAATGGCAAAAGGGGGCCTGCAGTTCATAGGCTTCAAGGATTCAGCTCCACTATAGAAAGGCCTCCCATTCAAAGCTGAGAATGAGTGGTGGGACAGGGGCAAGGCCTGCTTCCCAAAGTGGTGGCAGCATACCACAGGGCAAGGACAGCAATTCCCTTTCCCATTTCTGGACCCATGGCAGACATGGCTAAATGAATACCACCCTCCTTCCATGAGCCTGGATGTAGCCTCAGAATGCACCAGGCACCACTAAGAAACTTGAAGGTGGCACTTAAGATACAACTTCTTCCCTAACCCAGGGTCTTGGTGGTCGGGAGTGGGATGGGTGTCTGAGGCTCCCTGGGAGGGATCAGAGTCAGAGCCCTGTCTTTGCAAGTGTCACACCCCTGCTCTGGCCCACTGAGCTTTCTAGCTCCACCCTTCCACTCCTTCCTGCCCTGGTTT